>NC_056667.1:27482177-27791048 GCF_018350195.1 Panthera tigris
TTTACCGCTTTCATCAGATTCTCAAAGGGATCAGTGATTCCCTAAGAAGGCAGGGTCACCTGCTCTAAGAATTGTTTGGTTGCATCTAATTTCTAATAGTAATAAGAGAGTTGTGTCACTATACTATACTTCAACTAAATTGTCACTCTGCCTCTGTTAAAGGGCCTGGAATTTTCTGCTTCCTACTTTAAAAATCTTTGAAGGACTTCCTTCTGAGATTTATTAAATTCTAAACTTCAGTCACTGTTTGATGACTAGACTATTCACATATCACATACTTTGAAAATTGTGGAGTATGTTGAGAATTGTTATAGCTCTTCTTTCATTTCTCATTCCCTCTCCCAGCAATAAATACCTAAATTTATTATAAACAGGTTGTTTTGTTTTTTTTAATTGATGGAGAACTTTGTCCGTTGCTCTATAGGCTTTGCAACTTTTATGATTCTGTTTTTTAGTGTGTAGATCTTGATAGGATAGGGAAAATATTTGGAGATAGATATATCATGATTGTAATCATTACTAGCAATGTTATTTATAAAATGTTAATTTCACATTGCCTGTATCACAAATTTTCTGTCTGTTTAGAATTTGAGTTTTTCTGTAGTGAACAGGCTTTATAAATATTTGACATGTGACAGTTCTATAACCTCAGTTTTTCTTGTTGGGAACAGGTCTGAAGGTTGAAGTGACTCATTGTGGAACAATGAGACGGAAATACCGTGTTTGTAATGTAACAAGAAGGCCTGCCAGTCATCAAACGTAAGAAAAGCTGATGTTTGTCAGAGCAGAGATGATATGAGGCAGCTTGCTGTAGTTAGTGGATTGGAAGTTTTGCTCACCATAATGAGATGAGAGTTGTTAATGTGTACCTTTTTTTTTTTTTCTCCAGCTTTCCTTTACAGTTAGAAAATGGCCAAACTGTGGAGAGAACAGTAGCACAGTATTTCAGAGAAAAGTATACTCTTCAGCTGAAGTACCCACACCTTCCTTGTCTGCAAGTGGGGCAGGAACAGAAACATACCTACCTGCCACTAGAAGTAATGTGTTTAGGCTGTTTCTTAATATCCTCTTGTTCATCATTCTGTTGGGGTTTTTATGGCATATAACTTACTTCAGACTCTTCGCATTTATTTTGGAGATTGAACTGTTTTAAATTTTATTTTAAAATTTTAGTAATGAAATAATATGGAAAATTTCATCCACAAATCCTTACCGCTCTAAAGTAACCATTGTTAACATTTTGGTACACTTCTTTTCAGCCTTTTTATCGAGTGTACATTTTACCCTGTTATAATCATACTATAAAGCAGTATTGTTTACTATTTCTTAACATATTAAAAAGAAGCAGTTTAGGGGTGCCTGGGTGACTCACTTGGTTAAGTGTCTGACTCTTGATTTCAACTCAGCTCATGATCTCATGGTTCATGAGTTTGAGCCCCATATCAGGCTCTCTAATGTCAGCACAGCTTGGGATCCTCTGTCTCCCTACCTCCCTCTCTCTCTCTCTGTCTCTGTCTCTGCCCTTCCCTTACTCATGCTCTCTCTCTTTCTCAAACATAATAAACACATTTTAAGAAATTTTAATTTCACATGTAATTACCAATGAGAGTTAAAAAAAGATATATGCATCTAGTACAAAACTTTTTTCCGTTTGTAGGTCTGTAATATCGTGGCCGGGCAACGATGTATCAAGAAGCTAACGGACAATCAGACTTCCACTATGATCAAAGCAACAGCAAGATCTGCGCCAGATAGACAAGAGGAGATCAGCAGATTGGTTAGTACTTGACCCTAGAAATGTGAATTAAAAACATGTTAGGATGAGCTACTACTGAAGAGCCATGTCCTTATCAGCTCATACCTTACTTATTACCATTTCATGGACTATCAGAATTAAAAGGGATCATGGAAGTCATTCATTGATGTTCTAGGGGTAAACCTTAATGGGTTCTATGAGAAGGGTTAGATCCTTCTAATTTAACCCCAAGCTCTTTAATTGTAGATCTAGAGCAGATTCTCTCGGAACCAGTGTTTCAGTTTAGTGAACTGGAACTTTACTACCTCCCACCTAGTAAAGGAGAAGGAAGAAAAATCAAGGTATTATGACTAGCAATTGTGAGTCTTAACCATCAGTAGAATTGCTTAGTACCCAGTATCAGACTGGCAGCTGTATAGGATGAATAAAGAAATACAAGACTGGGGTGCCTGGGTGGCTCAGTTGGTTAACTGTCTGACTTTGGTTCAGGTCATGATCTCATGGTTTGTGAGTTCGAGCCCCACATTGGGCTCCCTGCTGTCAGCACAGAGCCCACTTTGGATCTTCTGTCCCCCCTCTCTCTGCCATTCCTCCACTCATTCTCTCTCTCTCAAAATAAGTAAATTTTAAAAAAAGAAAGAAAGAAAGAAATACAAGACTGCTCCAACTATGTAGGGTCTCTAAGCTATATCGTTGTTGTGAGTGGAAGAGAAGGAAAGTAGCAGTACCACTTTATAAAACTGATGGGATAGGCAAAATGAAAAATAAAAGGAACCTGGATCTTCTCTTATTCTCTTCTTGAATGCCATTTAAATTATGTAAGTGAAGAGGAAAAAGTCTGGAAATAGGAAGATTGCTTTGGGTAATAATGAAGATTGTTATAAAAAAGTTAAAAACTGGCCTTTTCATTTTGTGAGCCAATTATGGGAAATTCCTGTATAGTTTTATAAAGAGCAAATAAAAGCTATTACACGATACTTAATTAGGAAAATACAGATTTGTTCTCATAATGGATTTTTTTTATGATCTATGACAGGGTTTTAAAGCCTTTAAGAGGCTAGAACTTCTCACTGTCTCTGTGAAATCTCAATAACTACTTATAACAAATTTATTTCAGCTTTTCTATCCAAAGAGAGAATATCATACAGTGGTTAAAGTACAAGCTTTGGAATCTAACAGCTCTGGGGTCCATCTTCTGTGCTTACTTACTGTTACCATTATTGTATTATTATAATTATACCATCTATGGGGCGCCTGGGTGGCTCAGTCAGTTAAGCATCTGACTTCAGCTCAGGTCATGATCTCATGGTTCATGAGTTCGAGCCCCACATCAGTCTCTGTGCTGACAGCTCGGAGCCTGGAGCCTGCTTTTTGGACTCTGTGTCTCCCTCTCTTTCTGTCCCTCCCCTGCTTGTGTTCTGTCTGTCTGTCTGTCTCTCTCTCTCAAAAATAAACATTAAAAAAAATTACAATTATACCATCTGAAAGACTAGTGCAGTGATTGAGAATAGGAATTCTAGAATTAGAACATACATGGTTTCAGATTCTAGGTCACTTGCTTAGCTATATGGTTCCAGGCCAGTCACTTACCTGAACTAAGCTTTAGGTTTATCCTTCGTAAAGATTATAAAAGTTACAAAAGACCTACGTTTATAGGTATACGTTTATTGTGGGAATTAATTATACAACTTAACACCAAGCACATCACACAGCAAGTTTTTATTTATAGTAGTTGTTATTCTTTGCAACTTTACTATGAAGGTACACTGAAACACACCAGAAGTGAATGGCATTTAAGCTTGAAGAAGCATTAGTGCCTAATTTAGAAAACAACTCTTCTGTTTATTGTGGGAAGATTTTTTTTTTTACATATTTAAATTATATAGTTTTTTTTTTAATGGATTGTTACTCAAACACTTGAATACTGCCTTCATTTTGTAACCTTATTTGACCTCTACACTGAGACCAAGTAAATATGTTTTGAAAAAACATAGTTACTATAGTATGCTATAAACATGAATTATATTATGAGGTCCAAGTCTATACTGAATTAAAATAAATTCTTGGCACCTGGGTGGTCAGTCGGTTAAGCATCTGACTTCAGCTCAGGTCATGATCTCAGGGTTCGAGCCCCACACCAGGCTCTCTGTAGTCAGTGCAGAACCCACTTCAGATCCTCTGTCTCTCTCTCTTTCTGTCCCTCCCCCTCATTATCTCTCTCTCTCTCTCTCTCTCTCTCTCTCTCACACACACAAAATGAACTTAAAAAATATATTTTTAATAAAATCTTAATCTTCGTATCTACAGATATATTTTGTAAAAATTATTTATCTTATACTGGTTTCCTTATCTGTTTTAAGTGTATCCCATTAAGTATATTTTATAATATGGCAATTTTTGTCAGAAAATATTCAAGTAGTTTTATATAAATTGTAAATCAAATGATTCAGGGAAAAAAAGCCTCAAAATCATCAATAGCTGCTGTCAAACTCTAAGTAAAATTTAATCATATATGCCTGAATCTTCTAATTAGAAGTTTTTATTTTTTAGGTCACGAGGTTCTTCCTCTAATGATCCCTAGACCACCCTCTCCAAAATGTATTAGGTTTAATCACATAAAATTGCCATTTTCATGGATTATAAATAGTTGAAATTTCTTATTATTCTACCTTATACATTTAAATTTCTGTAAATTACCAGGAGGTTCACAGACTTCTATAGTCCATTCATGATCTGTAGTCCCAGGTTAAGATTCTCTATCCTGTATTTAAGGCACCATTACTAGATCTAAAACATTATTGATACAGTGAAGAGAAGAAAATGGAAGGTTCTAATGAATAAAGCAGGGGTTGGGGAAAATTTTGAAAATAACTACTAACTTTTTCTGTTGTTAGGTAAGAAGTGCAAATTATGAAACAGATCCATTTGTTCAGGAGTTTCAATTTAAAGTTCGGGATGAAATGGCCCATGTAACCGGACGTGTACTCCCAGCACCTATGCTGCAGTATGGAGGACGGGTAAAACCTGTTGATGGTTTTTAAATTAAAAACAATTTCTGTTTACAAAGAGAAGGGCATCCTGGGGCGCCTGGGTGGCGCAGTCGGTTAAGCGTCCGACTTCAGCCAGGTCACGATCTCGCGGTCTGTGAGTTCGAGCCCCGCGTCAGGCTCTGGGCTGATGGCTCGGAGCCTGGAGCCTGTTTCCGATTCTGTGTCTCCCTCTCTCTCTGCCCCTCCCCCGTTCATGCTCTGTCTCTCTCTGTCCCAAAAATAAATAAAAAACGTTGAAAAAAAAAATTAAAAACAAAAACAAAGAGAAGGGCATCCTAACTAAGTCTGAGATTAGAAAGTGTTGTTTTACTCCAACAATACTTTTTTCTTTTAGGGTATCTTTGCCAGAGTTTAGATGTTTTGGTTTTGTAGGATAAAAAATAGAAATACTATTGATGTAGAGTAGCCTATTACATGTAGAATGTCAGATATACATCAATTCAGCAATTTGAAATGTTTTTCTTTTCAGCTCATTAAAATAAATTGTATGTTAAGTATTTCTTTTTTGCCTTATTTCTCTTTTTCCTTTTTCTGTAGAATCGGACAGTAGCAACACCAAGCCATGGAGTATGGGACATGCGAGGGAAACAGTTCCATACAGGAGTTGAAATAAAAATGTGGGCTATAGCTTGTTTCGCCACACAGAGGCAGTGCAGAGAAGAAATATTGAAGTAAGGCATATCATTACATTGGTTTGAGAATTTTTTTGTGTTTCAATTTTAAACTACTTTAGCTAATGTTTTAACTGTATTGTCTCAATATGGAGTAATCACTGAGCCTTTGAAAATGTTTCTTGTCAGTACTTTCTGAATTTGTTAGTAAAGTTATTGATTCATGCTTGTAGGCACCGTAACAGTCCAGCTTATGTGGTATGGAAGGAGCATCATTGGCTTTTGATGGCAAATAGGTTATGTTTAATTCCTAGCCTTGCCACTTCCTGGCTATATTATCATGAATAATTTATTTAATTTCTTTATGCTTCAGTTTTCACCTTTTTAGAGATAATAATACCTATCTCTTGGGTGAGGATGAAATAAAATCCTTACTTCTCAATTGAGCTCCTTGAAAAAATGATTTAACTCTTCATTTTCACTTCCTTACTTTCGAAAATTTGACCTCCATCTCCACCACTTTCTTCCCTTTTTCCCAAATTCATTTCCTCAGCATATAAGTGCTCAGTAAGCTTCTGTTTAAATTGAAAACAAACAAAAAAATGGTCCATTTTCAGTGGACAGGCTTCCAGACTTCCATTTTCTCACCTTCCTTGAAAGAAAATGATTATTGTCTTAAGTTCAGTCTCCACTAATAGATCTTATAAAGTATACTCATAATGAATAGTTCTTGAAAGATACAGTTTACCAACCAGGTCAGTTCAGAATTTGCTTTGCCTTCATATGAGAAATAAAAATATTTTTTCTATTTAATTATGTTCACTTCTTATTAACTCTAAATTTCTAAACGTATGTCTTAAGGCTCACTTAATATACATTTTTCTCCAGAGTTTTTATCCCCTTGCTTTCAAGTAAAATGTCAGAAGGATAGTTTACTATGATGCTATGATTATCTTGACCTCAAGACCAAAGAAAATGCCTCCAGTTGTTTTTCAGGCTTAGACTTATTCTTTTCATTTTACATTTGTTATTCATGGCTTGATAGAAATCTCATAATCTTTCAGCTAGTAGTTCTTGTTCAGGCTGACTGAAAATATCCAACTTCATACTTCTTGAATTAAACACTAATAAGGAAAAGGAGAAGGGAATTCCTACAAACTTTGTCTCTAAGGGAATTAGAATGTTTTTGAGCAAAGATGACTCAGATCCTTGGCTTAGGACCTTATTTGTTTTAAAAACAAGTAAAGTGATTGTTAAAGCATGACATCATTACTTGTTTATCCTAAGTTAAATGCAGAATTTTGTTTTAATATGGATTTAGTCTTCTGGGTTTTTTTTAGTGTGGATAAAATGCATTGAAATGCTTCCTGCCTCATTTGTTCTTAAATGTTGGTTTCTTTTCTTTTTTTTTTTTTTAATTTATCTTTTCTGAAGACACAGCCTTCCCTGCTGTTCTAGTTTCAGATACATAATATTGTGGAAGGAAATTTTGGAGTAGGTCATACTTCTGACTCTACATTCATGTAGCCATTAGACATCGGTCAAATACTTAATGTCCCTGAAACTGTTGCCTCATCTGTAAAATAGAAATAATACCTCACCTACCACTTTCTTATGAATGTTGTCATGATCAAATTAGACAATGTGCGATGGGGCACCTGAGTGGCTCAGTTTTGTTAAGCATCCTCTTGGTTTTAGCTCAGGTCATGGTCTCACGGTTTGTGAATTTGAGCCCTGCATTAGCCTTTGCTCAAACAGTGCAGAGTCTGCTTGGGATTCTCTGTCTCCCTCTCCCTCTGCCCTTCCCCTGCTCATGTATGTGCTCTCTCTCTCCCTCTCTCTCTGTCTCTCTCAAATATAAATAAATAACACTTAAAAAAAAGAAATTGGGCACCTGGGTGGCTTGGTTAGTTAAGCGTCTGACTTCAGCTCAGGTCATGATTTCACGGTGTGTGGGTTCGAGCTCCACATCGGGCTCTGTACTGACCTCTCAGAGCCTGGAGCCTGCTTTAGATTATGTGTCTCCCTCTTTGCCCCTCCCCTATTTACACTTTGTGTGTGTGTCTCTCTCTCTCTGTCTCTCTCAAAAATAAATAAGAATGTTAAAAAAAAATAAACACTATTTAAAAAAAAAAAGAAAGTATACAATAGTTTAAATTTATCAAGTTCTTACCATGTCTTGGGCAGTGTGCTAAGCTCATTTATTATCTCACTTTATTCACACCAATTCTGTAATGGAAGTAATCATTTTACAGATGAGAGAAACTAAAAAAATTTGCTTAAGATTTCAGAGCTAGTAATTGACAGAATTAGGATTGAAACCTGTCATGCTAAGTCTAGAAATGAACTCTTAACCAGCATACTGTATTACTAATGCCCTTTATAAACTACAGAATACCACATAATTCTATAGTAATGTTCTTAGTTTGGAAAATAGATTACTGACCCCCCATTGCCTTTATTTCAGTAATCTTGGTGACCTCTTCATATATGGAGCACACAGATCTTTGCTTCATTTTCCATTCACTTCTCAAACTTTCCATTCCACTTTGTAGATGTGAATAATTAGACAAAGGATTTAGTTTTAGTGATTTCTCTTTCTAGGGGTTTCACGGACCAGCTGCGTAAGATTTCTAAAGATGCAGGGATGCCCATCCAGGGCCAGCCTTGCTTCTGCAAATACGCGCAGGGGGCAGACAGCGTGGAGCCCATGTTCCGGCATCTCAAGAACACCTACTCAGGGCTGCAGCTCATTATCGTCATCCTGCCAGGGAAGACGCCAGTGTATGGTAAGGATGTGTTAAGATTGTTTTTTTCTTCAAGTACTTGATATTTTTGGAAAACACAAATCAGTAGAGCAAACTAGCCCAAGAAGAAGGGCACCTGGGTGGCTCAGTTGGTTAAGCGTCCGACTTCAGCTCAGGTCATGATCTCACGGTTCGTGTGTTTGAGCCCTGCGTCAGGCTCTGTGCTGACAGCTTAGAGGGAACCTGCTTTGGATTCTGTGTCTCCCTCTCTCCCTGCCCCACCCCTGTTCGCACTCTCTCTCTCTCCCCCTCTCTTAAAAATAAACATTAAAAAAAAATTTTTTTTTAATAGTCCCAAGAAGAGACCCTGTGAAAAGAATTTTAGTGAAGGAGGCATCACAAAAAAATGGTTAAAAAAAAGAATTATTTCTTTAAAATGGCATTGAGATAACTTGAGTATCAGTATATGATATATTGGTTAAGAGCACAGGCTCTGGAGTCAGACTGTGCTACTTAAAACTCAGGTTCTGGGGGCTCCTGGCTGACTCAGTTGGTTGAGCATCTAACTTCAGCTCAGGTTATGATCTCACTTTTCATGGGTTTGAGCCTTGCATCAGGCTCTCTGCTGACAGCACGGAGCCTGCTTCAAATCCTCTGGCCCCTTCTCTGCCCCTTCACTGCTCAGACTCTCTCTCTAAAAAATAAAAACAAACAAAAACAGGTTCTGCCAGCTATACTACCTGTGTGATATAGCTGAATTACTTAACCACCCACACTAGACTTTAGTGTCCTCATCTTTGAAATTGGGATACTAAAAATAACTAACCTATAGAGAGTAGTTGTAAGGATTAAATAAATTTACATATATAAACAGGGCCTAGAATAGTACCTATTATATAGTGAATACCCAGTAAATGATAACTATTATTGTAAACAAAAAGTTTAGTCATAATTATAAGTTAAACATAAATCATTGAATCTTGAAAAATACAAAGAAAGTATAATTTTCAAACTACTGAATGGCGTATAGTCGTTTAGGTGTAGAAATGATAGAACAGGTGGAAACAATCTACAAAACTAAAAGGCAGCCTACAGAATGGCAGAAGATATTTGCAAACAACGTATCTGATAGTATCCAAAATCTATAAAGAACTTACCAAACTCAACACCCAAAAAATAAATAACCCAGTTAAGAAATGGGCAGAAGGCGCCTGGGTGGCTCAGTCAGTTAAGTGTGTGACTTGATTTCAACTTGGGTCATGATCTTGCGGTTCGTGCATTCAAGCTCTGCATCAGGCTCTGCGCTGAAGCTGGAGCCTGCTTGGGATTTTCTTTCTCCCTCTGTCTCTGCCCCTGCCCTACTCCCTCTCCCCCTCCCTCTCCCCCTTTTCCCCCTTTCCCCCTCTCCCCCTCTCCCCCTCTGCCTGTCCCTCTGCCTCTCCCTCTGCCTCTCCCTCTCCCTCTCTCAAAAATAAATAAATATTTTTTTTTAAAGGGCAGAAGACATGAGTAGACATTTTTCCAAAGACATCCAGATGGCAAACAGACACATGAAAAGATCCTCAACATCATTCATGATCAGGGAAATACAAATCAAAACCATGATGAGATACCACCTCACACCTGTCAGAATGGCTAAAATTAACAACACAAGAAACAACAGGTGTTAGTAAGGATGCAGAGAAAGGAGAACTCACTTGCACTGTTGGTGGAAATGCAAACTGGTGCAGCCACTCTGGAGGATAGTATGGAGGTTCCTCAGGAAACTAAAAATAGAACTACTCTATGATCCAGCAATTGCATTATTAGGTATTTACCGAAAAGATACAAAAATACAGATTTGAAGGTGTACATGCTGCACCTCATTGTTTATATAGCAGCATTATCAACAGCAGCCAAACTATGGAAAGAGCCCAAATATCCATTGACTAATGACTGGGTAAGGAATATACAGTATTTATATACGATGGAATTACTCAGCCATCAAAAAGAATGAAATCTTCCCATTTGTAATGACATGGTTGGAGCTAGAATGTATTATACTATGCAAAATAAGTCAGTCCAAGAAAAACAAATACGATACGATTTTACTGATATGTGGAATTTAAGAAACAAAACACATGAACATGTGGGAAGGGAGAGGAGAGGGAAACAAACCACAACAGACTTTATTTTTTAATGTTTATTTATTTTGAGAGAGATGTTGGAGGGAGGGGAGGGAGGGGGAGAATCCAAAACAGGCCCCATGCTGTCAGCGTGGAGCCCAACAGGGGGCTCAACCCCACAAACCATGAGATTACAACCTATGCCGAAATCAAGAGTTGGATGCTTTAACTGACTGAGCCACCATGCACCCCAACCACAACAGACTCTTAATGATAGAGAATAAACTGGGGGTTGGCGGAGGTGGGTGGAAGATGGGCTAGGGTGGAGTGATGGGTACTGAGGAGGGCACTTATGATAAGCACTGGGTGTTATATATAAGCGATGAATCACTAAATTCTACTCCAGAAACCAGTATTGCACTGTATGTTAACAAACTTAAATCTAAATTTAAAAAAAAATTTTAAATGATAAAAATGCCTTAGTGGCTCATTTGGTTGAGTATCTGACTCTTGATTTTGGCTTAGGTCAGGCTCCCAGGGTCATGGGATTGAGCCCCATGTCAAGCTCCACCCTGAGCATGGAGCCTGCTTAAGATTCCTTTTTCTTTTTCTTTTTCTTTTTTTTTTTTATGTTTATTTATTTATTTTGAGAGAGAGCGAGCATGCAGTCACGTGCACAAAGGTAGGGAGAAGCAGAGGGGGAAAAAGAGAGACAGAGAGAGTATCCCAAGCAGGCTCTATGCTATCAGTGCAGAGCTTGACATGAGGCTCAGTCTCACCAACCTTGAGATCATGACCTGAGCTGAAATCAAGAGCTGGGTGTTTAATGGACTGAGCCACCAGAGGTGCCCCAGAGCCTGCTTAAAATTCTCTCTCTCCCTCTGCCCTCCTCCCCAACTCACATTCTCTCTCTAACTCTTAAAAAGAAAAGAAGGATAGAACTGTTCACAAAGGAGAAATTGTTAGATTTACTACATAAAAATTCAATTTTCTATATCTCACAAATATATAATGATAATAAGTAAATAAATGGAAACCAATAGAATCTAAAAAGTGTTTGCAGCAAATAGAGACAACAGAGGGCTAGTTTATTATTAAAATATCCATATAGATCTGTTATTGTGATGAAAGAAAAAATCCTTATATTCTTACAGATTAGTGAGCAAGAATATAAACCAAAATTTCTCAAGACAAAACAAAACCAGTTATATGAGAAAGTATTGGTTTTCACTAAAAGTTAAAGAAAACTACAAGTAAATAAAAGGAAAAATTTTAGGAGCAGCTGGGTGACTCGGTTGAACATTAGACTCTTGGTTTTCGCTCAGGTCATGATCCTGAGGTGGTGGGATCGAGCCCCATGTTGGACTCTGCTCTGGGTATGGAGCCTGCCTGAGATTTTCTCTTGCTTTCCCCCACTCAAGTACATTCACTCTTTCTGTTTAAAAAAAATGAAAGAAAAATTTTATGTTACTAAATTAACAAATGTATTTAAATATTATAATACTTAGTGCTTGTGAGTATGAAGTGAATCTAGAATTTTAATATATTGCTGATGGCAGTTAAATTGATAATATCCTATCAAAAGTATAAAAATGTGTTTGTGTGATTCAGTAATTTCAATTACAAAAAGGTGTTCAAAGGAAAGAATTCATAATGGAGAAAATTCTATGCACAGAATTTTCATAATGGTATCTGTGATATTAAAAAACTATTGAGAGGGTGCTTGGTTGGCACAGTTGGTTAAGCATCCGACCTCGGCTTAGGTCATTATCTCATGGTTTGTGGGTTCCATTCCCATATCGGGCTCTATGCTGACAGCTCAGAACATGGAGCCTACTTTGGATTCTGTGTCTCCCACTCTCTCTCTGGCCCTCCCCCACACATGCCTTATCTATCTCTCAAAAATAAACCTTTAAAAATAAATAAAACTATTGAGAACTGGCTTTAAACAATGAGTAAGCTATAATATGTTAATAAAATAGTATGCAGTGGTTACAAATGATGTTATAAAATTCAAAATTTTTAGTGGTGCCTGGGTAGCTCAGTTGAACCGACCAACTTCGGCTCAGGTCATGATCTTACAGCTTGTGAGTTCAAACCCCAGGTTGAGCTGTGTGCTAACAGCTCAGAGCCTTGATCCTGCTTTGGATTCTGTGTCTCCCTCTCTCTCTCTCTGTCCCTCCCCCACTCATGCTCTGTCTCTCCTTCAAAAATAAATAAACATTAAAAAAAAAAAAGCACAGAGCCCAGTGCAGGGCTCGAACTCATGAGCTATGAGATCATGACCTGAGCCAAAGTCAGATGCTTAACCAACTGAGCCACCCAGGCAACCCCCAAAAAAAAGATACTTTAAAAACTGATAAAATACAGAAGCTTGAACTCAAAGAATTTGTAAATCAATAAGGAAAGGACAAACAACTCAACTGAAAAATAGACAAAGGACATAAAACAGAAAAACAAATGAAACAAATGGTCAGTTATCTGATGAAAAGATGCTCAGCCTCATTAGTCATTAAGAAAATATGAACTTGAATAAGTAATTTTTTACTAATAATCATAATACCCATTTCTGGCAAAAATAAAAATAAATATTGACTCTCATACACTGTTCATGGGAGAGAAAGTTGGTATTACCATAGCCTCCTAGCTAACATTCTTGCCTGCATTCCCTGTAGTTCCTTTTCAGTCCATTCTCTACATTTCTTCTAGTGCAATTTTTTAATTAATAGATTTTTTTTAATTTTAGATATACAGAAAAATTAAGCAGATAGTGTAGAGAGTTCCTATATATTTACCCCTTCCTCTGCAAAGTTTTCCCTGTTATTAACATCTTGTATTGGTGTGGTACATTTAATGAACCAATACTGATAAATCATTATTAATTGATTTATAAATAAATAAATAAAATTTATAAATCTTAATTAATGTAAAAACTTACATTAAAGTTCACTTTTTGTGTTGGACAGGCCTGTGGGTTTTGATAAATGTAAAACATCATATATATATACAGTATCGTAAAAAATAGTTTCATGGCTCTAAAAATCCCCTGTACTCCACCTGTTCATCCCTCCCTGTCTCTCCTCAAAACCTTGACATCCACTGGCCCTTTTGTTTCTATAGTTTTGCCTTTTCTAAGATGTTGTATAGTTGGACTCCTACAGTATGTACCCTTTCTAATTGGCTTCTTTCACTTAGCAGTATGCATTTAAGGTTCCTTCATGTCTTTTTGTAGCTTGATAAGTCATTTCTTTTTACTGCTGAAAAATATTCCATTGTATAGATGTATTAGTTTGTTATCCATTTAACCTGTTTTTACCTCGTAATCAAGAAGGATGTTTTCATTGCTTCCAGTTTTTTGGCAATTATGATTGCTGCTGTAAACATTCACGTGCAGGTTTTTGGATAGACATAAATAAGTTTCCAACTGACTTGGGTAAATAGGAACACAATTGCTTTATCTTTTGGTGAGACTGCCAAAATGTCTATACTCGGGCACTGGCTGGCTCAGTCAGAAGAGCATGAGACTTTTGATCTTTGGGTCATGAGTTTGAGACCAACATTGACTGTAGAGACTGCTTAAACAAGTAAATGAATAAACTTTTTTTTTCTTTTTTTTTTTTTTAATTTTTTTTTTAATGTTTATTTATTTTTGAGACAGAGACAGAGCATGAATGGGGGAGGGTCAGAGAGAGAGGGAGACACAGAATCGGAAGCAGGCTCCAGGCTCTGAGCTGTCAGCACAGAGCCCGACGCGGGGCTCGAACTCACGGACCGTGAGATCATGACCTGAGCTGAAGTCGGACGCTTAACCGACTGAGCCACCCAGGCACCCCTGAATAAACTTTTTAAAAATGGCTGTACCATTTTGTATTCCCACAGCAACGAATAAAAGTTCCTACTGTGTACTAAATCCTCTTCAGTATTTAGTATTGTCAATTTTTTAATATTTTAGCCATTCTAATTTGTAGTGTATCTTACTGTTGTTTTAATTTTCAATTCCTTAGTGACACATAATGTTGAGAATCTTTTCACGTGCTTACTTGCCATCTACATATCTTCTTCTTTTTTTTTAATATGAATTTATTGTCTAATTTGTTTCCATACAACACCCAGTGCTCATCCCAACAGGTGCCCTCCTCAATGCCCATCACCCACTTCCCCCTCCCTCCCACCTCCCATCAACCCTCAGTTTATTCTCAGTTTTTAAGAGTCTCTTATGGTTTGGATCCCTCCCTAACTTTTTTTTTCCTTCCCCTCCCCCATGGTCTTCTGTTAAGTTTCTCAGGATCCACGTAAGAGTGAAAACATATGGTATCTGTCTCTGTATGACTCATTTCACTTAGCATAACACTCTCCAGTTCCATCCACCTTCCTACAAAAAGCCATATTTCATTCTTTCTCATTGCCACATAGTATTCCATTGTGTATATAAACCACAATTTCTTTATCCATTCATCAGTTGATGGACCTTTAGGCTCTTTCCGTAATTTGGCTATTGTTGAAAGTGCTGCTATAAACATTGGGGTACAAGTGCCCCTATGCATCAGTACTCCTGTATCCCTTGAGTAAATTCCTAGCAGTGCTATTGCTGGATCATAGGGTAGATCTATTTTTAATTTTTTGAGGAACCTCCACACTGTTTTCCAAAGTGGCTGCATCAGTTTGCATTCCCACGAACAGTGCAAGAGGGTTCCCATTTCTCCACATCCTTGCCAGCATCTATAGTCTCCTGATTTGTTCATTTTAGCCACTCTGACTTGGCATGAGGTGGTATCTCAGTGTGGTTTTGATTTGTGGTTTTGATTTCCCTGATGAAGAGTGACGTTGAGCATCTGTATATCTTCTTTAGTGACATGTCTATTCCAGCCTTTCACCCACTTTTAAGTTGTTTTCTTATTTTTCAGTTCTAAGAGTTCTTGTATATTTTGGTTTCAAGTTCTTTATCATATATGTATTTTGCATTTACTTTCTTCCAGTCTGGCCTGTCTTTTCATCCTCTTAACAGTTTCTAGGGGTGCCTGGGTGGCTCTGTTGATTAAGGGTCTAACTTCGGCTCCAGTCATGATCTCACAGTTCATGAGTTCAAGCCCCACATCGGGCTGTCAACATGGAGCCCATCTCAGATCCTCTGTCTCCCCCTCTCTGCCCTTTCCCTGCTCCTGCTCGCACTCACGCTCTCTCTGTCTCAAAAATAAACATTTAAAAAAAGAGTTTCTAATGTTAATAAAGACTAAAAGTCTCTAATGTTAATAAAGTCCAACTCATTAATTTTTCTTTCACAGATCATGTTTTCGGGGTTATAATTAGAGCTTGTTGCAGGGCCACCTGGGTGGCTCAGATGGTTGAGCGTCTGACTTCAGCTCAGGTCATGATCTCATAGCTCATGAATACAAGCTCCATGTCGGGCTTTGTGCTGACAGCTCAGAGCCTGGAGCCTGCTTCAGATTCTGTGTGTGTGTGTGTGTGTGTCTCTCTCTCTGCCCCAACCCACTCGCATTCTGTCTCTGTCTCTCTCAAAAATAAATAAAAAGGTAAAAACAAAAAAAAAATTAGAACCTTGTTACCAAGCCCAGGGTCACATGAGATTTCTTCTATGTTACTTTCTAGTAGTTTTATAGTTTTTTTTTATATATATAGGTTTATAACTCATTTTGAGTTAATTTCCGTGAAAGATGTACTGTCTGTTACTAGATTCAATTTTTTGCATGTCACTATCCAGTTCTTCCAGTTCTATTTGTTGGAAGGACTATCTTTCTCCATTAAGTTGCCTTTGCTACTTTGTCAAAGATTGATTAACTATATTTGTGTGTCTATTTCTGGGCTTTTTATTTTGTTCCATTGGTCTATATGTCTGTTTATTTGCTAACATCACAGTCTTGATACTAATGTAAGTCTTAATGTCAGGTAGTGTCAGTTCTCTGACTTTGTTCTTCTTCACTATTGTGTTAGCTATTCTAAATCTTTTGCCTCTCTGTATAACCTTTAGAATCTGTTTGGAATATCCACAAAATAATTTGCTGAGATTTTTATTAGGATTACATTGAGTCTATTAATCAGGCTGGAAAGAATCGACATCTTAAGAATGTTAAGTATTCCCATCCTTGAAGACGTACTGTCTCTCTGTTTAGAGCTTCTTTGACTTTTTATCAGAATTTTACAATTTTGTATAGATCCTGTACACATTTTGTTAGATTTATACCCAAGTGTATCTTTTTTTTTTCTTTTGATACTAATGTGAATGGTAATTGTGTTTTTCATTTTCAATTTCAGTTGTTCATTTTTGGCATTTAGGAAAGCAGGTGACTTTTGTATATTTACTTTGTATCATGCAACCCTACTATAGTCACTTATTAGTTCCAGGAGGAGTTTCTTTCATTCTTTGGGATTTTCTACCAAGACAGTCATATATCCTGTGAGCAGTTTTATTTCTTCCTTTCTAGTCTGTATACTTTTAATGTAATATACACATATTTTGGGATTCCCCAGCTATCTTTCTGTTACTGATTTCTAGTTTAATTTGGCTGTGGTCTGAGACCATATTTAGTATGATTTCTGTTCTTTTAAATTTGCTAAGTTATGTTTTTGGACCAGAATGAGGTCTGTCTTACTGAATGTTGTGTAAGTTTGAGAAGAATGTATATTCTTGCTGTTATTAAGTGAAGTATTTTATAAATGTCTTTTAACTGCAGTTATTTAATGATGCTGTTCAAGTCTACTGTATTTGCTTCTTTTATAGCAGCTGCACCATTTTGCATTCCTACCAGTAACGCACAAGGGTTCCAGTTTTTCCACATCCCAGCAATACTTGTCATTTTCTTTTCTTTTTTTTTTTTTTTCCTTTTTGGTAATAACCATCCTAATGGGTATGAAGTGGTATCGTGTTGTGGTTTTGATTTGCATTTCCCTAATAATTAGTGATGTGGAGCATCTTTTAATGTGACTATTAGCCGTTTGTACATCTTCAAAGACATTGTGTATTTAGAGCCTCACACAGTACTAACATGTATTAAGTGCACATTAAATATTTGTTGAGTGAATGAATAAACCTTTTTGGAGAGCAATTTATCAGTATCTACAAAAATGTTAAATATATATACCTCTGACCCCTCAATTCTATTTGTAGAAATGTATCCTGAGGGGCGCCTGGGTGGCGCAGTCGGTTAAGCATCCGACTTCAGCCAGGTCACGATCTCGCGGTCCGTGAGTTCGAGCCCCACGTCAGGCTCTGGGCTGATGGCTCGGAGCCTGGAGCCTGTTTCCGATTCTGTGTCTCCCTCTCTCTCTGCCCCTCCCCCGTTCATGCTCTGTCTCTCTCTGTCCCAAAAATAAATAAAAAATAAAAAAATAAAAAAAAAAAAAAAGAAATGTATCCTGAAGCTGTAGTTACATAACCAAACAAAAATAAATGTACAGGGATATTATTTGTGTAGCTTTGTTTGAAATAATGAGAACCTGGAACAAGCTATAAACATATCTGTGTATGACTGGTTAGATTCTTTATGACATTTAAAAACAGACTGTTATTATTAGAAATAATAGCAATTTATATATTAAGATTCAGAATATACTACATTATTAAATGAAAATGCCAGTTTGCAAAATAGAATGCAGGTTTGCTTTTAAAATAAATTTATTTATTTATTTATTTATTTATTTATTTATTTCCATGTGTGGGGCACCTGAGTGGCTCAGTTGGTTAAGCATCTGGCCCTTGATTTCAGCTCTGGTCATGATCTCACGGTTGGTGATTTCTAGCCTTGCATCGGGATCTGTGCTGACAGCTCAGGGCCCTCTTTGGATTCTCTCTCCTTCTCTGTCTCTGCCCTGCTCTCTTTCTCTCTCTCTCTCTCTCTCTCTCAAAATAAACATTAAAAAGAAAAGTTTTCCATGTGTTTTATAAAAAAGAAGGTATGTATACTGAACTCTTTATGGTTGTCATAATGGCAAAGAGAAGGAAAGTTACAGGGACCTTTTATTCTTTACATTGTAAAGACTTTTTATTTTATTTTTTTTAATGTTTATTTATTTTGAGAGAAGGAGCATACATGGGAGAGTTGGGGGGGGGGGGGCAGGTACAAAAAGAGAGACAGAGAGAGTCCTAAGTGGGCTCTGGCAGCACAGAGCCTGACTCAAGGCTCGAACTCACGAACCGTGAGATCATAACCTGAGCCAAGACCAAGAGTCATACACTTAATTAACCAACTAAGCCGCCAAGATGCCCCATACACTGTAAAGACTAATTTTAAGTTAAAAGTTGCAAAATAAGATTGAATGCTGTAACTATACTATAAGTATAACTGCATTAAAATAATATAAATGAGAAAATCACTGGAAGAAAGTACAATAAAATGCTAACAAGGGATTATGTGTGATATTTTTCTTTCTGGATTTTCAGTTATTATGGTTATATTATTTTTATGATGACAAAAATATACTTTCTTACATAAAGAAGAAAACAAATGGGAAAATTATCACTAACTATTTAAGCTAATCTTCAAGGCAGTATACTTTAAATTATAACAGCATTGTTTTAGTATTGTTATAATTTTTAGAGTCCTGTAATCCAGTGATGTATAGCTTAGTTTTCAGTGAAGCTTGACCTTTTTTCTAACTGGAGGTATTTGTATTTGTTCCATAGCGGAAGTGAAACGTGTAGGAGATACACTTTTGGGTATGGCTACGCAGTGTGTCCAAGTCAAGAATGTAATAAAAACATCCCCTCAAACTCTCTCAAACTTGTGCCTAAAGATAAATGTTAAACTCGGAGGGATCAATAATATTCTTGTACCTCATCAAAGGTAAGATAAGCTAATCAATTAAATGTTAATTACTTTTCATCTTAATTTTTCTATATATCACTATATCTAAAATCAGTGTAAGAGATATTTTTGATGATTCCTGCCATGGGAGATAAGTAGACATTTTAGCAAAAAAATTTAAGGCAAGATTAAGAGATTCCCTTGTGAAAAATCCCCTTTCAACTCCATTTTTATTTAGTATATACAAATAACCTCTTGCCCAGTTAGAAAGTATTTGAGAACTTTACGTATTTCTCACTGGAGAGCTCGACTTGAAGAATTTTCTCGTTATTTGATAGTCCTCTTTAATCTGGTATTATGAGGCTGCTCACTCAACCTAGAAAGTAAGGGAAGAATTGAGGGTCTTGGGTGGGGCATGTCAGTTAAGTGAATCATTTAAGTGAGCCTTGTCAACCTCTGCTACCTTCAGTGGGACAACAGATGTTACTGTCAAATTGTTATCATGTCTAAGAGCTCTTAGGAAGAATGACATAATGACCTAGAAACAGGTGCTGGGCAAGAGACTGAGAATTGAACAACAGGTTTCCTTTTAATAGTTGAAACAACTGAGGCTTTAAAAAAATATCTTGACTAGAATGCACCACAGATAAGCATTAGAATAAGGATAGACCCATGTGTGTTTGGCACAAAAGCCCTTTTTGTTTTCTGTTTTTTCATGCTGTCTGTTAAATAGATGAGAATCATAAATGAGATGGGTATAGAATTCTATCAAGTGCACCAACTAAGAGACAATCATTTGAATCTTAAAGGACATAATTGTTGGTTTTCTTTAATGTTTATCTTTTTTGAGAGAGAACACAAGCAGGAGAGAGAGGGAGAATTCCAAGCAGGCTCCGCACTGTCAGCACAGAGTGTTATGAGGGGCTCTGTCTCATGAACCATGAGATCATGACCTGAGCCGAGATAAGGAATTAGATGCTTAACTGACTGAGCCACCCAGGCACCCCATAAAGGATATAGTTTTTTAAATAAAATGACTGACCAACTACTTTATGACTGTTAAGTATTTATACTTTTGGCCACAGGAAGGGGAGTAGTAGATTCCTGTAATCCTTTTCAGTGAAAAGGTTAATGATTCTTTTTCTCCTTGAGAGATTACATAGTTTAAATGTAAATAGATTACAGAAAGATTGATACAAACTGGGATTAATATGAGGCAGTTTATCATTTTATGCCTCTTATGAAGAATGCCTGCCCTTTGCAACCACCAGCACCAATGCTTAAGGCAGAAAATTGCTCTGAATAGGACATTGGATAGACCTATTGTGATAGCTTTTACTTCATTGAGTCAGGGATTCATGAATGAAGAGAATAAAACAGTAATTCAGGCCTTTGAAGCTGTCTGTGTAAGACCTCCTCTGTGCTGTGTCAGCAACTTGTATTTGTGTGGCAGTAGTATGAACAGATAAATGCATTATGAAAAAATGAATTATCTAACTCTTTTAAAAAATGTGTTTAAGACCTTCTGTGTTCCAGCAACCCGTGATCTTTTTGGGAGCAGATGTCACTCATCCACCAGCTGGTGATGGGAAGAAGCCTTCTATTGCTGCTGTGAGTGTTATTAGGTTTATCTTGTCTAAAGTTTAAAGGATCAACATTTTGGTTTCAGCTTTTTGAATTTTAATGACATTTTTTCTTTGAAACCAATTTTTATAAATATATATATCTAGAACCAATTTTCAAATAGTCTTTGGATTTTTTTTTAAAGGATGATCATTCCCTTGGGGCACCTGGGTAGCACAGTTAATCTTCCGACTTCGGCTCAGGTCATGATCTTGCAGTTTGTGAGTTTGAGCCTCACATTGGGCTCTGCCAACAGCTCAGAGCCTGGAGCCTGCTTCAAATTCTCCCTCTCTCTGCCCTTCCCCTGCTTACTCTCTGCCTCTCTCTCAAAAAATGAATAAACATTTTAAAATTAAAAAAAAAAAAAGGTTATTCTCTGGTTTGGGGGCTACAAGTTACATATATTTATTAAATCAAGCTTATTAGTTGTATTACTCAAGTCTTTTGTTTCCTACTTTAATTTACCTATTTGACCTCTCTATTGATTATATCTTTTCAGTTAGTTTTTATTTAAAGAGTTTATGTATTTCAGTAGTGTCTTTGCATTTTTTCAATGTAAAATTCTTCTACCTTTGTCCAGCCTAATAGTTTGCACCTGAATTCTGTTTTAATACTACCGTTCCTACTTTTAACATTTGCCTTTTTTTTTTTTAATGTTTATTTATTTTTGAGAGCGCACCAGAAGGGGAGGGACATAAAGAGAGGGAGACACAGAATCTGAAGCAGGCTCCAGGGTCTGAGTGGTCAGCACAGAACCCAACATGGGGCTCGAACTCACGGACCGCAAGATCGTGACCTGAGCTGAAGTCGGTCGCTTAACTGACTGAGCCACCCAGACACCCAACATTTGCCTTTTATGTCTCTGCCCACCTCTGTGTTTGTAAAGTTTCGTCAGTTCTTTTAAGTGTAGTTCTTATAAACTTCAGAAAGCCAGATAATATTTTACCCACCTTGAAATTCCTTGATTTTTAACAAATACCAACATTTTGAAAATGTCAACATATTTTATCCATACTTGATAAATTTCACAAATTAAACTGTAAAATGTTTTACATATGTTTTCTGTTACCTTTATAATAAACTTTACATAAATCTTAAGTTACAACAACCTGGTACATTTTATTTGTCCATGTAAATGATAGTAATGTTAAAATTCTTACTTAAGATTCCAAAGCTATTTTTATTAGTGAAGGAAATTTGCTTTTATCTGTTAGTAAATTGTATTGCTTTTTATTCTTATAGTTACGCATGAATTGTCATTTCAGATGTCCTAGAGGTAGTATTGAGCCACTTCCGATATTCATAAAAATGCTCTTATAGAAGATGAAATTATTTTTTCAAAAAAAATTCAAAAGACTTACTTTGAATTTGCTATCTTGGGGTCATTTTCCAAGAAAATTTAAGCCTAGCTTAAATTTTGGACTTCTGGGTAGTCATTGTCCTTTTCTACTAAATCCATTTCTGCCAAATATCCATTTTCTTTTATTATTATCAGAGGTCTTATAAATAGAATTTATTAATTAATTCTTTTTGCTATATGGCTTCTATTCCCAAGAACTTAAAGACCAGTGTGAAAAACAAATGTAAGTAATAAATGCCACATAGTATAATAGATACTACTTTAATAGCAGTATAAATTAAAATTTAGATCACAAAAACCTGGTGTGTTGAGAACGTTGAGCAATGTAGGAAATTGGAATGCAGTATAGCAGATGTGAGGCTAGTAAGCTTTTGTGTGGCTTTTTGTGCCATACACAAAGGGGTATAGATTTACTTGTTAGTAATGAGATACCATTAAGAGGAACGAAATGGCTAGAGTTCTTTTTTTTTTAACCTATAGATGATAAAGTAGATAAAATCCTGTGTACATAGTAGACAAGTTCTAGTTCATTTCTTTAAAAACTCTTGATTATTTTCTAGTCTGACCTAACACAGAAGAGAAACATAAGAATTTTCCATATTTTGGTTTCAAGTAATAAGGCATTAAATTACTGACAGGAAGTTAGGCGCTCTTTTGAAGTACTATTTTTTTATTATTTTTAATTGAAGTATAATTGACCCATAATTGCAACGTAATGATTTGATATATGTATATATTGTAAAAAGATGTGTACAGTAAGTCTAATTAACATCTGTCACCATACATAGTTACAAAATTTTTTTCTTGTAATGAGAACTTTTCAGATTTACTCTCTTAACAACTTTCAAATATTCAATACAGTGTTATTAATGATAGTCATCATCATACTGCATGCTATACAGTACCTCTCAATGATAGAATTTATTTTATAACTAGAAATTTGTATCTTTGAACCCCCTTCCCCATTTCATCCATCACCCACCCCCTGCCTCCGGCAACTAACAATCCAGTCACTGCATCTATGAGCTTGGTTGCTTTTGTTTTATTTTGTTATGTTTTGCTTTACTCCACATAGAAGTGAGATCATGTGGTATTTGACTTTCTCTCTCTGACTTTTTTGATTTGTATAATGTCTTCAAAGTTCACCCATATTTGCACAAATGGCAAGATTTCATCCTTATTTATTTATGGCTGAGTAATGTAATATTCCATTGTTTATATATGCTACATTTTTTAATGCTTTCATCCATTTATGGACACTTACGTTGTTTCCACATCTTGACTACATGTACAGTGAACATGGGGTTACAGAGTTCCATTTTTGAAATATGGCTTTGATATAGATCCTACACTGGAAGAAAGAGAAGCTGGAGGCAGAGTGACCAGCTGGGTCTCAGACTCAGCTCTGATTAGAATGATGTGTAGACATGGGGCGCCTGGGTGGCTTAGTCGGTTGAGCGTCTGACTTCAGCTCGGGTCACGATCTCGCGGTCCGTGAGTTCGAGCCCCACGTCGGGCTCTGGGCTGATGGCTCAGAGCCTGGAGCCTGCTTCCGATTCTGTGTCTCCCTCTCTCTCTGCCCCTCCCCTGTTCATGCTCTGTCTGTCTCTGTCCCAAAAATAAATAAACGTTTAAAAAAAAAATTTTTTTTTTAAAAAGAATGATGTGTAGACATTTAAAAAATATTTGGGTTCCAGGGGCACCTGGGTGGCTCAGTCAGTTAAGCGTCTGACTCTTGATTTTGGCTTAGGTCATGATCTCATGATTCACGGGTTTGAGCCCTGCGCTAGCAGCACGGAGCCTGCTTATAATTCTCTCTCTTTCTTTCTCTCTCTCTCTCTCTCCCTCTTCCCCCCCGCACCCCTCCCCCGCTCATGCATGCTTTCTCTCAAAATAAACATTTTTTTTTAAATATTTGAGTTCCAGAGATTATGCTTCAGTAGGTCTGTGAGTAAAAGATATAAAGAAAAATGAAGCGTTTGAATGGGGCTTCTTTATTACTTATCTCCTTTCTCTTCTTCTCTTTAAGAATGTCTTTTTGTCTCTCTTTCCTTACTAATCTTTATATATACCAACAACATCTATAAATTAGAATCTTGTTAAATGTAAAGTGCAGGGGTGCATGGTTGGCTCAGTCAGTAGAGCATGTGCCTCTTTTTTTTCTTTTTTAAGTTTATTTATTTATTTTGAAAGAGAGAGTGCGTTCGCATGGGCAAATGGGGGAGTGAAAGGGAGGAGGGTAGAGGGAGAGAATCCCAAGCAGGCTCCACACTGTCAGTGAGGAGCCAGATGTGGGGCTCAAACTCATGAACTGCAAGATCATGACCTGAGCCAAAGTTGGACACTTAACTGACTGAGCCACCCAGGGCCCCTGAGCATGCTAATCTTGACCTCAGTGTCGTGAGTTTGAGCCCCGCTTTGGGTGTAGAGTTTAAAACTAAAAACAGGGGCGCCTGGGTGGCTCAGTCAGTTGAGCGACCGACTTCAGCTCGGGTCATGATCTCACAGTTTGTGAGTTCGAGCCCCGCATCAGGCTCTGTGCTGACAGCTCAGAGCCTGGAGCCTGCTTCGGATTCTGTGTCTCCCTCCCTTCTGCCCCACCCCCATCCCCGACACTCTGTCTCTCTCTCCTTCAAAAATAAACAAACATTAAAAAAATTTTAATAAATAAAACTAAAAACATATTTTTTTAATTTTTTAATATTTTATTCTTCAGAGAGAGACAGAGACAGAGCATGAGTGAGGGAGGGGCAGAACAAGAGAGGGACACAGAATCTGAAGCAGACTCCAGTTTCTGAGCTGTTAGCACACAGCGTGATACGGAGCTCAAACTCATGAATCTTGAGATCATGACCCTAGCCGAAGTTGGACGCTCAACCAACTGAGCGCCCTGATTTTTTTTTTTAATATAAAGTTCAACCTACTCATAGGAAAATAGTTTTGTTTTTGAAGATTTTATTTTTAAGTAATCTCTGTACCCAATGTGGGGTTCAAACTCACAACCTTGAGATCAAGAGTCATATACATTCTACCAACTGAGCCAGCCAAGTACCCCAGAAAATAGTTTTTGACCCTATACTGGATCTTTTATTCTCTTCTTCACTGGGAATTATCAATTTTTTATTACTTTGAAAATGAACAGTAATAATGTTATAGTAAACTACAAATTTAAATGAAATCCATGTGCTTATTTTCAGTTTTTTTTATTGTAAAACTCATAATCATGGAGTTTTGATTGTCTTAATTTCTATTTTTCTTTCCTTTTTCCAACCTAGGTTGTAGGTAGTATGGATGCCCACCCAAGCAGATACTGTGCCACAGTAAGAGTTCAGAGACCCCGACAGGAGATCATCCAGGACTTGGCTTCCATGGTTCGAGAACTTCTCATTCAATTTTATAAGTCAACTCGGTTCAAACCTACTCGTATCATCTTTTATCGGGATGGTGTTTCAGAGGGACAGTTTAGGCAGGTTGGTTGCCTGGGATCTCATCATTCTGTGGTTAAACCAGATACTGTGTTTATAATATGGTACCTAGTTCTAAAGTTAGAAGCCTTAATTAGGTTGAAAATTCTCAAAAGTCAAAATCTGATGGTTCCTTAGATTTTCCCTTCTAAAAAGCTTACTATGGATGTGTAAGCCTTGATTGCTAACATCATTCTCTGATAATAGTTTAAATGGAATAAAGAAGTGTATTTAACTGTAAGGTGATAAGATTAAGAAGTCCTGAAACTAAATTATGATCTTAGTTTGAAGCATATATAAGAGAACAACTGACTATATCAAATGTTTCCATTTCATCTCCTCTAGGTATTATATTATGAACTACTAGCAATTCGAGAAGCCTGCATCAGTTTGGAAAAAGACTATCAACCTGGAATAACCTACATTGTAGTTCAGAAGAGACATCACACTCGATTGTTTTGTGCTGATAGGACAGAAAGGGTAATTTTACATCTGTTGTAATGCTATAATAAGACAAACTTACCTCAGATAGCTCTTAACGGAGCTCATAGAACACTTAACAGAGGCTCTCTGCCAAGCAGAGGTCCCAATATATACTAGCAGATTTCAACTTAGCAGATTATGAGTATAAAAGTATCCAAATAGGTTGTTGCTTTTAATTTTCTAGAATTTCTGTTAACCAAGTTCTATTCTCCAGGTATTCAAAATCCTGTTAATGCTTTTTGTTATTGTGAAGAAATTCTTTGTTTTGTTTTGTTTTGTTTTTAAGGATAGGAGAATCTTTTTTTTTTTTTTTTTTTTTTAATTTTTAATTTTTTATTTATTTATTTTTTGAGAGAGAGACCAAGAGACAGCATGAGCTAGGGAGGGGCAGAGAGAGGGGAGACACAGAATCTGAAGCAGACTCCAGGCTCTGAGCTGTCAGCACAGAGCCTGACACAGGGCTTGAACTCATGGACCATGAGATCATGACCTGAGCCAAAATCGGATGCTTAATCAACTGAGCCACCCAGGCGCCCCTGGGAGAAGCATTTTTTAAATTTTATTTATTATTACTTTTTTTTGAGAGAGAGAGAGCAGGGGAGGGGCAGAAAAAGAGGGAGAGAGAGAATCTTAAGCAGGGCTGAATCTCAATGACCAGAGGTCATGACTTGAGCCAAAATCAAGAGTCAGACTCTTAACTGACTGAGCCATCCAAGTGTCCTGAAGCTCATAGTTTTAAACTTGTTCTTTCTATTCCTATGTGTCTTAAATGTTCAGAGGGAATAAGGTACATTCATTTTTTAAAATAATCTTGTAAGAATTTGTTTTTTTAAAAGCTAGGGACTTGGGGCACCTGGGTGGCTCAGTTGGTTAAGCATCAACTTCGGCTCAGGAGATCACGGTTCGTGGATTTGAGCCCCACATCGGGATGGGGCTCTGTGCTGACAGCTCGGAGCCTGGAGCCTGCTTTGAATTCTGTCTCTCCCTCTCTGCCCCTCCCCTGCTTGTGCGTGCTCAAACTAGATAGATAGATAGATAGATAGATAGATAGATAGATAGATAGATAGATAGGTAGGTAGGTAGGTAGGTAGATAGATAGATAGATAGATAGATAGATAGATAGATATTTTTAAAAAAACACCTAGGGACTTTCTAGAGTGATTAGTGGAAATTCATGTAAACCAACTTTTAAATAATGCTTCCTTTAAAATTCACAGAAGTTTTTTTGAGATTTTATTTTTTTAATGTCTATTTTTTTTTTAATGTTTATTTATTTTGAGAGAGAGAGAGAGCGTGCACTACTTGCACTACTGGGGAGGAGCAGAGAGAGAGAGAGAGAGAGAGAGAGAGAGAGAGAGAGAATCCCAAGCAGGCTCTGCACTGTCAGCATGGAGCTAGACAGGGGCTCAATCTCACAAACCGGGAGATCGTGACTTGAGCCGAAACCAAGAGTCAGACACTTAACCGACTGAGTTTCCCAGGCACCCCAGAATGTCTCTCTTTTTTTTTTGTTTTTTTTGTTTTTTTTGTTCTTTTGATGTTTATTATTTTTGAGAGAAAGAGACAGCAAGCAGGGAAGGGGCAGAGAGAGAGGGAGACACAGAAATCAGAAGCAGGCTCCAGGCTCTGAGCTGTCAACAAAGAGCCCGATGCGGAGCTGGAACTCAAAGACCGTGGGATCATGACCTGAGCTGTAGTCGGCCGCCCAATTGACTGAGCCACCCAGGCACCCCTCTTTTTTTTTTTTTTTAATGTTTATTTATATATTTAGAGAGAGAACACACACGTGCAAGCGGTGAAGGAGCGGGGAGAGAGGGAGAGAGAGAATCCCAAGCAGGCTCTGCAGAGCTTAATGCAGGGCTCGATTTCAAGAAGCACAAGATCATGACCTGAGCTGAAATCAAGAATAGGACACTTAATGACTGAACCACTGAGGCACCGCAAGATTTTATTTTTAAGTAATTTCTATACCCAATGTAGGTCTTGAACTCACTACCCCGAGATTAAGAATTTCATGCTCTACCAACTAAGCCAGCCAGACACCCCCTCACAGAATTCATTTTTATGTTTTGTAGTATGACTATGTATTTTTATAATTAGAAAGAGGAGGAGGTGTAAATACCTAGGGAAATCTGTATTCTTGTCTGCATGAAGCATAGGCAAGTAACAGGCTTGCTGTCATTTCCATTGCTCTATTCCCATCCTTCAAACTGTGGAGCAGAGAAATTTGAGAATTGCAAGTGTTAGTGTCTTCTTGGGGAAAGGGTTCAACAGAAAAGACTGAGAAGTGTATGCTGGGTTTGGTATATATTTTGTCTTTGGTTACACTCTCCATGTAACTTTGGGCAAGTAACTTAACGTCTCTGTGCCTGTTTCCATCCCAGCAAGGTTTGGGTGAATATTAATTTCTTCCTTATTTGGGTTGTTAAAAGGATTAAATAAATAAAAATATGTAATATACCTAAAACAGTGCTTGGCACATACATGCTAAGCACACAATAAAGGTTGGCTAGTTGTAGAGTGGTGGTGATTGTGGTAATAATAGAGGAAAAGAAAAAAGAAAAATAATAGAGAAAAAGAAATAATCATAGCAGACTAGGTATTTGTTATAGGTATTTGTTATAGGTATTTGTTATAAATTTAACTCATTTAATCATCACAACACTATGAGGTATTTATTATTATTATCATTTTCCACAGAAGGAAACTGGGGCATATGAGGTTAAAGAACAAGATTTACAAGCCTAGTTGTTGGTAGAGCTAGGACTCAAATCAGGCACTCTGGCTCCAGAATGCTTATAATCACTGTTAACCTCTCTGATAGCAGTAGTGTTAGTTTTTTATTGTGGCCTCCAGTTGTTAAAGGCCTTTGACCCCAAATTTCTATGTAAATTTTTTTTGTGCCTGAAAAACCAAATGTTTCTTCAGAAGCAAGATTAGGAAAACCTAAGTTAGATTTAATGATTACTAGCATCTGATGTTTAGTCATGTTAGTCCTTCATTTGTCAGCTTCTCTTTCACCTTTGTTCTAAATACTATTACTAATAATAGATGAGAGGTAGTTAAAATACCATGCCCTAAATAGAACAACTAGAAACCGGTGAAGCTGCGATATGAACCCATTCTGCTGTCTCTGTAAGTAAAGAAAACCTTTTTATATGTGTTAATTTGATTAGTGTATTAAGAATAGGCATAATTTAGTTGGTTATGAACTGTTTTTTAAGAATAGACATAATTTAGTTGATTATGAACTGTTTTCTTTGTTTTGTGCTTAGTATGAACTGTTTTCTTTGTTTTGTGCTTAGTGAAGGCTAAGCTACATAGCTATATAGCTACATAGCTATATATAACTCGTGCCACTACCTGATAGTGGTCCCTCGCATGCAGAAAGAATGTCTGAGTCAGTAAAATAGTTTCTAATTTGCTAACCGTATAAACCTAGACTTAGAATTAATGATTTTAAATGTGTTAGGGATACAGAGGTAGAGGTGAGTATACATATGCATTTTGAAGTGTTTTATTAGGAACCTTTTGGGGCACCTGGGTAGCTCAGTTGGCTGAACGTCCATCTTCAGCTCAGGTCATGATCTTACAGTTTATGGGTTCAAGCCCCATGTCAGGCTCTGTGCTGACAGCTCAGAGTCCAGAGCCTGCATCAGAATCTGTCTCTCTCGGCTCCTTGCAAAAATAAACAAATAAACTTTAAAAAATAAGCCTTTCCTTATCAGAAATTTTGAACCATTTCAGTCACATTCACACCATCGCCATGCATGGTGTTGGCTTCCTTACAAGATGTTACAACTGCTAGTATGAAATAAAAGGAATAGGACCTTTGCAATCAGTTCCATATTTCACTACCAGTTCAGCCCTTTATTGTGTGCTGTACAGCAAATTATTTCATATTCCTGAGCCTAGGTTTCCCAAACAGGAGGGAATAACACCTGACTTGCAGGATTATTAGGATTAGAAATAATGTACTTTAAGTGCCTGGCACATAGTTAACAAATGGTTATTACTGTTGTATGTTGTCAGCATTCTTGCTCTCTAAAAATACAGTGTTTCCAAGGAAAATGCTAGTTTTCATAAATTACACCTTCAAGAGTGCCTATTGTTCACAGGTACCATAAATTGGAACATGTATAGCAGATTTGTTTTTATTTTTATTTCTTTTGGGGGAGGGGGAAAAAAGCGAGAGAATCCCAAGCAGGGTCCACAGGGTCAGTATAGAGCCTGATGGGGCTCAAACTCCCAAACCATGAGATCATGACCTGAGCTGAAACCAAGACTTGGAGACTTACCTGACTGAGCCACCCAGACACCCCTAAAGTAATTTTAAGAAAAATTTTACGTGTTCCACCCATATTGGGATCACCTGCTGGCTAAGCACCAATAGACACTAGTAACTCTTTGTTGTTTATCAGCATTCACTTTCAGCACTATGTAAGAATAGGAACCAGGACTGGAATAAGGTTTCCGGTTAATGCCTGCTCAAGTAGTATTTCAAGTTAAAGGTAGTGAAACACAGGATCAGCTGATATATTTATACATTTTTAAAAGTGCTCTTAGATACATTCTTTACCTTTGTCTCGTTTGTTTAAACTTTGGCCAAACAAATCTAGGTTGGAAGAAGTGGCAATATCCCAGCTGGAACAACAGTTGATACAGACATTACACACCCATATGAGTTTGATTTTTACCTCTGTAGCCATGCTGGAATACAGGTAAGCCTACACTTTCAGCAAAATGTTCTAATTCAGGAACTTCCATTCTTATGTGTTTTGTTTTGTTTTTTTTTAATCTTTTTTAACGTTTATTTATTATTGAGAGATAGAGAGAGACAGAGCACGAGCATGGGAAGGGCAGAGAGAGGAGGAGACACAGAATCTGAAGGAGGCTCCAGGCTCTGAGCTGTCAGCACAGAGCCCGACGCGGGGCCCGAACTCACAAACCCAGCGAGATCATGACCTGAGCCGAAGTCAGACACTCAACCGACTGACCCACCCAGGCGCCCTGTTATGTGTATTTTTTTAATTGAAAGAAACACTGTTTTCTACACTCTAAATTGTTTCCACATGAAATTAGATGAAACTTTCAGTAAATAAATTTCTTTCCCTTTCTTACCTTGGGGAGAGGGGCTTATTTCTCTTAAAATGACAGAATGTAAGTAGTTTAACAGAATAAATCTCCCAAACTAGGTCCTCAATTTAACCTAAAACTTAAAAATTTTAAAATACTTGATTCTTCCTTTGACATTTGCTTCTTTTTGATAATAATACTTCATAGAGAACTCTGGCATTTACTGGCAGATATTGAGCATGTGAAAGGGTTTATCAATTTGCAGCTTTAAGTTTCAGTGAAATAGTTTTAGAGTCTTACTCTTTCCGGGGCACCTCGGTGGCTCAGTCAGTTAAGTGCCTGACTTCACTCAGGTCATGATCTCACAGTTCATGGGTTCGAGCCCCTTGTCAGACTCTGTGCTGACAGCTTGGAACCTGGAGCCTGCTTTGGATTCTGTGTCTCCCTCTCTGTCTGCCCCCCACCCACTCACTCTCTGTCTCCCTCTCCCTCTCTCTCTTTCTCTCTCTCTCTCTCAAAAATAAATAAACATTAAAAAAAAATTAAAAGAGTGTTACTTTTTTCATAAGATCACATTATTTGTTAGCTTTATTAGTAGAACATAAGCTTTATTTATTTTAAATGAATCCTCTTATTTATTTAGTTAGGTATGTTGAGAGTTAGGTTAGTTAGGTACTCTCGAGAGAGAGTACAAGCTTGAGTAGGAGAAGGGTAGAGAGTGGGGGAGAGGAAGAGTCCCAAGCTGGCTCCAAGTTGTAAGCATGGAGCCTGATGTGGGGCTTGAACTCACAAACTGAGTTCATGACCTGAGCCAAAGTCTGACCCTTAACCAACTAAGCTACCCAGGTGCCCTGAACATAAGCTTAATTCAGTGTTTCTCGAACTTTTCAATGACAGAGTGAACCTCTGTTCCTAGGATGTCTGACAGAATGTAGCACCAAACTATTTTAGGTTACTTGCCATTGATTAAAACAAATTTCAGGAAGATGTGCTATGCTGAACAGCTGTATCTCAAAGTCTTGTATGTCCCACATACACTAACCCCTTGTTCCACTCTTACAGCTTTAAAATTATTATCCCACTCATTTATCTGTGTTCTTATATCTGTTCCATTTCACCATCAGTGAATCAATGTCAAACATTTCCACTGTGGGTGGTAACAGTCATTTAGCAAAACAAAGTTAAAAGTACCTTCCAGAGATAAAATCTGTAAAATTGGAGCACATATTTTTTAAACGAGTGTTTCTGTCCATGTATCCCATGGAACACTACTGCTGTGACTTTTCAATAAATATTATAGAAAAGAAAAAAGGATTCTTCGTTCAGATGAATTCTGGAAATGCTGGTTAAACAGAATTTTTTACTCTAGATTTTTTGTATGCTACTGATAGGCAAATGGTCATTATGAATCTTAAAGGCAGAGGTATTTCCATACTGTGTTTAACCAACAATTTTAGGGACCAGTTTTCCTTTTGAACACTAAATTGAAACTTTAGTCAGTAAATAACCAGGAATATTTCACAAGGACTGAGGATGGTTTTTTACACATCTTCTCAGCTTTATTAGAATTTTCAAACTTCTCAGAGATAAAAACAGGAGTCTTGGGTTTTGTTTTGTTGTTGTTTTTGGAGTCTTGTTTTTTTACCAGCTAAAATTAAAAACCCAATCATTTCTAACCAGTATAAGAGATTATTTTTTCGTGTCATTGTTTTTAACTTTATCACTGATTAACAGACCCTTCAACATTTTGGCCAAATTCCATAACATTTAACACTTTTTATTGGTCTTGTTGGTATTATTTTCTCCCTTCTGCATTTTATTTTGAGGTAAAATTCACACTCATCTTTAAAACTTAAATTTACAAATCACGTCAAAGCTTGCTACTACTCTGTTCCACCCTTTACCTGCCCAGATCAGGCTAGAGCTTTGGTCCTGGTAACTTTGAATAGAGAAGGGGACCATGGCCTGATTCTGAGATACCTCTTTCTCCTCCTCCTTCAGGTACTCTAACTCATCTCGTGTTGCTGCCAGTCTGCTAGTATTTAGGAGCTCCTGCACTTATGCTCACTTCCAGTCCTTTAGGCTCCTAAAACTGTTTATAGTAATTCTTACCATTCCAGCCCTGTGGAGATGGCAGGGTGGGCCTGTGGGCTCTGAGCTCGGGAAGTGTCCAGCTGGGGCATGAGATAAAAGTCTCCCTTTCCAACAGGTTCTTATCTTTATAATGGATTCTCCTGGAGTCCCTCTTATTATATTTTCATGAGAGAGAGTGTACCTTTCCTCACAACTGCAATTCCATGTTTTCACAAAACCCATAATCATTCTTTTCCTCTACTGGGAGGATGGGGATTAGGTGAGAAGAGGCCAGCACCAGGGAATTGATGGTGTAAGACCTGTCCTAACCTGGCTTCTCTCAGTGAGCCCTTGAGGAGAGGTGGCTGGCTCCAAAGATTGGTAATTCTTTAGACTGTGGGGTGCCTAACACCTTTAGTCCTCTCCTTCAGACCCTAGTTGCAATTCCAGGACAGCAGGGGGGAAAAAAACCCACCTGACATACTATTAGAAATGTGTTAACTGAAGGGAGCCTGGGACCCCTCTGAGCCTCCACAGGGAGTTCTCCTAAAAAGATAAGTGCTCCCTGTTGAGGAATCACAGCAGTGTCCTAAATTATAATTTCCTGATATAAATCACCACAACTTCAAAGATCTTCTCTATTGCTTAACAATCCTTGAACTCCTCTTTTGTTAGCTCTTAATACCATTTTCCAAGGGGCCCTAACCTTGGTCTCTTGCCCTGACACTCAGAACATGACCCCTTCCTTTTACCTCAGTAAGAAACTATACTGTCAGTCACACCTGCTTTCTTCTCCCCTTTCTCACAGGAGGAAAGGTTCAGTGTGTAGTGTTGTTCGAATTTGCTCTCGCCTGACTCGAGTTGGTCTCAGTTCACCAGTTATCCTTCTTTTTGTACCTTCAGTCATTTCCAAGCTTCTGACCTCATCCCCTTAGCTGACACTTCCCCATCCTAAACTACAGTTCCTTGATCCTGTATTTCCCTTCAAGTTATTCTCTCGTATATTTCTTCCATTTGTAACTAAACTATTCTTAAAACAATAGCATAAAGGCACTCACCTGAAATTTAAAGAGACAAATGATATTAAGGATATAGAACAACTGAAACTTTACATTTTGCCAGTGTGAGTATAAATTAACATGAACATTTTTCAAAACTGTCTTGTCGTTATCTACTAAAGTTAAATATATGCATACTCTATGACCCAGGATCTCCAAGATAGCCAACAGAAAATGCATATCTATGTTCACCAAAAGATAGTACGTTAATGCTTAGAGTAGCACTGGTCATAGTCAAAAACTACAAACAATTCAAATGCCCACAATCAGTAGATTGGAAAAATAAATAATGTATATTTATACAACAGAATATTCTACAACAAAGAGAATGCTGCAACAATATGGATGGATTTCACAGTGTCAAGCCAAGGAAGTCATACCCGAAGGGCACATGACTGTGATCCAGTGATGTGATTTATTATAAAGTTCAAAAGCAGATACAATCTTTAATGTCACCTATAATGTTAAAAGTCCAGTTACTGAGGGCAGAGTAGATAGGATGGTGACCACAAAAGGGCACAAAGGGACTTCTTGGTTGCAGTTAATGTTCAACTTCTTGATTTGGGTACTGGTTTCATGGGTATTTGTGAACATTCCTCATCCTATACACTTATGGTCCGTGTGCTTTCCTCTGTGTATTTATATTTCTGTAAAATGTTTATATTAAGAACAGAAGAGACTATAATTGGCTGTATCCTCTTCAATTTATAGCAGCCTTCCACTGCTGCTTCTTGAACTCTGCAGCATTCAATACTGTTGTCACTCACTCATTGAAACCATCCACCATTTGATTTCCATACACATTTTTCTCTTTTCATCTTGCCTTTCCATTTGTTCTTCATTTAGTTTAAATTTTTAAGTATAAATATTTATGACTTTGAAATCTCTTTACAGAGAGAACTTTTTCCAGACCTTGAGGTTGTTTTTGACTACACCCTCTCACCTGCCACCCTTCTCAAATCCACCCCTCAACCCTGTAGAATTTACCATCTCACTCTCAGACCCTTCTCATCCTCACTTCCCCTGCTTGATTCAGCTCTCATTATTACTTTTCCTGTACAATTGCAAAATGATCCTAAGTGCCCCCATTTAATCTGTTCTCCCTCATTAATTAAAACATAAGACCCTATCATTCATCTATTTAGTGCTAACATATCCATTGAAGGTAAAGTCTCATTTTCTTAGGACAGTATACATACTCAATTCCTGATATCTGCATCCTGCTCCCTTCACTTCTGCTACACCTCAGTCTGTTTTGCTTTTTTTCTCCTACTCTTCCTTCCTCCTTTCCTTTCTTTTTCTCCTCCTCTCTATATCTCCTCCCTTTCACATACACAAACACACAGAAACACAACAGGACTACAGCCATGCTAAACAGCCATTCTAAACAGAGTTCTCATAACTCTCCTGACCATGTCTCTCCCTTAATTACTCCTTCCCTAATTTAGTCCTGTTCATCCCTTAAGATTCATCTTGAGGATCAGCTCCTCCCAGAGCCTTTCTTATATCCTTCCCCAAGACAAATGCCCCTCCTCTGCACTGCCTGAGCACCCTATGCATACCTCTTTGCTGCATTCATTAGACAGCATTGTAACCATGCTTCTGTTTCTCTCCCCCTTACACTAGTCTGTGAAGTCCCAAAAGGCAGAGACTACTCATTCATTCAGTCAACAGATATTTATTGTGTCTGCCTCCTAGAAGATAGGTGTTGATGCTAGGTACACAGAGAGAACAAATAAATACAGTCCCTTACTTTTATAGGTTGGGGGGGGGGAGACCTACTAAGTAAGTAATCTCACAAATACATATTTATAAATTGGGATAAGCATAATAAAAGAAAAGTAAAGCTAGGAAGAGAGATTTTAGTGGGGAACTGATTTAGGTTGGGAGGTCACATTTGATAAATGACATTGAAGGTAAAATCAAGAGGAATAAGTGGGAGTTAAGCCAAGAAGGGGGAAGAAAATTCCTGCCAGAGGCACATACAGGCTCTTTGGTAGAAAAATGTTATCCATTGAAGGAATCAAATGGAGGCTGTGACCGCAACATGGGGGTAGGTTAGAGAGACAAGCCGGGGCTGAATTATACGGGCCTTGTCAGGCAGGGGTGAGCACCTGGATTTTAGTCAAAGTGCATTGGAAAGCCATTAAGAGGCTTTAAACTGGACATGAACATCGTTAGGTATATGGTGTGTGTATGTGTGTGTTTTAATTCACTCTTACTGAAAACAGATTCTACTGGGGAATAGGAGTTGTGTAGGGGACATCAACTAGGAGTCTTAACATAATCCAGGCAAAAGATGATGGTGATGGAGACAAGAACAGTGATAGAACTGAATGAATCACATGTATTTAGGGTTTTTACTCTGTCTCTTCCCTGTGCCTGAGATGCTCTTCCCCCCAATCTCACAAGCCCTCCTTTATCATTCAGAGCTCACATCCATGTCTCCTCTTCATGCATTACTATGCGCCAGGCATTCAATACGGGACATGGCATATAGTGAGTGTTCAGTAAATACTGAATGTGTGAATGTACAATATAAATGCATTATAAGCCTATAATTTGGAGGAGCTAAGATTTGGTAATTTGAATTTTATCCCCAGAATCTTATGCAGTGTCTAACAAATGATGCTCAAATTACTTGTTAAAGTATTAACTCATCTTTCTCCTTTTCTCTCTTGCTACTGCCATTTCCTTAGTTCAGATCTTCATCATCATGTGCTCAAACTAATGCAGCAGCCTCCTGGCTGTTCCCCTTGCTTTCAGTCTCTTCCTGTTTCTTTTTTTTTTTTTTTTAATGTTTGTTTATTTTTGAGGGGGAGAGAGCGTGAACAGGGGAGGAGCAAAGAAAGAGGGAGACATAGAATCCAAGGCAGGTTCCAGACTCTGAGCAGTCAGAACAGAGCCCAACGCAGGGCTAAAATTCACGAACCATGAGATCATGACCTGATCTAGAGTCGGATGCTTAATCAACTGAGCCACCCAGGTGCTCCAGTCTTCCTATTCCTAATCCAGGCTCCATGTTATTGCTATTACTTTAATAAAACCTCAGTCTCATCCCAACTAAAGTCTCTCTTGTTTAAAAAAAAAAACAAAAAACCCAACATGCAGTACTTTCCCTGCTGCCTACAGGTAGAAGTCCAAATTCTGAGGCATGTCATTGAATCTGATTCCAAACTTTATTTTCAGACTTCATCTTTTTTCCCTTGTGCACCATACTCTGCTCACACAGGTCTATTAGCCATTCCCCCTGTGCTTTTGGTAAGGCTGTTGACTCTTTCTGGCGTCTTCTCACACTGGCTGCCCAAAAATGACAAAATCTCCCTCTCTCCCCTTCCCCTTGGTGAAGAACCATGGCTTAGCCCTATAATTACTTCCTTTGGTATTCTCATACAGGACTAAGTGCCAGTAGTACTATAGCTTTTGTTAGTTTTTTTTTAATTATAGATGCCATTAACTCCTCTACTAAATTGTGTTTTCCAAAAGAAAGGAAACCTTTGACTTTGTTTTTCTTTGAATCTGCAGTATCTAACATAGTAACTATTACAGAGGAACTCAACTAAATGTTCTGGGTTTTTTATTATAGTAAAACTATACAACATACAACTTACCATTTTAACTACTTCTAAGTGTACAGTCTGTCACATTAAGTACGCTCACATTGTGTGCAGCCATAAGACCATCTATCTCCAGAACTTTTTCATCTTCCTTGACACTCTATACCCATCAAACACTTAACTCCCCATTCCCCTGCCCCACCACACCCCTGGCCACTGGCAGCCACCACTGTACTTTCTGTCTCTCTGAATTTGACTTCTCCAGTTACCTCATATGAATGGATCATACAGTATTTGTCCTTTTGTGACTGGTTTATTTCATTTAGCATATGTCATCAAGGTTCATCCATGTGTTAGACTTTTCTTTATAAGCCTGAATAATAGTCCATTGTATATATATATACCACCTTCTATCCATTCTCCCATCATTGGATACTTGAGTTGCTTCTGCCTGTAGGCTATTGTGGATACTACTGCTTTGAACAAGGGTGTGCAGATATCTGTTTGAGTCTCTGCTTTCATTTCATTTGGATATGTACCCAGAATCAATTAAGTAAAGTATGTTTTATTTTACTAATGTGCAAAGCTGGTTTTTTAATATAACTTAGTCTGTGATGAGCATTTATTTAAATGTTTAAAAACCAACAGAACATGCCACTGCCTTCTCTACAGGGTACCAGCCGTCCTTCACACTATCATGTTTTATGGGACGATAACTGCTTTACTGCAGATGAACTTCAGCTGCTGACTTACCAGCTCTGCCACACTTACGTGCGCTGTACACGATCTGTTTCTATACCTGCACCAGCGTATTATGCTCACCTGGTAGCGTTCAGAGCCAGATACCATCTCGTGGACAAAGAACATGACAGGTAGTATAAAAGCACAACAAATACAGATTCTCACCCAAAACCAAGTACGGGTCAGCATGTTAGGCTTTTCTTGTAAAATTTCTTTTAAGTGTTTCCATGTATGTGCCTCTCTGCCACAAGCTGTTAGAGGACTCAGTGGTCCATATGAAAAGGAACAATAGGCAGAACTGACTACCCAAGATAAGGGCTCCATTAAAATGTGCACTTTAGGCTTATTAGTATTAGAATGGTATAGTGATTTAGTTGCTTTACCAGATTAATTCAAGGGAGAGATCATTGCTAATAGACAAAATGATGGCATGTCTGAGATTTGCTTCTAAACAATCCTGGGGAGGTGAGAGAAGTAAAACAAAATTGGCCTTGGGTTAATAATCATTGAAGCTGGGTGATAGAAATGTTCATAATGCCAGCCTCTCTTTTTTTAATATAAATAGTTTTGAAATTTTCTATGAGTAATATTTTCTAAAATTACTACATCAGAATAGGGTTTGTTTTTGTGTTCATTGCCACTTCTCTTACAGTGCTGAAGGAAGTCATGTTTCAGGACAGAGCAATGGACGAGATCCACAAGCTCTTGCCAAGGCTGTACAGATTCACCAAGATACCTTACGCACAATGTACTTTGCTTAAAAAGTCCAAGAATATTCTCTGAGAGGAAGAATTGAAAGATGCATCGACATAGAGCATATGTTTCCAGTGGAGTCAGTTGAGTGGGAATGCCTCCAGCCATACAGCAACCAACACTGTGTGGGGACCAGGGTCTGATTTTTATGTTAATATAAGGAAGATTGTTTACTTCATCAAGGAACACAGCACCATTATGCAATATGAAACCAGCCAACTGCTTTTTTGTGCGGTCTCCTTAGGAAGTATCGCCATTGTTTTGTTTTCACTTTCTTGTAGTCTAACCCTTTTAATGCCTTTACCTCAAGTTGCTTGGCAGCACAACTATCTTTGCAAAAAAAGTACAGAAAAAGTAAATGACGGTTTAAAAAAAAAACACACACACCTTACATGAATAATCAAAGTGATTGTTCACAATTATGTGTGCAAAAAAATTAATGTGCATTCGTGTATTCTTGTGAAAGGTATCTATGTATATTTTAAATATATACATGTATACTTCATATGCATATATATCTGGATCTACACTGACAGTAGATATATATGTGTCTGTGTGTGTATTTTATAGTTCATTCCATCGGGGAACTAACTTTCCCTTTTATCATCCTCCCACCACTACTTTGATTTCTCTCTACCTCCCTTGCCTTCATCACCTACATTTTTTTTCCTGATGCTACCAGTGACATTCAGATGTTCATGTATCTGGTTCATTTGGATATGAAGCATGGCAAACTAGAGTTTTATTTTTATTTTGCACACCCTACTCCTGTCTCTTGTCTCATACACAATTCTAAGTCCTCAACTCTTGATATTGCTTTCTTAAACAAAATTATTATATATATACACACACATGTATATGTATGTATATATATGTGTGTGTGTGTGTGTGTGTATATATATATATACGTATATATATATGAAGTTTCTATGAGAGTGTCTGCCCACTCCTGCTCTGAACTTAACATTTGCCATTTGTGCAATGTGTATATAAGCAGTAGCAATCTTAAACTATTATTTTTCTTTAGTTTGTTAAAGCTGCTATAAATATAAAACTTTGTCAGAAGTTGTAACTCAGAAATTTCTCTATAACTGATATGTATTCTAAAGCCTTCTGTTGCTATGGGTTATACATGAAAATCCCTTACAGCTTTCATAAAGGGCAAATATTTTAAAAGATTGAAACTCTTTAGGGTTGAGGCCTCTGAAATTGGGTGGAGAGAGAGAAGGGGTTGCTGAGGGTTTTTTTTATTTTAATTTTTTTTTTTTTTTTTTGCTAGTTTACTTGTTGCCTCTCATACCTTAATGTGATTTTCATATATATATATACATACATATATATGTATATATATGTATATGTAAGTATACATATATATGTATGTATATATATACACACATATATGTATGTTTTGAAGTACAGCTTCCTTTTATATTTATTAGGATAGTGCTTTAATAATTAGAGAACTGTATTGGCAACATCTTTTATAGAAATGTAATCATGTTTATTTTAAGAACTGACAACTTGTTTTGCTGTCTTTTAGTGCAATAAGCAGTTTTAAAGGAAAGGTGTGTCTGTTTGATTTCTTTACCACAGATAGTGGGAGAAACAGGCACCTCCATAATTTTAAAAGGGCAAAGTAATACAGCCTTAATTTCAGAAGGAAAGTTTTGTAATTTTTCAAGTTTAAAGAATGTCTTTTAAAAATCCTAATGAAAATGAAGGAAGTTAAATTTCCTAAATGAGTCTGATCTTAAATATTAGAGCTGAACTTTGATTTAAGAAATGACAGTGAATAGGGGCTTAGTTGGTGGAGCATGTAACTTTTGATCTCAGGATCATGAGTTCAAGTGCCACTTCAGGTGTGGAGCCTACTTTTTAAAAAATGACAGTGAATAACTTAAGATTTAAAAGACATTTAATATTTTGAAAATAGATCATGTTTATTGAACAATCATACTGGTTAGGTGCCCATTTTCATTTACTAAAATTAATTAGGAAAATGTAAAATGATATTTTTAAAACATTTTTTGCCAATTTATCACCAGTGTAACTTTCCTTTTAAAATTAGGGTTATGGTGGCAAAGGAGGTTAGGACTGATCATTTTAAATGAGTTAAATCACTGAAATATGGAAAAGGTTTTACAAAACTTCTGTTTTATTGATTTTGTTTTAAGGTATTAAAAATATTATAGAGCTGTCAAAATCAAGTTCATCAGTAACATTGGATTCAGGGGAGCTTAGCACTTTGTAACTCATGAAAATTGCATTTTAATTTTTTTTTTTTTTTTTTTTTTTTTTTTTTTTTTTTTTTTTTTTTTTTTTTTTGCACTGGTTCAGAGTGTAGATACTACAGATTGTTTCCAGTGGGCATTTTAAACCTTTCAGAATTCCATCTGCACATGATATCAAATGGATTAGCTCTTTAGTTTCTCTCTTACCTGTAATCCACTCTTATTGCCAATTTACTGTATTTTGAGCCTATAATCTGAGCCCGTGTCCTCCAACAGGTATGAAATATTTTGTTCCTCTGCCAGAAAACTAAGAAAGTACTGTATTTTGTATGTTTATTATTACTGAAGTGTCTGAAATGCAATTTACAACACTGTTTCAAAGCTCTTTACATGAAGTAATATTTGTATAGTATATACATTTTTTTCTCCCAACCCTGCCCCTCTCCTCCAAAAATTTCCTATAAAGCATGTATTTTTTTTTTTTTTTACATTAAAATTTCACTGAATATAGTCAGGAACATGAACAAGAGAAGAAAATAGTTTATCCTTGATTGTTATATGCTTGCTCAGTATGAGTAAAACACCTTCCTTTACCAATGGGAGCTACACAGACATGTGGGAAACTACAGGGCCCAGGGAAGAACTATAAGATACCATTTGCCTATTTAGTGCTTCACCTCATTTTCATTTGCTTAGTTTTCCATGTGGTAGAATGAAACCCGTAATTTAAATCTATTTGGAAGGACTTTTACTGAGGAAAAACAAAAAACAAAAACGTTTTTTAATATAAAGCTTTACCTTTGAAGTGAGTTCTTTTTTAGGGTTTCTTTCTTACAGTTTCAACATTGCTCGTTTAAGGTTGGTTAACTTGAAAGAATATGTATAGTATATTTCTATTTTGCTTACTAACAAATTGGTATATCAGACTTAATTAAAAGGAACTTTGTGCTTAGAATTCTAAGATAAAAGACTAAGTGGCAAATACTTTTTGAAATTTGTTTTAATTATTATTGCACTCTGGTGTAGAATTCGTGATCTTTTTTTATTTAAAAAAAAAAAAAAAGATTGTTTTGAATTTAAAGGTCATGAAACTCAACAATGACCTTTCTGTTCCTGCCTTCGCTCACTAAACTGTATAATGAATGCTAAATTTTGGTCTGCTGTTTTCTATGATGCATAAGATTTACTTTAAAATGTCAGTCCCAGCCACTGGTATAATTGATTTTCATATGAAGAAGAGTTGGGAGTTTAATGTATATTCTGGATGGCAAATGTGTCTGGGTAAAGTGCTGATACATGTTATTACAGTATCAGGTATACTGGCATTGAGGACCATACATTTATAATACTATAGCTGCTATATTTATTTAATTAAGTAGAGTCTGACATTTACTGCACTAAACAGTAAGGAGATGAGCAGGATTGGAGGCTAGTGTTAAGACACACACACCCTTTTTTCCTAAATAAGATTAAGAACATGAAATAATAAGGTAACAAAGGGTGCTGCCATTTTAGTTTCAATTTAATATCAGGATACGCTTTGTTTTAGAAATGCAGATTTTAACTTTAGCTGTTTTGCAAAAGGGTACCTCAGCCTCCTCAGTACTGGTTTTTGGCATATTTTCACAGAAGTACAGCTGCCCTTTATTTTTTCTTAATATTTTACCTTTTAATAAGTTTCTCAGAAAAAAAAAAAAAGTTCTTATATGGAAATCTACCTGTTTGTAATCCATTAATTTATTTCTCTTTCTAGAAGAGTCTAGAAGGGATTCTAGTAGGAATGTACCGGGTGTTTTGGAAGGCACTAGATAAAGATTCATCTCTACTGTCTAGAATAGGGACTCCTAGCCTTCTAAAGACCTATACTAGTTTTCCAAACTAGGTTCTTTGATGACCCACCACTGCCTAATGTTTACTTGTATATTCTGTAATGGATTTTAGTATGACAGACTGCATGACAGGCTTAGTCCTGACAGACTTAAAGGAAATAAAATCTGAGTTGCCATTCAGTAGAAATGGCTGGCAGAGGATCTCAGTGTTTAAGGAAGAGGTGAACAAGCAGAGTGGCAGTAATAGATCTGAAGTAATTAGATGGATTATATAGGCCAGGAATTAGAAACTGTTGGTAAAGGAAGTTGATGAGTGTTTTCAGAGGCTAACATATATTTGCCAAGGGTGGTGATTTTTATGAAATCCATGAATCTAGCCACTTGGATTCAGCTTAGAATATTTTGTAGTCCTGCTTTTTCAAACTTGATAGAAATATTTTGCCAAAAAGCTTAACTGAAAACTCTGTATAATTTTTATTCAGGATCGTTAAACCTGAGTTAAATATTTGGTTAAATCTCTCTTAGATGTTCTCCTATTGAGTATTTTTAAAAGACAGGTTGTTCCTATCAGTAACTTCCTACTTAAATTACCTTTTAGGAGTTATCAGTCAAGCTGCAAAAAGACATCATTGGCTTGGCATCTTTATTTTGCCTTTTTTATCCATACAGAGTTTTAATCCTTTGCATTCTTTTTGAGAATTCTTAGATGTCTTAAAGCTTCAATAATAATAGTTGGGAGGCTTTATAGATATAGACATGGATAGATCAAGTGAGGCTTCCCTGAGTGGTGATATAACCCTGACTCTAAAGTCTGTCTTTATTTTCCTATTCCCCTCCCATTTGATCATATAAAGCACTTTTGTGATTCTATAGGAGTCAAAAATAAGCCAAGAATTGATGTGTAAAATTAGTACAGAAATGTGAAAGTAAGGGTTTTCTCCAGAAAATCTTTTTTAAAAAATTCCTGTTTATACTAAGAACATTCTTGATCAGTGACTGTTAGAAATGATACCATGATTAGTAAAATGTAAGCTGACTCTCAGGAGGAAAAAAAATCTCTCTCTCTCCCCCTCTTCCTCCCCACCATATATATCTCAAAGGGAAAAAAATATTTTTTGACTTTTTCCTGCTTTTAAAAATGGTACATTTCAGTTTATAATTTTCCCTGTCGGTCAAAATAATTTTTTTTTTTTTAACTAACATAATGGTCAAAGCTTGTGCTAGTATTACCTACTGCTAGTTGAATTTTATTTTTCTTTACCCAGCAAAGATAGTACTCTAGATTTTTACATTGTACATTAAACCTCAAGAATCTAATGCTCTTAAAGTATGGAGAAGCTAAAGATTTTAATTTGGATTGAAGATAGAAAAATAATAACTTTAATATGGAAGGTTGAGATTTACCAATAGCAAACCCTGTTGAAGTATCAGGTAACAAAGAGTGTGACAAAATTAAGATCCTTGTAATTAATCTGTCCACCCATTGGTCTCCCTTCCTTTTTGAAATCAGTGTCTGAAGCAACCAAAACCTAATGTTGTATCTATGTTAGTGTCTCAGTAAAGCAAAGATGTTCTTCAGGGTAGATGCTGAGTTAAATTGTTAAATCTTTTTTTAAAGCAAGGCGGTTCTTAGAAAGTGCCTTTTCAGAAGATGGTGCTGTAGATTTTTATTTTTCAAATAGCACGAGACTAAAAATTTAAAAGGTAAATTATTTTAGAACTCCAAGAGTGTGACAGTTTCATATAAATAATGTTATTCGTTGTCCTGAATCTGGTCCAAGGAACCAAGTAAAGGTTTCATTCAATAAAATATCTAGGTAAATGCTCACCAAATGTATTTTGCAAGTTTGAAAAATAAATTTTTAATAGAATTAACCCTTTCAGTTCTCAGCTGTGTTGAAGGTAATCTGTAAGGCGCATAAAACAGCAAATCTGCTAAACTTTTTAACAAGAGTATGGGTATAGTAACAAGTGCCCAAAGGGAAAGGTAACTTGCCAGGGAACTATATGTCATAGCTACTTTTTTTTTTTTTTTTCAGTATAGATTGACCCTTCTGTAAATATCTTTTGGCATCCTTTTCTAATTAATATTTGTTAAAGAAGACTGCTTATATATAAAGGAGAGCCAAGTCATCATGGAAATTAGTTTAAGAGAAAAAGTAAGTGACTATAACTCTAACTTTAGGGAAATTTTCTTTTTTAAGCACCAAGAAATATATGATTTCCTCTTTTTTCTACCATGGGGCAACTATGAAATATGATGACAGTGCATCTAAAAGGGCATGACCAGTTAATTAGAAATGCAACATGAAAAATTGGGCTTTGGAGGAAATAAGCAAAATGAACCATTCATACTTACTAGAAACATAGTAATCTACCAGAAAGCAGTTTTCCCCTGGGCTTTTTACTCTCCTAGTAGACAACAGTAAATGATCACCTAACCAGTTCTTGCTTGTGAATTTGGTGAGCATTTCTCCAGAAAAGAATTGACGTAAAACAAAAAACACCACACCTCAGTAACCTTGTATGCTGCATTATGTAACAATGATAGTAAGATTATATCGATTGTTTGGAGTGTACTGTGTCTGTTTGCAAATATACATGCACATTAAACTTTTTCATTTTTTATAATGTCTTAATAGCAATTATGAGTTTATTTTTTTAGTATTAATTTTTCTATTGTGATGTTTATATTTATTGGCAACTTGTGTGCAACTTTTATATTTTGCTTAGATGTTGGTTTTAAGGTATTTTATTTTTATAGATATTTCTAGCTTTTCCTCTTTCTTTGTGATATTAGCAAAGATTAAGATGGAATGTTAATATACCAACCAAAACTACTAATTCCATAAAATCTAGAATTTGGATTTTTACCAATAAACCATTAACACTATTTTCTAACTTAGAATATTTAATGTTGTTTATATAGTGGGCATTAAAGACAGTCTTTAGACAGATTTCTAAATGTGGAGGGGGAGGTGGGGCTTTTCTATGAGTTAGATTTCTTTCCCTTAGGTAGCAAACTAACACTAACAGATTGGATTTATTTTACCTGATCTGCCGTTTTGGGGCAACTTGTCAATTAAATGATTGTTACATTTACATTATTTATTTTACCTGATCTGCCGTTTTGGGGCAACTTGTCAATTAAATGATTGTTACATTAAATGATAGTTACCTTTAACTACATTGAAACTAATTTAAATGGTCACATCACCCAGCATTAGGATTATGATATATTTATAAGCCTGGGAAACAAATAACAAGTGATCCAGAAGTCATTGATAATTGACTTTGAAATGAGATTTCCTTCCCCACCCCCATAATTATATTATATGAAAGATATGCTACCTTGATCTTTTCCCTAGCATACTTTCAAAGCTGATTCAACCCGAGCATCAGTGAAGAAACAGAATTTAAGTGGCTAGGTAGAAAAGCGATAGCAGCAGAGTAATACAGAATTTCAGTTAATTAAAAATCTAAAAAGAGCTTATGAATGCAAATTAATTGGAAGGCAGTGAAAAGTGTTTATTATAGGATATTAATTTCAAACAGTTATGCTCACTCCAGTTTCCTAGTAAATAGATCAAGGTTATTTGTTTTGGCACACTAACTTTTTACAAAACCGTGTGAAAAGAGTGAATTCTCTTAAGCAAGTAAAGTACTTCCATAGTGTTTTTACACTGTGAATTTGTGTGGTAAGCCATTTTTCTGTAGGTAAAAAGTAAACTTTATCCCATCCTCTGAGAATTTAAAACTCAAATTTTAAATTTAAAATTATCAGGGCTTAGTGTATGACATTTTGCTGTACTGTAATCTGTTCTTTCCACTGAGGGAATAAATGAGAAAGTTTCAAGTAATTATAATTGGGGAAATGTTATTTTTATATTATGTAAAATTTCACAATTTAAAGTGAATCAGCGTGTGATTTCATAGAGACATTAGTCGTATCACTTTTTCTGCATTTTTTGCCAGTTACAGTAGTGTTTTTTTTTTTTTTTTTAATTATGTACTATTCTAAGCTACTTCCTTCACCCCCACATCAGGTATTAATTGAAGACTGGTACTCTGATTATAGGAATTTGTTGCTACTAAATAAAAATTAAATATGTTTCAAGCAGTCAAGATATATTTGTGTTGCAAGTATAAGCCACCTCTTAATATTTATTATGCTTTTAATATTAATAGTTTTACTCATTATGTTTCAACATCATCCTAGATTGACAGGCATGTAATTCTTGTAGACCAACATTTTTAAGGCAACCTCAAGTAGAAATAGTCCTTTCTTTCTTTTTTTTTTTTTTTTCCTTCTGAAAACTCATAAGAACCTGACACATAGAGCTTATTTTGCTCTTTTAACTGTTGGCTCTATAAATCAGGGCACCTGGCATCAGTACTGAATTACCACAGTGGAGTTACTTGGTGACTTGTTCCTGGTTTATAGTCCACCTCCTAAGAAAGAAATACTTGTGCAGTAATAGTTAATCCCAAAAAAGAACTGTCTTGAACAGTCCTATTTGAGTAGAAAACAGATGGGTGTGTTGGTCATCAGAACTTTTTTCCTGGTTTTGGTTTTATTATTTCCCAAAATTAACTATAATTTTGTGTTTAAAGTTTAAAGGCAGTGGCCAGATACTAGAGAGGGAGATTACTCTGGTATTTAATGCGTGCAACTTTCCATCCTCATTTACTCCATGCTTTAATTGGAAGGACAAACAAAATTCCTTAATTTGGCCTTTTAATAATATTTTTAAAAACCAAACAAGGAAAGACTTTCTACTGATTGTTGCAGATATGGCCATCCTTACTCTGAGAACCTGTGGAAACAGGAGGTCTTTGTAAAGAAATGCTCTGGTGAGATTGTGAGGTATGTGTAGTGAGATGTGGGAAAGGCTTCTTTGCTGGGATCCTTAGAAACCTTACAGCTGTTGTGGTATCTGCCTTCGTTCTCACAACCATGTTGTAAAAGAGGGACTTGAACTCACAGAAGAGACCTGAAAGAGTTCTCTGTAACCTAAATTTATTTTCTGCTGTTGTCCCAGACCTCAACCTGTATCTCTTCTTGTTAAGTTAGAGAAGTCTTGGAAGTTGCTTCTGAATTATAACAAATTAAGTGAAGTATTTATCCTTAAATGGAGCTATGGCTTGGCTACCAATATGGCTTTTCCCCTTTACTTAGAAAACACCAAGGAAACAAGGTATCCTTTCCTGTAAAGGAAATGTTTTTGGTAGAAGCTTTGGGGAAAACATGGATACATTGTGATGAAGGGAAAGTCTCACCTACCATAGTTCAGCTAGGTTAGTGGATACAATTTAGGCCCAGGTTGCTTAACAAAAGGAAGCTTTGGTTTTGGTAGCTACAGATTTGGATCTCCAGTGGTAATTAATTGCACATATCTCCCTGGTTCACAGAAAGGGAATGTTCTCATATTACTGACAACAACCCTCCAAATGTGCATGTGCTCTTTCTCTAATTCAAAAACCAGGAATAGTAAGCACTAAGAGAAATTTTCTAATAGTTTGTCCCTAAAAGATTCTTCAAATGTTTTTCAGGGGCTTTCTCATTTCTTAGCCCAGGGTGCAACACCTTTCTCCTTTCTAAAAAAAATTTTTTTAATGTTTATTCATTTTTGAGAGAAAGAGACAGAGTGTGCGTGGGGGAGGGGCAGAGAGAGAGGGAGACAGAATCCAAAGCAGGCTCCAGGTTCCGAGCTGTCAGCACAGAGCCTGATGTAGGGCTTGAACTCAAGAACCATGACCTGAGCCAAAGTCAGGTGCTTAACCAACTGAGCCACCCAGGTGCCCCCTTTTCTTCTCTTTAAAAAAGGAAGAAAAGAAAAAGGATTTAAAGGTCATTTCTTACAGAATTCTACTATAAGTAAATAATAGTCTTTAAAATACTTAGGGAAGGAGGATCACACACAAATTATAGCTTGATTGAGAGACTATCTGAGCACTTTTTTTTGTTCGGGTTCCAAGGTTTTTCCTTTTTTTTAGTATATGTGCTGCCGAAGCGAGCACAAGGTTTTTCCTTTAAACATACCATCCTTTGATTTGCTTTAGTGCCATCATTCTGTTTTGTGACATAATTGATGTTTTATGCCATTTATGAATTGTGTAGTTCTTCTCTCCCCACCCTCTCCCATTCTCTCTCTCTCTCTCTCTCTCTCAAAAATAAAGGGGAGGGATAAAGCAAAAAAGGTAATAATGAGAATCATTAGAACGTAACTTCAGTTGACAGATGGGAAGAAACCCTAACTCTGTTCAGTGAAAATTAAGATTGAAAGTGTTATTTAATGCTGCAGATATTATCTCTAGCCATAAATTAATTTTTGCCAACTAGAGAGTGATAAAGTAAACAGGATGTGTATCTGAAATATGTTAAAGCGATAAAAGAAATTATCCTTGAAAGTACTGTTTCAACCTTCAGTAACAGAGATCCCCATATTCTTAAGGCAAATTAATGTAGCTTCTGGTTTTAATGAATCAGCCAGACTGATTTAAACTCTAAAATGCTTGTGATTTTCATTCTGACATGTGTTTTCTTAAATATATAAAAATTATATTGGATGAACACTAGACTGTTCTTTTCCCTTAATGTACATACCATTTACATAGATATCTCTCATATGCCTCTTGATGTGTTCAGAATTCTATATTTTAAAAAAAGCCTTTTTTAACCCAATTCCTAGTCAAGCCTGAGCTATAAAGGAGAAAGTATAAGGTGTTTTCGAATGCAAGAACTTTTTAGAAGATCACAAATGGAAAAAGACTGTTGAAAAATGTGTTGCCTTTTAGAGTAGAAAGGGCTCTAAACATGAGCCAGAGACTTGGAGTTTGGTCAGAGCTCTACCACTAACTTGCTCTGTCCTTAGGCAATTTCCTCAATCTCTCCAGGTCTCCTTTCTCCTTGTAACATAGTAGTGATAATACCTGCCCTCACCTACCTCACAAAGTTGTTAAGAATAGGATAAAGTTTGTGACAGTGCTTGAGTTCTCCAATATTCAGAAGTCCAAGACCATAGAATATTGTTGTATGAAGGGTTCATTTCGTTTGCCTCTATGAGTATCTTTAATAACCATGGATCATTTTATCAAACAGGCATAAGAGAAACTTAGGACTTATCCTGGTATGATATTCACTTACAAACATAATCCTGTTTGTTTCTCCCCTGCCAGATATCCAGGCTAAATTTTTATTTATAATAATCTTGGGCAAAAGCGTAACTTCAAAAACCAAACTCCTTTTAGTGGTGCTATGGCAGCTGCGATTGTATTTTGAATTAGATTAATGTGGTGAAACTATCAGATAATCAGAAATTAACTTTGCCTTTGCTTTCAGGCATTTTTGCTACATGTTGGCATCAGAGGCTGATGTACAACCAGATAGTTATCCCTTTGTTTCTTGTCAGATTTTTGGCACCTTTTTTTGGAGTAGGGGTTAGGTTTTAAGAAAGAAAGTGTGCTTATTTCATTCATCACTTTGCAGTGTTGAACCTTGCTTTCCAATCACCATGTATCTGTAAAAGCTGAATATAGTAAAAGTTTTTTCCTTCATTTTCAGTTCTGAGCATCTGCAGGTGATATCGGGTAGCCTGTAGTTGGTGTCTGACCCAGTTATCTTTACAGATCATTGGTAGAACCTTCACATTTGACAGGCTTACCCATTTTTCTGGACAAAAGGGGCTCCTGTTTCTAGGAAGTAACAAAGGGCACATCATCACAGGTTGTGTAAGCAATTGCTTTTTTTTTTTTTTTTTTTTTCCAACAGACAAGCTTGGTTTTTGTTGTTGTTTTTTGTTTTAAGAAAAAAAGGCTGCATTTTAGGTACACAGGGTATGGGTGCATTCAACACTTATTTTAATCAACAGATGCTGACCTCTCCTGTTGTGGCAGTTGGACTTTTCCAACTCATCACTAACATGGGTGGTATCTATCTTAGTTTTATAGGATAATGAGAGTTACAGGTACTGAAAGTGGAAAGTTGGGGAGATTCAGGCTTGGAAAATGAACAAAAGTCCACCTTGCTGAGTGAGATAGCTAAAAACATTGATATATCAGGAATACTTTTAATTAAGCAATTTTTGCTGTAATGTGTCGCTTTAATATTTCTCTTTAGTTATGGACCCAAAAGTATTACTGTGTCTTGTGAGTAAAGATCATTCTTGTGGACTAGTATATGGATGCATACATAGGCTGTGAGAAGCAATGGTGTGTGTGTGTGTGTGTGTGTGTGTGTGTGTGTGTGTGTGTGTGTGTGTGTGTCTGTGTGTATAAATATTCTATGTTTATAACACTATGTGTATTACTTAAATTTATATAGAAAAAAATAATGTGTTTCTTTAGTGTTTTGGGGACTAAAATTGTAATATAACCATTCCAGTGTAATCTGACGACTCACTCTAGAGAACATTTATATTACACACAAATGCACACCCCTAAAGCATTGCTAACTGCTCCCACTTTAGATAATTGCTGCTTTTTTTAAACCCTAAGTAATGGAGGAGGAAATAGCACTCTTTTTAAAGGGGCTTTTCTGAAAAGTCAAATGTAAATACAAGACATGTGGGGAGGGTGGGACCACCTGCAAATATCCTGCAGATGGACAAATAGCCTTTTAAATTTTACTTTTTAACCATCTTGACCGTGTGTGCCTATTTGTATTGCAGATGTGAACTATTTTTGGGGGTTGATATCAGTATGTTTTGAAACTGAATTATTACATAAAATCAGAGTAACCTCTTTCTCCGTCCTCCTTTTCCACACTAACTATTCTTGCCAAATATTTCTGCTGATACCGAGGTTCAGCATGGTAAAATGATGGACTCTAAAACCTCCTTCCTCATCTTCCCCATCCTGTCTTACACCTGGTCTGGCCTTCTATTTTTTTTTGGCTTTTCATAAGTAAGAACAATTTACTGTAGCGATATAAAGACTGCAGAATTTCAAAATGTTTATCTATAAGCCTTCCTTTGTTAATGTTTGGTTACACAGTAACATCAGTTAAAACAGTGGAGTCTGAGTTTGTAACATTCTTTAGGACTAGATAAGATCTTGAATGATAATGAAACTTGACTGCCACGTTTTATTAACAGGAAAGCGGAGGTGGGAGCAAACTACGATATATATGTGATAAGTGTACAATTAGAAATACCAAATGCCGAATCCTATCACTGTGTACTTGGGGGGCCAGGCTTTTGGATTTGGTTGTCATTTTAATTCCTTGAAGACTATATGTAATTATGCTCGGCAGAAGGCAAATAAAGTTTTTAAACAAAAGTGCTTCTTTTGGTATTTAAAGTTTGGTAGCAAATTTTCTACTTTGAGTTAAGTTACCTTCCCCCCCAAAATTACTAGAAAAACCTTAGGGTTGAGGTTGAGAAGCTTAAAGAGATGCTTTTTAAGCAGTTGTCACTTTAATATTTTATGTTAAAGAAATTGTCATAATTCTTCCTGAGCCAAACTGTCACTAAAATGTCCCGTGACAGAACCACTCCTCTTTTTTCTGGCATTCTGCATATTGGAAGGGTTCTGTGTTGTATTTGTTTTTTAATCCTTAATTTAAAAAAAATTAATGGTTTTAGTGTTGCTTAGCTTCAGTTTGAAGTGTAAATTTCACTAATAATTGCAATAAAAAAGAAAAGCTTTGCTCCAAACTTTTATTGTGTTGGTCATCATTACAGTTCTCCCAGCTTAGGTAAAGGGAGCCGTTGTGATGCAGTGAAAACGATTGAGACTCTAAGAGTCATGAAGTCCTGGGTTAAAACTATGATTGTGTAACACTCTGGACAGGTTGCTTGATGCTTTTAAGTCTCAGTTTCCTCCATTAGAAGAAGATAACAGGGCTCTTGGGACATTAAATAAGATGATCCCTCCGACAATGTGCTCCTTCCTTGGGGCTAACTCACTACTTTGAAACAGTCCAGCTTAAATATGAAATCTTGGGGTCATGAGTTTGAGCCTCATGTTGGGCGTAGAGCTTAAAAAAAAAAAAACAAAAAAACAAAAACGAAAAACCTCGTCCCTTCATAATCTCCACTAAGCCAGTTTATGTCTTCCAGAACATCCCTTCTTGCTCTTATGTCTTCCTCCCAGACTCTGTACAACCCTAACAGTACTCTTTGTTCTTGAAGGACCTTGTTACCAACACTAAAAAAAACTAGTTAGCTTACTAACAAATGCTGATAGGTGATACTGTATGTGTCAGTAGACAAGTTTGACAGTTGAAAAGAATCACTCTACTGGGAATTTTGCCCAGTAACTACACGGGTATAGGAAATTTTTTAAAAATCAGTAATTATAGCCAAATGCATACAGTTAAATGGAACTATGTGTGGCAATGACACAGAGACCATGCTCTGAAAAATCACAGAGGCTCTAATGTAAGACAGGCATAGAAAAGTGGTATGGTTCTCAAAGCACACTTCAGTCGGCCTGCTGCTATGATTGTTTAGGGAGACGTGAACTGGACAGAACAAATAACCAATTATATTAGAGTTCAGGGGCTTGAGCTTTCTTCATAGAAAGGGGTGCTCAGTGCAGTACACTTAAGCATGTGCAGAAATGAGGTGGCAGTCCAAGAGTCCAAGGTGATTTTGCTTTTGGGGGGCCGTGCCTCTTGAACTTTAAGTTCTTGTGGTTTCCATTGTCTGATCACTTGACAGATTCTTCATAATTGCTGAGACTTGCATACCTTGCAGATGCTTCTAGAAAATTAACTAGGTTAATCTGTCAATGCCAGGAAAGGACATGATCATTTTTATGATATTTTATAAGATGTTTTTATCATAAGGGGGACTGAAATCTTTAGTCTTATCTGTAGAAGGAAGATGATTGGATTCCTATCTTCCATCACTTTTGTTACTTCTACAGTATCCACGGTTTACAAAGATCATTGCAACACCTTTACTCAGTAGCCCTTTTCTCGTGCTTGTCTCTACGAAAAGATCTTCCTCTAAGAATAATGCTTGAGTTCAAAATGTGTCTATAATTATAAACAAATCAGACATATTAGAGGCTTAGGATTATGAAGCCTAATATGACACCTGATTCTCAGCTAAAACAAAGTGTAACAGACTTTTGCTAAATGGTTTAGAAATAGCCCAAAAGTATTTGAAACTGCCACATGTACACTATTACTCTGTCTTTACTGTAACATATCTTGCTAAATGGAGTTTGCACATTATCTTGTAAACACCAAGACTGAAAACAACGTAGGAGTCATTTTTTTGATTTTGGGGGGGGGGGGTTTGGTACCCCAGGTTGGGAACATAGGAATAGTTCTGATGCTGCACCAGACAGGATTTCAGTAACCACCATCATTCAGGCATCATTCAAAAATGTCCTTTGTATCTTATACAAATGTAGCATTAAGGCTGTTATTTTTTTAAGATTTTTTTTTTTTAAATAATCTCTGTGCCCAACATAGCGCTTGAACTCACAACCCCGAGATCAAGAATCACATGCTCCATTGACTGAGCCAGCCAGGCACCCCAACAAGGTTGTTTGACCATGTTTATATATTTTGTTTTGTGAGTTTAATTTTTCTAATTTATTTTTGTACTTTCATAGAGATTTTATATTATGAAAGTTGGCCATCTGTGGTATCCTTCTGAATTGTATTTTTAAAAATCTAGTAGGAGGTGCTATCTAACCCTTTAATTACAAAAAGTATGGCTATTGTCTACATTAAGGCCCTTTAGATACTGATTTGGAAATCTGGGGGCGCCTGGGTGGCTCAGTTGGTTGAGCATCTGACTCTTGATTCCTCAGGTCGTGATCCCAGGGTCATGGGATCAGGTCCCACGTCGGGCTCTGTGCTGAGCGTGCAACCTGCTTGGGAGGGATTCTCTTTTCTCTGCCCCTCTCCCCCACTAGCACTTATTCTCTCTCTAAAATAAAAAAGAGAAAGAAAAAACCTGCACAAAAGTGTAACATTTTACTTTGAGTATGGCGAGCTACTTTCCATTCATGTTAACTGAGAGATTTTTTTTTCTTATGCAAGAAGAGTGAGCTCTGAGGATAAGAAGAGAAAATCAAGTGGAGGAAAAAACAAAACAAAAACCTGTTTCAACCTCCAGGGCAAATCAGCAGCAGCTCTGTAGTGGAACCAGTAGTCATTTTTGACTAATGTGCTATGTGAAACTATTAGCCTCACCTAAGTCTCCGCCCTGAGGATCTCAGACAAATGCCAGACCAGCAGAAAAGCAAACTGGAAAAAAGGACGGAGTCAAACGGTTCCCTCTGGAGTAAGTAATAAATGTACAAGCAAAGAAATACCTAAGTGAAAGAGGCCACCTCTTTCCACCCACTCCATGTTTAAAAAAAAAAAAGAAAGATGGGGGGCGCTCCTGTCTGGCTCAGTTGTTAAGAGTATGTGACTCCTGATTCAAGCCCCACGTTGGGCATAGAGCTTACATTTAAAAAAAAAAAAAAAAAAAAAGTAATTTCCTCTGGGACAATGATACCCAACTCTGTTGGCAAATAACTCTTATATAAAACCACAAGATCTTCCACCAGACCTTGGAAGGAGGGTTACTTAATCGTACATAGCCAGACCCAGTCCCAATTTAAAGCAAAACTCTTCTAATGTAACACCAAGTTGTTGCTTGAAAAACATTCCCGCAACCACAGCTGCCACATTCTAAAACAGCGATTTCCAGAGTTTAATTCACTAGTAAACACCTTCAGTCTTTGCTGTCATTTGCCAGGCATGTTGGTAAGCTGCTTAGGACTTCACTTTGATTATCTACGTATGACAACAAAGAAGATGAAAAAAAAAGTCTTCAAATTTGTTCTTTGTTTTTTCTGCTTAAGAGGGGAAGAAAGGCTAAAACAGAACAGCTTTTAAGATGTTCAGTTTGGTTTTCTGCCTATTGGCAACAACTGATATTTTAGCATGCTACTAAATAGGAAAAGATGAATGAAATTATCATTCACCCTGTGAATTATCTTTACATCTATTTTCCTCTTAGATTTAAATTAAATAGCAAACAACCTCAAGTGAACACCAAAATAGGAACTGCTGTTTTGTTAGAGATACGGCCACTTGAAAGAAAAAAATAAGGAAAGATAATTTATGTAAAATCTCTCCAGAGAAAAGGAAGTTAATGATCCTGGAGAAATTATAGTCCAGCATTCAGGTAGTTTATAATGTCTACAAAGATCAAGCAGCATAGTAGCATACCTCAGTAGGAATGGCTTGGGCAAACGTACTAAGTCATACTGTATTTGTGTGTAGGCATTGGAAGCACCTGCCACGGAAAGATACTTGCACTTTGGAAGACAACACACAAAACTGGTTGTGCAGGCAATATAGTTACATTCAGTAGCTATAGGGGTACCTTATCAAGATTTTTTTCAAGTTTATATTTTGAGAGAGAGCGTGAGCAGACGAGGGCAGAGGGAGAGAGAGAATCCCAAGCTGACAGCACAGAGCCTGATATGGGCTTGATCCCACAAACTGTGAGACCATGACCTGAGCTGAAACCAGGAGTCAGACACTTAACCAACTGAGCCACCCAGGGACCCCGAGATGTTATTTTTGTATTAGAATAAGATCACCCAGGGGCGCCTGGGTGGCTCAGTCGGTTAAATGTCCGACTCTTGATTTCGGCTCAGGTCATGATCTCACAGTTTGGTGAGCTCGAGCCCCATGTCAGGCTCTGTGCTGGCAGTGCAGAACCTGGTTAGGATTCTGTCTCTGTCTCTCTCTCTCTCTCTCTGATCCTCCCCACTCATGCTCTCTCAAAAGAAATAAACATTTTTTTTTAAAGAAGCTCAGCTGACCATTAATTCTTTTATTTAAAGTTTATTTTTGAGAGAGAGTGCATGCTCACAAGAGTAGCAGGAGGGGGTGGGCAGAAAGAGATGGGGACAGAGGATCCAAAGCAGGTTCTGTGCTAACAGAGAGCTGGATGCGGGGTTCAAAGTCAGGAACCATGAGATCATGACCTGAGCCAGGTCGGATGCTTAACCAACTGAGCCAGCCAGGCACCCCAATTAAAGTACTTTAAAACATTGTTCTGATTCGATAGAAGTTGTACTCTCTGAGGATTTGAATCATTGGAATTCACTAAATTAGGTAGTCTCTGACATTTACTGGAAGGAGAAAATTGAGTACAGAGAATATACATATTATAGTACTTCACAGATTTTGAGAGAAAATGGCTTGTTGTTACCAAGCCACTTCATGTCTCCTGTGGCTAAATCTCAAATCACTTTTTAAAAAAAAGTTACAAGTTAACAGTCTTCTGCTTCATGGGTTTTTTTTTTTTTTCCACATTAAAAATAATGTCTTCCTTCATTGTCTGTATCTCTAGTATCCTTTAAAACCCATGAGAATGCTGAATGGATACTTAGGTTCTTTAACTTTGAAGAGAAATAGCAGCCAATTGAAGAACACCACAACTAGACATGTGCCAGTCAAGCTCATTTTCTTCCTCTTTATAATATTCATACGTGATGTGGCTGCTTTATCTAAGAGCACCATTCCCAGGGTAATGCACATATTAAATAGGGAAATGATGCATATTTCTGCCAGAAACTGAGAGTAACCCACTGCATGGATATAATGTATAAGACCTGTACGAGGATCCCTTTGAGCATAAGGGGCTCTGTTTATATGTGTCCACCTGAGACTAGATATCATCACAATCACAAAACACAGAGCTTAAAGCTGCCCACAAGATTTTGTTAAAAATAAATTCCCTATTTCATTTCAATAAATGCACAATTCCCTCCCAAAAGAGCCAAAAATAGCCCCTGCTTGGAGGGATCGTGATAATTTGTGGGCTTCCTGACTCTGATGTTGGCCTTTCTTAGTCCTCTCAGCAACCCAGGCAGCCATTTGCTCAGCTGGGATACCCCTTCCCTCCAAATGGTAAATGTCATCTGACGTAAATTTCTTCTTAGCAGAAAAGTGGACACTTAGAAATGACATCAGCTGGGGCAGCTGGAAGGCCTCAGGGCTTTCATCATAATCACATCATCACAAAAAAATCACATCATCACAAAAAAAAAAAAAAATACCTTACTGTTGAATGCACTGGAGTGCTGCCAGGACTGTGTCAAGATCTGAAATTCTTCAGCAGTTTTGCTTATTACACATGATCTAAACTGCAATGGTAAACATCACAATAACAGTGGTTTTTGGTGTTTCTAGTACAAAATGATGGCAGCTGGGTGGCTCAGTTGGTTGTGTCTGACTTTGGCTCAGGTCATTATCTCACAGTCTGTGAGTTCGAGCCCCAAGTTGGGCTCTGTGCTAGCAGCTCAGAGCCTGGAGCCTGCTTTGGATTCTGTCTCTCTCTCTCTCTCTCTCTCTCTCTCTCTCTCTCTCTCTCTCACGCTGTGTCTCTGTCTCTCAAAAATGAATAAACGTTAAAAAAAATTCCAAAATGATAGAACATGGCATCACTCATTCTTAACAGTCCATTTTTCTTGGTCCAATCCATCAGCTGCCTGACCTTTTCTGCTAATACATTCTTCCTTTGGCCAGGATGTACAGGAACCTCATGAGTCATGAACACCAAGGCCACCATCATAGTCAGAGATACATGCCAAAGCTACCACCATTCTGCCATATTTGTTTACTGCGTTCAGTTATAAAATGTTTCAAAACATAAACTAAAATTTCTTCATTTCTTCCAGCAATTTTTCCAAGACCTTTATTTCCCTGTCTTCTTTAACCCTAGTAAAAGAGCAATATCACAAAGTCCCATGCATGTCTGGTTTGTGAGCTATATATTAAGAGTTTAGAAAATACTCTGTGGGGAAAAATATATATATTCCATGGTCAGGAAGTTTGGGAAATGTTCTAGCCTCAGTCTTCCTGGAGCACTCCAGACTCACATTTCTAACTGCCTGCCAGGCAGCGCCTGGATCCACCACAAGCACCCCAAACTTCCAAAAAGCCGACCTCATCTTCCCCTTACCTACCAAACTCCCTTGGTTCTCCCCTCTTTCCTCTGTGGAGGTATTTATCACACCATCCCACCAATCACTGGGGTGTTAAAACTGAGGACTCTTCTGGGACTTCTCTCTTTCCCTCATCTGTCAAACCTGAGCTTGGTGCCCCAGCTCAGGTTTGATAATTGAGGGTGGCTCAGTCGGTTGAGCATCTGACTTTGGCTCAGGTTGTGACCTCACAGTACCTGAGTTTGAGCGCAGGATCAGGCTTGCTACTGTCAGCATGGAGCCTGCTTCAGATCCTCTGTTCCCCGCCCCCCCCCCATCTCTGCACCTCCTCTGCTTACACACTCTCTCTCAAAATAAAAACATCAAACCTGAACTTGGCCTCTGGGGCAGATTGCCTGGGTTTGAATCCAGGCTACTATGTTATGTGACCCTGGGCACGTTCCTCACTTCTCTGTGCCTCAGTTTTCTCGCCTGTAAGACAAACATGGTAATAGCACCCACCTCCTAGGATCATTCAGCACAGTCATCAGAAGAGGACCAGGCCAGCCTATGGGGGAGAGAGAGGGTCCTTACCTCCTTCTCGATTTCCAGAGCCACCACTAGAGGCAGTGTAGAGTTGTAACAGGGAGAAGGTGAACCTGAGTTTCCATCCCTGTCTTTCGCAGTGCCAGTCTCCAGTTGCCTCTGAAAACGGGGATAGTGCCTACCTCCCCTATTAGTTATCAACATTAAATGTCAACATTTCCCAAGGCCTAGAACAGTACTGGCATGGTTGAATTTTTTCCCTTCTCTTTTTAAAAAAATGGTTGGATTTTGGACGTACCTGTGTGGCTCAGTCGATGAAGCAATAGACTTTGGCTCAGGTCATGATCTTATGGTTGGTGAGTCCAAACCCTGCATGCCGGTCTCTGGTGTCAGCGTGGAGCCTGCTTCAGACCTTCTATCCTTGTCTCTCTGTCTCTCCCCCGCCCCCACTCACACGCATGCTCCCTCTCTCAAAAATAAAAATAAACATTAAAAAAAAAAAGGTTGGATTTTTGTAATGTATAGAATTTCGTTTTTGTTATTATTATTATTTTGAGAGATAGAGAGCGAGTGGGGGAGGGACAGAGAGAGAGAGGGAGAAAGAATCCCAAGCAGGCTCTGCACTGTCAGTGCAGAACCTGATATAGGGCTTGAACCCAGAAACAAACCAGGAGATTTGGTTTGAGCTGAAATCAAGAGTTAGGCACTTAACCTACTGAGCCAACCAGGCACCCCTCTAGAATTATTGAATCACTATATTGTACACTTGAAATTAATAGAACACTGTATGTTAACTATACTGGAACTAAAAGACCTAAAACAAGAAAAAAATGGCTGGATTTTGAGCTTTGCTTCTAACACCCCAGTTACCTCCCCATGGATGCGGCCTCTCCAAATACAAGCATCATTCCATCTCTGCCATCAAGCAGATGGATGCACTTACTTCTTGGGCAAGACAGGACCAAATGAATGTGGGTCAATAATGTTGAAAAAAAAAAAAAAAAAAAAAAAAAAAAATATATATATATATATATATATATATATATATATATATATATATATATATATATTTCTGGAAGGTACCTGACGGGGATTGAGCCTGAGCTGGAGATTACTTTTTTTTTATGTACTGTGTGTTTGTGTATGTATGTATATGTATGTGTGTGCGTGTGTGTGTGTGTGTGTGTGTATTCACACACACACACACACACATACTGTAGACATATATAAAATAGGTATATATTTTTACCATGTCGATGCACAACTTTTATCAAAATATAAATGTTTAACGTGTAAATGGAGTAAACGCGATATCGTGATGCCCTCCTCTCGACCCCCCACCCCCGACGCCCGCCGGCCGCCCCAGCCCTGCGGCCCCGCTGTCCTACTCCTCGAGCCTCCCGCCCCTCGGAGCCGCCCCGCGGCGGCCAACCTAACAGCCAGTGTAGGTAAGGCGAGCGCGGAGGGCGGGTGCCTAGCAACCGGGGGCGCCGAACAGAGGCGCTTGGGACGCGAGGCGGAAGTGCGAACAGGGCTGGAGGTGAGAGGACTAGTAGCGGGGCGGTTAGGGGGGGCTCGCACCCAAGCCGAGTTCCCTCCCTGTCCCCCGCCTCCTCCTTTCTCGATGCCTGCTCCTGGGTATTAATTCAAACCAAAGATGAACATACTGGGGGGGGGGGGGGGGGGTGGGGGGCGGGGAGGAGGGCTGGGCTGGGACCTAGACAGACCCCAGCTCCTCCCAATCCGAGCCCTCACACACCCTCCCTTCCACCTCCCACAAAAGGCGGAGGTTGGAGGTGGGACGACCTTATGGGGGGGGAGCCAACCACCCCCCCCCCCGGCCCGCCCCAACTCCCTAATGCCAACCTGTGTCCCCTGCAAAACTAAGTCGTCCTCTCCTTGGATGGAGAACAGGGCTTCTCCTCTTAGAGCCTCAGGGTCCTGGCCCAAAGCTGGGGCGAAAAAACAAAAGAAAGTTCCACACGACTTGGTTGCTGGAAGTAGGGGTGGAATAGATTAAGGGCTATTTTTCCTGCTAACGGCCCTCCCTCCACCAGCCCCACTAAGCACTTGGCAACACACACACACACACACACAAACACACACACACACACACACACACCCCGAAAGATTCCATTGTCCCCTTTCACCATTTTCCAGGACCTGCAGGGTCCAGGAGTTTGTGCCTGTGGATGGATGGATGGGTGGGAGGAAACTTGGTGAATGCCTCCCACAAAGCTAGTAGAGTCAAGGCTGTTCCCAAGCAGGGTTCCTGCAGAAAGGGGGCTGGCACAATAAGGACAGAAACATGTTCTTTGGGCTTTTGATCCAGAACAGGATCTCCTGAGTGGTCTCCTGCAGCCTCATTTTCCCTCTCCAGCAGAGGTGGGTGATTGGAACAGGCCTGGGGTGTTCTGACCCTTCAATCCCAGCACCATGGCCACGCTAAGCGTCAAGCCCAGTCAACGCTTCCAGTTGCCGGACTGGCACACCAACAGCCGCCTGTTGTCCACCAATGCTGAGCGGCAGCGAGATGCTTCGCACCAGATCCGCCAAGAGGCCCGGGTCCTCCGCAATGAGACCAACAACCAGGTTGGAGGCCAGAGCCTAGTTGGGTGGGCAACGGGGAGAGCCCCAATCCCACACCCTCTTTATCTGTCTTTGTCTCTTCCAGACCATTTGGGATGAACATGACAATAGGACTCGACTGGCAGAGAGGATTGATACGGTCAACCGTTGGAAGGAGACGCTGGACAAGTGTCTGACAGATTTAGATGCTGAGATTGATGCCCTAACACAGGCAGGGAGCCAGGGACCCTGCTGCAAAGACCTCCCCACCCTCCTCACTTTGGGATCCATGCACCCGAAGTTATGGGAGTATTGGGCAGCATGTCCATCTGAGTCACCCACTGGCCCCTCTGCTAAAGTGGGGATGAGTGCTGCTTCCCAGTGGATGGCCCCACTAGCGTCCTGTGCCCTCTCCCTTCTAGATGAAAGAATCAACAGAGCAAAACCTGCAGGCCAAGAACCTGCCTCTGGATGTGGCAATTGAGTGCCTGACCCTGCGGGACAGTCGGCGTGACATTGATGTGGTGAAGGATCCTGTGGAGGAAGAGCTGCACAAAGAGGTGGAGGTCATTGATGCCACCAAGAAGGCCCTGCAACAAAAGATTAGCCAGGCCTTCGAGAAGCTCTGGTAAGGGAGCTGTATCATTTCCATGTTCCCTTGCACTTGAAGGCTGTGTGTCTTACGTGTGAAACATGTATTGTGGGTAGTGAGCAACTGGCTCTCAGGCTGCCTCCTGCCCCTGCTGTGCCCCCAGCAGAAACCACTCGCTGATTTTAGCACTCCTTCCACCACCTGAGACACGGTCTCGGAATGCTTCCCGTGACCCGGCTTTAAGCAGCCATTGCCAACTAACTGGGAGCATGAGAGATGAAGCCTATTTTCCACCACCCCCAAGTACCTTCTTGTGAGCCTCAGTGGGTGTGTGAGCCTCAGTGGGTGTAGCTACATACATGAGTCCCCGTGAGTGTGTGCAAGCATGTGGGTGTCACCATTTTGTCTGTAGAAAGCTCCTCCAGCTGTGCTGGTCTATGTCTCTGCTGCAGCAGCTCCACTGTCAGCCCAGCTGGCCCAGCCCTCATGTCCCTTCAGTACAATGGGGGCTATGTTCTGGGACCTTGGGGGGATGGTTCCTGATCGAATCTGGCCCTTCCCCAGCCTCCTGCAGGAAGTCCGACAGCAGCTCAACTCTGACCATCGGGACAAAATGGAGACGTTGGACATTGACAGAGGCTGCCTCTCTCTCAACCTCAAGTCCCCAAACATCTCTCTGAAGGTTAATCCCACGCGTGTTCCCAATGGGTAAGAAGTGTTTCACCCAGTTTCTCCTCCCCACCTCACAGGCCATACTCTTATGACCCCAGTGTCTCCTGCCACCCACAGCTCCTCCAGCCTGCAGCAGTGGGATGACTTCAGCCAGTTCAACAAGGACCGGGCAGAGGCTGAGATGAAAGGAGCGGTAGAGCTGAGGGAGGCCATCGCCCTAACTATTGCCGAGGTGACTGGCCACTCCCCACACCCTGTTCTCCCACAGCTAGTTAGTGGGCCAATTGTTCCTGTTGGCCATGTGGCATGCCATCACCTCACCTGAGCAACTTCCTCAATGGCCATGAGCTTACACCCTCCCCTTGCCCTGCCTCCCCTGTCCTTCAGACCAACAATGAACTTGAAGCCCAGAGGGTTGCAACAGAATTTGCCTTCAGAAAGCGGCTGCGGGAGATGGAGAAAGTATACAGTGAGCTCAGGTGGCAGGAGAAGAATGTGAGCCTTCTCTGTTTAGTCCCTGGGGCCCAGATGTCCTGCTGTGGGATGAGAGCCCACAGGAAGCCCTGGACAGGGTGCACCACGGTGGGTTCAGCTGGTGGAGACCAGTCACTCTGTCCCTGCAGACCTTGGAGGAGATCGCCGAGCTGCAGGAGGACATCCGGCACCTAGAGGAGGACCTGCGCAGAAAGCTACAGAACCTGAAGCTCTGCCATACCCGACTGGAGTCCAGAACTTACCGTCCCAATGTGGAACTCTGCCGGGACCAGGTGCGAGGGCTCCCCAGTGGGGCACGGGGTCCCTGCTAAGGCTTCCTCAGGATCACCCCCCAGCACATGTTTCTGGCGGAGCAGGGGTGCTGGTGCAGGGCAGTACCCAAACTCAAGGAGAGTACACTGATCTGGGCCTCCCAACCCACTCACCTGCCTCTAGGCACAGCATGGCCTCACTGACGAGGTTCACCAATTAGAGGCAACCATTGCTGCCCTGAAGCAGAAGCTGGCACAAGCACAGTAAGTTTGGGGAGTGGGCAGCAGGGGCAGGGAGACACCGCCCACCCACGGGGCCTTTTGTTGCCTTCTGGCTTCCTCGATGTCTTCCTGACTGAGGGCCAGAGAGCTCTGCCCCGGCCTCCCAGGATCATGCAGGAGTGAGGGGTTGTTTGTGCCTCCTCCCTAGGGATGCTCTGGATGCTCTCTACAAGCACCTGGCCAGGCTGCAGGCTGACATCGCCTGCAAGGCCAACTCTATGCTGTTGGACACCAAGTGCATGGACACCCGTCGGAAGCTGACTGTGCCTGCTGAGAAGTTTGTGCCGGAGGTGGACACCTTCAGCCGTACCACAAACCGCACCCTGAGTCCACTCAAAAGCTGCCAGCTGGAGCTGGTGTAGTGTTAGGTGGCTGAGGGATGAGGGGAGGGTCAGATGGGAGATGGAAGGTGGGGGCGGGGGGGGGGGGCGTGGAGAGAATGAATCTAATAAACGTGGTGGTTCTCAGTCCAGATGGTTTTCTGGTGCTGCAGCCAACAGGGAGTGAGAGGCTTCCTGGCCCTCCTGTGTGTGGAAGAGCAAAGCTGAGGAACATCATCCCCCCCCCCCCCCCTCAAGCTCCTTGTTCTCAATCTGATTCCTTCCCTCCTCCCTCCTCAGGGAAGTCCTCTCTGGACTAGGCCAGCATCCCCCGGGCTCTAGCAGCGTGACCGCTCACCAGCTTTGCTCCAGCTGGACCCTTGCCTGCCCTCCTGATGCCCAGGAGAGGCCCGGGGTGGGGTGGGGGTGAGGTGGAGGGGCAGGCCTGGAGCCAAGAGCTGGGACAGCCCTGGGGAGGGCTGGGATTGCTGGGGCCCAGAGCGAGGCTTCCTAAAAGCAGGCCACGGGAGCGGGGTGGGGAGGTGAGGGGTGGAGATAATGGCCTCAAGGACTGCTGTGGTCCGCTGGTCTGGCTCAGGGCCCTCCCCTCAGGGACCCTTTAGTGGCCGTCCCGCCCGTCTGTGACGTTTACGGGATTATGGAGCTAAAAGCGGAGGCCAGGCCCAAACCAGTGATGCCGGACGCCGGAGCCGCGTCTCCGGGCCGCTGGGCGGCGCTGTGGGCGCGGAGAGACGCCGAGGCTCCGGGCCGCTGGGCGGCACTGTGGGGCTGGCGGGAAGCGTTGCTCTGGGGCGCGCGCCGGCCGTACCGGAAGTGGCGACTGCTCCGCGCGGATGGCGGTGGCGGCGGCGGCGGCGATGACGGCGGCGGGCTGCGCGGGGGCTGGGGCGGCCCGCTCCCTCTCTCGCTTCCGAGGCTGCCTAGCCGGCGCGCTGCTCGGGGACTGCGTGGGCTCCTTCTACGAGGCGCACGATACCGTCACCCTGACGTCAGTCCTGCGTCACGTCCAGAGCCTGGAGCCGGACCCGGGCTCGCCGGGGAGCGCGCGGACAGGTGGGCGGGGCCGGGTGCAGGTGAGGACGCGGAGGCCGGGGGTCCGCGGGGGCCTCGGGGCGGGAGGGACTGGCATCGGAGATAAGGCCGCCCGGGGCTGCGGGGGCCGGGTCTGGATGAGCCACAGGCAGCTCGGACTCAGCGCGTCGGAATTCGAGCCCCGGCTTCGCACGTCTCGCCCCAGCTCGCGGCCTGGCAACACCATCCAATCAGCCGCGCAATCCTGAAACCCCGGTGTCATTCTTCTGCATTGCTCCTGCTCCAGTGTATACGCCGCTGCCGTTTTTGCTCCTTCTACCCAGTTCTCCCGAATCACATTCTCCACACATCAGGGAGAACCCTTCTCGGAAACAGATGTGACGGGGGCCTCCACCGCAGGAAGCACTGCAGTGCTTTTCCCTTACCCTCAGAATAGAAACAAACTCTTTAACGTGACCTATCTGGCCGGCCCTCCCCCGACTCTCCAGTTTCACTTTCTACCACCCTTGGCCTTCTGCACTCGGCTCCTCTCACCCCAGCTCGCTCTAGCCCAGGCTTTTGCAGTGCTGTATTGTATAAAGCCTGTCTCCCCTCCACTGCTCTCCTTGTGCAGCCAGGTCCTCCCTCATCCAGATTTCTAACCAGCATCATGTCTGAGGTCAAGCGGAGGATGATTCTTGGAGAGCATGTAGAACAGTAAGAAAAAGGGGCCATACTCACAACGCTGAAGGAGCAAAAGGAGCTAGAGAACAAAATGGTTTGATAGGAAATGAGGCAGGGGGGCATGGGTATCAATACTACCCAAGAGAATTTCAAAATGAGGACACTAGTCAGTGGTGTTATGCTACAGAGAGGTTCAAGTCTGGTTTCGAAAAGCATTTTCAGTCGATGGGGAGCCTGGGTGGATCAGTCAGTTAAGCATCTGATTTCGGGGTTTGTGGATTTGAGCCCCGCATGGGGCTCTGTGCAGACAGCTCAGATCCTGGAGCCTGCTTTGAATTCTGTCTCCCTCTTTCTCTGCCCCACCCCTGCTTGTTCTCTTTCCCTCTCTCACTGAAAAATAAAAAATAAACATTAAAAAAAAAAAAGCATTTTCAGTAGAATGTTGAAACCTGGAAGTTAGATTTCAATGGATTTAGGAGGAAGTAGAAAGAGGAAAAAGAGTATGGTTTAGTATGATGGGAAAGAGAGCCAGGAGCCATGGTTGAGGCAAAGATAAGATGGAGGGATGGTTTCTAATTTCATCTTTGGTTTGATGTTAAGATGAAGGGACAACATTTTAGGTTAGCAGGTGTTTTAGGACCTTTTGGATACAAGTAGCAGAAAACTCAGGATAACCTAAGCAGAAAGAGAATTCATTGGGTGACATAACTGAGAAGTCCAGAGGTAGGTCTGGTTTCGTGTGGCGCTGAAATCCAGGGGCTCAAGTCACATCAAGACCCAGCTCCTCTCCTTATTCAGATCCACATTCTTCCGGGTTGGCTTCACTCGCTCTGGCAGACCCTCCCTGTGGGGTGACCTCAGCAGTTCCAGCAGAGGAAGTCTGTCTGCAGCAGCCCCAGCAGATATCCCAGATTGCGTCTCCTTGGCCTGGCTTGGCCATCTATCCATCCCTGAACAAGGGAGTAGTAGGGTGTGCTATTTGAGGAGGCTGTTGGTGGTGTGAACCTTATGCCCTAACCACATGGGCTGAAGATGGGGTAGAGAAGTGGCTCCCTGGGGACAGGCTGGGCGCAGGAACCACACAAAGGGAGAATGGGTGTTGCTCTACCACACAGGGAGGGGTTGAGGGGACAGGAGAGAAGAGGAAGAACACGTCCCCTGAGGGGCTGGGCTGGATGGACTAGAAGAGGGACTCACTTGGTCAAGGGGTAACAAAAGAGTGTGGCTGTGGCTAAGAGGGCTGTTGACTCCTCTTCCTTGTGAAGCCAGGATGGGAGCCTCCTTAAGAGTGAAAGGGAGAAAGGGGTGGGGGGGCTTGCAATACACAGGAGTGGGGCTGGGGGCTCACAGGGAGTATGCTTCCTTCTCTGTAGCCCTCTCCTCCTGCAGTAAAACCAAGTCCCAGTCTTGCTGGCTCACAGCCCACTTGAGACATCATATAACCAGTGTTGCTGAGTCAGAAGTGCCAGAGCAGTACTCCCGGGCGCCGAGAAGGAGAAGCGGGGCAGGTGGAGGGAGGGTTGACCCAGGCTCCAAGTTTTGGGGAGCAGTGGGATGTAAGAGAGACGAGGGAAGGGGCCTACAAGGAAGGGCTTCAGATGCCAGGGCAGTGAATTTGGCCTGATCCTGAAAGCAACAGACAGCCGTTAGGAGCAGGAGAGTGAGTTGAGGAAAGTGATAGTCTGCTTTTAGGAAGAATTTTCTGCTGCACATATAGGCTGGGTTGGAGGGTGGGGGTGGTGGTGCAGGAGAGCTACAGTCAGGTCAGGCAGAAGGGAACAGATTTTCCTTCGGAAATCAGCAGGTCATAACTGACTCAGAATAAAGAATTGCTGAAAATCCCAAGGCCTGCAGCCCAGGAAGCTGGCTGGGAGTGAGAGACTGACTTAAGGCATTCTAGAACTGGCAAATAAAAGTGGGAGGCCAGGGGTGCCTGGCTCAATCAGTAGAGCATGACTCTTGATCTTAGGGTCATGAGTTTGAGCCCCACATTGGATGTAGAGGTTATTTTAAAAAAACAATGGCGCCTGGGTGGCTCAGTTAAGTGTCAGACTTCAGCTCACGTCATGATCTCACAGTTAGTGGGTTCGAGCCCCACATCAGGCTCTGTGCTGACAGCTCAGAGCCTGGAGCCTGTTTCAGATTCTGTGTCTCCCTCTCTCTCTGCCTCTACCATGCTCATGCTCTGTCTCTCTCTGTCTCAAAAATAAACAAACATTAAAAAAAATTTTTTTTTTTAAATAAAGGAGGGGGGCAGGAGGCCAAAGCCACCACCTTCAAGCCCTGCAGTGTGATCTCACCCCCACTCCCACCCTGTCCCTGCAGAAGCATTGTACTACACAGATGACACAGCCATGGCCAGGGCCCTGGTGCAGTCCCTGCTGGCCAAGGAGGCCTTCGACGAGGTGGACATGGCTCACAGGTGAGGGGGACAGGCCTGGGGTGAGGCAAAGCAGGTGGGCACAATAACTGCGCTTCTTGGCCAGAGTGATGATGTCGGTGCATGCTGGGACCCCCACCCTCAGCGGGACACAGTAATGCTGTGGCTTCCCAAGCCAGAGGTGACAGCCCTGCTGGGACAGGCTCCTTTGGTCCCTAAGCCATCCTCTTTTCCCAGCAGCCAGCGTTCTCTCCCAGCCCCAACAGGCATCTTTTCAACCCTAATCCTGTCTCCGTTCTCTCCCCTAGATTTGCTCAGGAGTACAAGAAAGACCCTGATAGGGGTTACGGTGCTGGAGTAGTCACTGTCTTCAAGAAGCTCCTGAGCCCCAAGTGCCGTGATGTCTTTGAGCCTGCCCGGGCCCAGTTTAATGGGAAAGGCTCCTATGGCAATGGGGGTGCCATGCGGGTGGCCGGCATCTCGCTGGCCTATAGCAGTGTCCAGGACGTGCAGAAGGTAATCCAGGTGGGCTGGCTGCTGGGCTTTCCCCTCCCTCCCTCCCTCTTCTCTGCAGGTTGGGTTCTGTGACAGCAAGTCTTCTGCCTCTGCTGCCTCTGCCCTAGTTTGCCCGGCTCTCAGCCCAGCTGACACACGCCTCCTCCCTGGGTTACAATGGCGCCATCCTGCAGGCCCTGGCCGTGCACCTGGCTTTGCAGGGGGAGTCATCCAGTGAACATTTCCTCCAACAACTCCTGGGCCACATGGAAGAGCTGGAGAGTGACGCCCAGTCTGTCTCGGATGCCAGAGAGTGAGTATGTGGGTTGGAGACAGGCTGGAAGGATGCTTATGGGTATGCATGCATTGCGGGGTCCTCTGGCCTGGCCACAATTTTAAGTTAATTTATTTATTTTGAGAGAGAGTGCACTCGTGTGTGTGAGCAGAAGAGAAAGGGAGAGAGAGAGAGAGAGAAGGTTCTGAGCTGTCAGTGCAGAGCCCAACACAGGGCTTGATCTCATGAATCGTGAGATCATGACCTGAGCCAAAATTAAGAGTTAGGTGCTGGGGCGCCTGGGTGTCTCAGTCTGTTAAGCTTCCAACTGTTAATTTTGGCTCAGGTCATGACCTCACGGTTTTTGAGATTGAGCCCCACGTTGGGCTCTGTGCTGATATCGTGGGGCCTGCTTGGGATTCTCTCTCTCCCTCTGTCTCTGCCCTTCCCTGCTCATGCTCTCTTGCTCTCTCTCTCTCTAAAAATAAATAAACATTGAAAAAAAAACACCTCACATATTAAAAAAAAGGGGGGGGGGCGCTGGGTGGTTCAGGTAAGCATCCCACTTCAGCTCAGGTCATAACCTTAAGGTTCATGAGTTTGAGCCCCACATTGAGCTCACTGCTGTCAGTGCAGAGCCCACTTCGATCCTTTGTCTCTCTCTCTCTCTGCCCTTCCTCCACCTTCTCTCTCTCAGTCTTTCTAAATAAACATTAAAAAAAAAAAAAAAGAATTAGATGCTTAACCCAGGCGCCCCTGAAACCTCCCTTCTTGAATTGCAGACTGTTGGGAGGGATGGGAAGAACCCATTTGCCTTGACTCTGCTTTGAGGCCCTTAGGGTACCAGGGAATTAAAAAAGCAGCTCACTTCTAGCCCTCTCCCACTTCTTGTCAGGATGTCTGTGCTGGGTGTCAGCCTGATCACTCCCGCCTCGCCCTCCCACACCCCTTCCCCTGCCTTCCATCTCTACCGTGCTGGCTCCGGCCTCCCTGAAATCTCACCCCTGACCCACAGGTTGGGCATGGAGGAGCGTCCCTACTCCAGCCGACTGAAGAAGATTGGAGCCCTTCTAGAACAAGACTCAGTGACCAGAGAGGAGGTGGTGTCTGAGCTAGGTGGGTAGACCCTCCCCACCCACACACACACACACAGCCATCACCCTCAGGGCTAGGCCTGGGCATGGGGACAGGACGGGAACCTGGAGGCATGCCTGCTTTTGTTTTTGCCTGGGGCTGCTGTGACAGCAGAGCCAGCTCTGTGCAGTCCCTGTGCAGGGTTGTAAGCACAGCACCTGCTTGCCCTATGGCTCCTCTAGGGCTGTAGCACCTTCAGCCTTACAGATAAATGTCCCCAGAAATGGCAGGTGGCTACTGGTTTGGACAGTTGGTGTTGATAACTGATGCTTATTTACACGGCACTTGTCCTGTGTTCTGGGCACCTTGCAGAAGACTTTACCTGTGGCCCATTTCACCCCCACACTAGCCCTGTGAAAGTCTCTGACTTCATTCCCTCTCTGCCCGAGATGTCGAATCCCAAAAACAGGAATCTTAGCCATTAAGGAACTTTTCTTATCCCATGGCTAATAGGAGAGAGAGCCAGGATTTGAACCTGGGTAGTCTAATTCTAGAACCCGTGGTCTGAATTATGGCCCAGCTTGAAGCTGAGAGTATTGGCTTGGGGTGAGTGGCCAGAAGAAGCCTGGGGACATAGAGAGTGGGTGAGTGCTGTGTCCCCATACGTTGGCTTCCCTACAGGGAATGGCATTGCTGCCTTTGAATCTGTGCCCACTGCCATCTACTGCTTCCTGCGCTGCATGGAGCCTGACCCTGAGATTCCCTCTGCCTTCAACAGTCTCCAAAGGACTCTTATCTACTCCATCTCACTGGGGGGGGACACAGACACCATTGCCACCATGGCCGGAGCCATTGCTGGTGCCTACTATGGGATGGAACAGGTGCCAGAGAGCTGGCAGCAAAGCTGTGAGGGCTACGAGGAGACAGACGTCCTGGCCCAGAGCCTGCACCGGCTCTTCCAGAAGAGTCTGTGAGGGCCACAGCTGCTGGGGCTCCACTGTGTCTAGCAGGACCAACTACAGCTCAGATTGGAAACCCAGAGGCTTACCGCAGCATAGGTTGCTGCCTCCGTCACCCTGCAGTGTGGATGGAGCATACCTCTGGGGCGGGGTCTCTGGGGGAAGTCATTGGACAGTGAGTGTGGAGGGCTGGTGCCTCCATGATGCTCGGTTTCCAGCTCACTGCAGAGCGTTGGGCAAGCTCAGCTCCTCGGGCACACGGGAGGGATCTGGACAGCTTTGATCTTGGAAGGGCATTTGTGGCATTTTCCTTTATTATCTAACACATGGGGTTGGGTGGGGGGCAGAAGTGATCAGCAGTAGCATCATTTCCCCTTGTTGGGATTTAGCCAGTTTGCCAGAGAGCATGTCTTTGGACAGAGCCCCTGGGCAGTAAGTTTACATGGATCAGGGAAACCAGCACTTGCATCTAGCTAATCTAGATACATACCTGGCCCTTGACTGTCATGGAGCTTATTAACAGCTTCCAGCAGAACTCCCAGCAATAAAATTGTTGGTAAATCCTACCACTGGTTCCTAAATCTCTCCTGTGCCCTGGATTCTGTCCACTTCACCCCACCCTTGACCTTCTCAAGCCTGGTGCCTCTTTATCAGCTCTGCCAGGAGCTAGGAACACAAGGTTGCCAAGATGTCAGGCAGATTCCTCCAGTTCTTCCAATTGTCTGCACAGCTGGTTCATCCAGGAAGGGCAAAGTGAGCATGATTTTGTCCTTTGGTCACTCAAAGTGGCCCAGGCAGTGGGCGAGACAAGCCAGATGTCCCTGGTTTCAAAGCCTGACTTCTTCATAGGTTGCTTCCTAAGTAGGACCCAAGAACAGGACCCCTGTAGGAGGATGCAGAGGGCAGTCTCTCTCACCGGATTGCCAACCATGGGGTGAGGAGGGTACATCGTGCCTGTGCCCTGCGTGGACTGAAGGCTGTGTGCCTCATTCTGTTATCTTGGGCCCCAGTCAAAGGCCTTGGCTTGAAAGATGGTTCTGTATACCATTTTGAGGAAAGGAAAATTTTAAAAGGGAGAAGACCTCTCCCCTCAAACTTCTGGGAGATTTTCAGATTATCCTAGCCTCAGGGGAGAGAGAAGCATGCCCAGCTTTGCAGCTAACCTGAGGTTTGAGGACTGATGGGCAGGTCTGCTTTCAGCCAAGAAAGTAGGCAGGGGCAAACCACAGGACTTCCAGGACTTGGATTGTTTCAGGTTTGCTGCCCCATCCCTAGAGCCAGGGACCGATGCCTAGTGCTCAGCATGGGAAGCTGCGGGCAGGTGCTTTCAGTCCAGGACAGCACCTCCAGTCGTGCCTTCAGCAGCGGGCCCGGCACTGGCCCCACCCTCAGGATCAAAGGTTCATAATTTCATTCATAATTTGTATCAAATGTTGAAACTTGGTCCTTGGGATTCTGAGCCAGCTCTCATGCTCTCCCACCCCTAAGAGCTTGCAGGAATGTTCCAGAGAAGCTCAAACCATCTCCCCCAGCTCCAATCCCAATCACTGCCTTGCTTTGGTTGCTTAAAATGCCTCTTGGCATTTACTTGGTGCAGAGCCTTAGGCAGCTTAGGAGCATCCAGCATTTGTGATGTGGTGACAGAACCCATGGCTGGGGGCCTGGGGAGCAATGCATGCTCCTTGAGAGAACGCGTAGAACCAGAGCCCCAGAGAGTTCCCTGGATGCCTTATGAAATCCAGAGGCTTGAGATGCCTCCACATCAATGCCAGTTCCTGCACAGCACTGTTTTATACAACAGGTTTTATTGAGGTGTGTCAATACAGTCAATACTGCTGTTTTTCTTTTCAAAAAGAAGTCCTATGGTTTGTTTGGGTTTTTTTTTTTTTTTTTTTTTTTTTGATTCCCAAGTGTGTTTTTCCCAAATCTGTGACACAGGGCACATAATAAGTATGTAGAGAACTAAGCTTCATATACCAAGTTAGAAATGAAATCACTAATGAAAACATTTAAACCTTAATCTTAAAAAAAAACAACCAAAAAAAAAAAAACAACAACAACACAAATCCTAGAAATCAGAATATAAAAATGCACCAAGGTACTGTAGTTTTCATAGTTAAAACTTGGCATTGTTTATCAAAGCTGGTCAGTTAAGTGGACACCTGGAATTAAAATCCCATAGACATTTCAGAAACATCAGCCACCCCTCCCCAAAGGCTTCAGGAATGACATTTAGCAGAAGCTCAGCTCTATGAAATAGCTTCTTCTGGCTCCCCCAGTGCCCTCCTTAGGCCCTGAGCAATGCCCCCCACCCCACCCCCGAGAGCTGATGAATTTCTGCCTATCAGAACCCCTCCCTGACTGGTCAGATGGTGGTGGCTTCGGCTCAGGAAGGAGGGTGAGCAAGGGACCCCACCAAGCTTGTTTTGAGACTCCTCCCTTCTCTTGGGTATCGGGAATCAAGAAATCCACCACAAACCCCAGCCAAAACCTATTAAAGTGTCACTTGGCAGCTTTGGGTTTCCCTTCTTTTGAAAGACAAAGCAAGCAGTCAAATGGCCTACTTTGTTGGGAGAAGTGGGTCGGGGAGGGAGGCCTGGCGAGGGGCCCAGGGCACCGCAGCTCAGTGAGCCAGAAGTCAGCCACCACCCTCCCATTTTCAGCATGGACAGTCTGGCGTTGGCCAGTACTGGAGCAGTGTGAGACCACATTGGGTGACCCAGGTTCACACTTGGTACAGACAAATGGGCTGTCCTGGGGAGAGCTGAATGGACAGGCCTGGAGCCACCGGGGAAAGTGGCCAGCTTTGTCCCAGCACTAATCTCTGCTTTATCTACTGAGCTTGAACTAGGGGATGGGAGGGGCAGGAATCCTGCCTATTTCCTACAGGTGGGGGCTCTGCTTGGGGAAAATGGCAGAAACATCCAGAGTCAACTCATCCCAAAGGAGCCTATTGGCACCCTTTTTCTCAGAGCCTCAGCCTTCTGGGCCCTAATCCTGCTTAGAACAGGAAATTGGAACCAGAGGGTGGAAGGAGAGGAAGCCCCCTCAGATTAACCCCTCTGGTAGACACACATACCCTCCACATGGTTCTTGTTAAGGAGAAGCAGGCGGGAGCCTTCTTCATCCCAGAGCTTGTGTGTACCTTGTTCTGAGGGCCAAAAAAGAGGCTCTCTGCCTTGGGGACACTCAGGCTGAGTGTGGCAAGGACACCTTACAATTTTGTATGAAAACATCAGCCCTCTGCCAGCAGGTGAAAGGAGAGAAAGGGAGGACACTCGTGTTCACTGACGGTCGCTCCTGCCTCGTGCCTGCTGCGGCAGTCCCTAAGGGCCTGTGCAGCTGCCCTTACACTGAGCAGAGCCAGTTGGTGGGAGCAGGCTGGGAGTTGGAGATGAACATGAGGGGCTGCCATCCTGCCCCAGGTCCGTGCCCCTCCTGTCACAAACCACTGCTCCTGTGGCTGCAGCTGCAGAAAGGGGGCTGGCCATTCCCAGGAGCCTGCAGGAGGGGCCACACACCCTGGACAGGCCTGATGCCACAGCATCACCCTGGGGTTGCAGCACTGGCAGGGTGTCCACACTGGCCACCTCAATGCCCCCCACCCTTTGCTTTCCCCCGAAAGCAAAAATTCTTCAGGGGACCCACCGTCATCTGCTGGAGGTCCCGGGAGAGCTGGAAGGGCCCCAGCCAAGATCCGAGGGTGGCCATGCCTCATTCCTTAAGCAGGTGCCATCCAGAGGCCAGCAGGAAGGGCAGGGCTTGGGCCCATGTCTCCCTGGGAAAATGGCATGGGGGGGCACGGGCCCCTCTCAGCTCTGACTCCGAGAAGCAGCATCCTTCACTGCCCAGCAGAGCCCAGGACTCCCAATGAGGCAGGGGTCTCCGACAGCCAGGCTGAGCGTCCTGGGGCCCTGCCTGCAATGGGGGTGCAACCCCAGCACTGCACAGACACTTGGGGGAGAGGAACCCAGGCCAGCCTCTTCCAGGAACCACCTCAGCCTGCATGGAGGGAGAAACCGAATCCATCTCCTTGGGCCAAGGCCACGGCTGCCTCTGTTTCCGCGTGTGTTCAGCCTTTGGTTTTTTTCTTTAAATGGAGGTTCTTGTAACGGAGAAGGTCTCTCTACCACTAAAGAGGAGGAGGCCAAGGCGGCAAGGCCCCCGTGGTGTTATGTGGGGCAGAGCAAGAACCCTGAAAAGGAGGAGTGGATATACTCAGTGGAGTAGAGGCCGTTGGCCTGGTCCGACGGCATCTGCACCCAGACCTGGTCGTTGGGCCGCAGCTGGAGCACAGCCCCGCCAGATGCCTGGTCCAGGTAGCCCTTCTTGTATTCATCGTAGGTGTACGTTGCTGGCACGTTGTTCTTGTACAGGGCCACCCACACATTGGTGCCCTTGACGTGCACGTGGTAAGCAAAGTAGTAGACCCCGCCCACAGGGCAGGTGAAGATGCCAGTGGCTGGGTTGTAGCCACTGTGGCCATTGTAGAGAGTCCGGTCAAATTTAACAGGCATGCCGGAGGCGGGAAAGGGCGAAGTGAGCACAGCGGTGAAGGCAGGCGTTGTGTGGGCCGACAGCTCGCCCAGCCCAAACTGTGGCTTGCCCCCCTTGCCCAGCACAGCGCCCTCCACTCCACCATTGGGCAGGTGCAGGCCGGCGATGCCAGTCTCATCAAAGGCCCCGGGGGCTCCAGGGGGACCAGGTGGCCCTGGAGGCCCAGGAGGGCCGGTGAGTCCTGGGGAACCGGGGACCCCAGGAGGCCCTGTAGGCCCAGCCACTCCGGGTTCCCCCACTTTCCCCTCTCCAGGGGGTCCTGGCAAGCCCGGTTCACCCTTCAGGCCTGGCAGTCCCTGGGGCCCAATAGGACCTGCTGGGCCCTGGAGACCTGGGATTCCTGAGGGGCCCCTCAGGCCGGGCTGCCCAGGAAGCCCCAAGTCACCCTTCTGCCCCAGGGCTCCTGCCACCCCTGGTCCCCCAGGGCGGCCTGTGAAACCAGGCTCACCTTTGGGCCCAGTAGGTCCAGGGGGTCCATGGGCCCCAGGAAGTCCTCTCTCTCCTGGGAGCCCAGGTTTCCCAGCCAGGCCACTAGGCCCCTGGTCACCCCGAATACCAGGCACTCCTGGGGGTCCTCCAGGCCCTGCCTCCCCCTTGGGCCCAGGGGGCCCACGTCTGCCAGGGAGCCCTGCAGACCCTGGAAGTCCCGGGGGGCCCCCAAGGCCTTGTGGGCCCTGCTCCCCTGGCTCCCCATCCTCACCTGGCTCACCCCTATCCCCCAAGAGTCCTGGGACCCCAGCTGGGCCCCTGTCCCCCTTAGGGCCTGGCAGTCCTGGCACCCCATAGCCAGTGGGGCCTATCAGGCCAGGGGGGCCCCGGGTTCCTGGTTCCCCTTTGGCCCCTGCTGGGCCCTGTGGCCCTGGTACCCCTGCCACCCCTGGTATCCCCACACCATCCACACCTGGGGGCCCTTTTGGGCCCAGAGGCCCTGGCTCCCCCCTGGGTCCTGGCACTCCAGGAGGCCCCGACTCACCCTTATCTCCTGGGGCCCCAGGAAGCCCATCCAAACCCGGTTTGCCCAAGCCAGCTGGACCAGGGAGGCCAGGTGGTCCAGGGGCACCTCCCTGCCCTGGGGCCCCAGGTAGCCCTGGCTGGCCTACTCCATTATCCCCCTTGAGGCCTCGATCACCTGGGGGCCCAGGCTCCCCCTGGGGCCCTGGCTCCCCTCCGAATCCTGGGGGCCCTGGCACTCCTTGGGGGCCTGGCTTCCCAGGGACAGCAATGCCTGAGGGTCCAGGGAGGCCAGGCGGTCCTGGGGGGCCCCGGAGACCCTGGTCCCCTCGTATCCCCGGCTCTCCCCGAAGCCCTGGCTGCCCTGGTGGTCCGGCCTTGCCCGGGAGCCCCGGGGGACCAGCCTTGCCCATCCGGGAGAAGCCAGGGGGCCCAGCAGGGCCAGGCTGTCCATGTAGCCCTGGCTTTCCAGTGCCTGGTTTTCCTGGGAAGCCAGGAGGGCCAGGGGGCCCCCGAGGCCCAGGCTTCCCAGGTGGACCAGGCTCGCCTTTCAGGTCCATTGGCAGCAACGGTAGAGGCATTTCTGAGGGAGAGAGAGAGAAGGGGCAGTCAGGGGCCTGGCCAGTGGAGACGGTTGGACCCTTCTACCCACTCCCCCATGGGGTACACTACATCTGCTCATAAAGGCCACACCCCGTCTCCCCTTCGTGTGTACATGGATGATGGAGTTTAGGGATGGTCCAGTGGCCATCTTGGGGGCTCCTAGCACCCAACCTACCCAGGTCGATCCTTCCCAAAAACTTGGGTGACTCTCATCCCCGCAAGACCTGGAGGGGGAGAAATGGCCGCCAGGTGGCGCCAGCAGCCCTCCTTAGAACCAGTTGCAGCGGGGCGCCCCTACTTCCGTCCCTCCCCCTCCCCACGCCACCTGAAGATCACCTCTGCCAGCCACCCACTTCCGGCCCCTCGGAGAGCCGAATCCCCAGACCGGCGTCAGGAAGAAAAGGGAAGGGGAGAAGGTCTCTGGTGGAGACGGAGGGGCTGTGGCTGAGGGCCAGGGAGGAGCCGGTGAGGGTCAGGAGCTGTCTGAGGCCCTGCGGGGCGGGGAGGCGCTCACCCAGGTACTGGCCCTTGCCCTCGCGGAAGGGCGGCCCCACGGGTCCTTTGTGCATGGGCTGCACGTACTTCACGGGCGCGTAGCCCGCTGCCCCGCCGGCCCCGCCTCCGGTGGCCGCCCGCGGTCCGCACCCCAGCAGCAGCAGCGACAGCAGTGGCAGCAGCGGCAGCAGCGAAGATAGGGGCGTCAGAGCCCCCCGCATGGCGTCCGCGGGCGTGCTGCAGTGAAGAACCGAGACAGGCCATCGAGCCAGCCCCCGGGTGGCTTAGCACCAGACCCAGGGGCTCACAAAAAGATCAGAATGTACACCTTCCAGAGCACCCATCTGACCTCGGCACACCTCTGCTAAAAACCCTTTGATGATAACACCCACTACCATGTGCTGGGCTGGCTTTCTGCCAGGTACTGGGCTGAGTGCTCCAGAGACAGGAACTCACTTAATGCTCTCAATACTTTAACAAGTTATTATTATTGTCATCCCCATTTTCCAGATGACAAAACTAAAGCAAAGGTCAGCAGAACTGGGGGCTAAGGTCTGTCTGACTTCACATTATGTTGATGGTGCCCTTCTGGGGCTCCCCTCTGCCTTCAGGATCCTCTGTGGTGTCTGGCATGGCATTCAAGACCTTTTTAAATCTAGTCTGTGCCTGTGGCTCCGACCCTATCACCTACCACCCCTGTCTCTCCTCCTCCTCTCCACCATACCTTTGCCCCAGACATGAGGCAGCCTCACACTTCTGGGCCTTTGCCCCTGCTGTTTCTCCACCTGCGATGTTCTTTCAATTTCCTACTCATCCTTTAAGGCCTTTGGGAAGCCGTCACCCCTTCTTCTATAAAGTTAACCCCTCACTCCTTCACGTCCTGACCTAGCGCTGTCACAGCACTTAGCTCAGCTCTGAGAACAAGGCCTGTCCAACAAGATGTGGACACCCAGCCTACGTTTTCTACTCGCCAGCTGGAGTTTCCACTCTGTGAACCTCACTTTCCTCATGGGACAAGATGTCCACACAAAAACACATACCCAAATGTTCATGGCGACATTATTCCTAACAGCCACAAAGTAGAAACAGCCCAGATGTGCATTGGACAGATGATGGCATGACCATACGACGGAGTATTATTCAGCAATAAAAGTAAAGTACTGCTACGTGTCACATTACAGGAAAACCCTGACAACATCATGCTAAGTGAGGAAGCCAGTCACAAATTGTACATGATTCCATTTATATGAAGTGCCCAGAATAGGTAAATGTAAAGAGACGAAAGTGGGCTAGTAGTTGCTGAGGGCTGCTGGAAGGGGGAAAGGGAGTGACCACAATGATGGGTACAGGGTTTCCGGTAGGGATGATGAGAGCATTCTAAAACTGACTGTGGTAAAGGCTGCCAACGGCAAATACATTTAAAAAAAACCATTGAGGTCGGACACTTTAAAAGGGGCAACTGTTACGATGTGTGAATTGTATCTCAATAAAGATGTTATTTTTATTTTATTATTTTAGAGACAGCATGCGCATGAGCAGCGGGGAGAGGGGCAGAGGAAGAGAGAGAGAATCTCAAGTAGGTTTCATGCTCAGCGTGGAGCCCCACGTGAGGCTTCATCCCACGACCCCGTGATCATGACCTGAGCCAAAATCAAGGGTTGTACGCTCAACCAACTGTACCACCCAGGCGTGCCAAAGACGTTATTTTAAAACGCTGGACTAACAACCTGCTTCTCAGGGCTGCCATGATGAGAGGCGATACTGTACCTGCCTCTCAGTGGGCACCCATCAATGTTGGAAGGAGAGACTACCCAGCATTTTGCACATGCGAGGCAGGTCCCTCCCCTGCCTCCCTGCTCTGGGCTCCTCTCACCCCCAGGGGCCTCTCCACACATGTGCCTGAGTGCACGAGGGGTTTGGGGGTGGGTTATGTACATCCAGGATGCGTGTGGGGAGCAGAGCCCTCCCTGGTGCTGGGCTGAGTCTAGAGGTGCTCAGTATCACACAGAGCTTCACCGGAATGGATGCAGAGCTCAGGAGAAGGCCGGTGAAGCTGCCAACCCAGCTCTGCCATCAGCCGGTTTTGTAACATTGGGCCCGTAGGTCCCTCAAGCTCCCCTGAGCCCCAGAACAGTAAAAGTAACGTCCATCACCTGTGGGGCTCCCCAGCCCAGAGCTCTGCAGGCTCCGTCTCACAGGATCCTCTCAATGACCCCTGGGGCTCATACAGTTATTATCCCCATTTTATAGATGTAGAAACAGAAGCTTGGACTAGAAGAATCCTGCCCAGGATACAGCCCTCCACACAGGCCGCCTGTTCTGTCTGCACCACGATTGATGCCAGGACTAAGGCTGCAGACTCTGGGCCCGGCCCTCAGGTAAGTCCCGCTGATGGAGGCTCTGGCTGGCACTGCCCTAACATTTCAGCCCTGAGAGGCTTGCTGGTCCTGTTTTCCACATGAGGAAGCACGTGCGGTCTGAACCTAAACCTGGAGCCCCAGCCCCTAACCACCGTATTGTCCCACCTCTCTGGCATGGGATAAGGGCCCTCCTGCACAGGCCACCTGCACCGGGCAGGGGCCCTGGAGTGGGGGTGCTCACCCATGCACACAGCCAGAATGTTCTGCCTGGTGGGTGGGCAGGGGTGTGAGGGAGCAGGCAGAGGGGGCAGAGCTTGTAACAAGAAGCAGGGGGAGGCAAGGGGGCCTGGTAGGCCAGAGGCCACGGTCATGGCACTGTCACAGGAGGAGTCAGCACAGCCCTGGTTCTGGGAGCCCTCACCCTCTTCCCATGCTGAGCTGAGGCCTCACTGGGGTAGGGGGTGATGGAGGGTGAGGCAGCCTCGGGTTTAGCTGGAAAGATGCTTAAGGCAAAGGACTGTGCGGGAGCACAGGCAGGCAGGACACCGAGGCAAAAGTCCCAAGTCCAGCCAGGAGCCCAGGCAGGACCCCCCAGCCAGCTCCCCATCTTACAACCTCCTTGGCAATGCGGATCTCTGGGAAGCGTCCCCGCCTCACACCCTGTGGCTTCCTAAACTCGCCCTGTCCCAGCACCTCCTGCACTGTGCCCCCTCCACTGAGGGTGATAGGTCTGCTGCAGGACCCCAGAGCTGACGTCTCCTCTAGAGTGAGCCGGGGCTGAGTGAGGATGACAGCTCACTGCAAGCAGACCTCCAGCCTAGTGCTTTGTTCAATGAATGATTTCATTCCCCGGGGGGCGCTTGAGGGGCTCAGTCTGTTAAGCATCCTACTTGATTTTGGCTCAGGTCATGATCAGGGTTTGTGGGATCGAGCCCTGTGTCATGCTCTTCACTGACAACACGGAGCCTGCTTGGGATTCTCTCTTCCTTTCTCTCTGCTGCTCCCCCGCCCCCCCACCCCCACCCCCGCCGCTTGCACTCTAAATAAACATTTAAAAATAAATAAATAAATGATTTCATTCCCACAAGGTCCCTGGGAAGGAAGAGCCCCCCCCCCCCCCCATACACACACTCTTCTTTCTGGAGATAGGGAGCCTGAGGATTGGGGAGGTACAGCGATGCACACCAGGGCGAGAGCTGGCAACCAGGATTTGAGCAGAGGTCTGTGAGAACCAGCAGGGGGAGGCAGACAGGAGAGGGCAGCCCCTAGACAGACAGACAGAGAGGCTCCAGACTGCCTGTGGGTTTGGGGAGAGAACATCACTCCAGCTCCTGGAGGGGAGGCTGGCCTCTGCCAGTCCAGTGGGGGCCGGGGAGTGGAAGCAAGCCCATGACCTTGAGAAGGGGTGTGCTGAGCCTGTTCTCAGGGCTGCGGAGAGAAATGATGCCCCTGGAGTGGCACATTGCGGCAGCCTCCTGGGACAGACTGCCCCCAACCCAGCCACCATCAGACCCAGGGGTGCCTGGGTGCCTCCAAGCCCCCTGCCTCCTTTCCACCGGCACCCCTTTCCTGCCCCTCGCCCCCCTCCCGCGCCACAGGCTCCCTGAAGCTCTGTGGCTTCTGAACACTCGAGTCTCCAGATTTTTACTTATCCGTGGACATCCAGGGAGCCTATCGGATGCCTGCCCTGGTCCCAGCTCTGTGTTCCTCTCTGGCCTTTTCACTCTCTGTCCCCGCCACATTCTCCCCACTCCATGCCCAGCACCGGACTTGGCTGGTACACAATGACACTCCATAAAAGTTGGATGACCTCAAGTCACCATCAAGTTTAAAGACCGTGCCAATAACTCACTCAGTCCTTTCCTCAGACTTTGTACCTGTCACACTGCCCTGGGAGCCCCCTCCCCAGGCCAGAGGGGTGCAGGTAGGCTAGATTGGGAAGAAGTGGGAACACTCACATTGTCCCAAAGGACTTCAGCTAAGAACAGCCTGCACAGGGAACAGAGGTGCAGAGAAAAGAACGATTCATTTGCTAGGAGTGTCGGGGTTCAGGGGAGGGCCCTGAGGCTCAAGGCCGGCTCTGCTGTGTGACCTTGGGCAAGCCATCACCCTCTCTGGGGGAACACAGGAGTCAGGGCAGATGGGAAGAGGCTGGGCTGGCAGGGGCGGGAGGTGGGGTGCATAAGGAGACGCTGATTCAGGGGATTGAGTGGTGGCGGCAGCAGGGTAGACGCGGTGTTTGGACAGCTGCAAGTCCTTAGCGGGGATTTCCCCCTTTTCAACAAATCCCCGTAAAACAGCGTTTTGTCCAAGTCAGCGTTTTGTGGCAGCCTGGGCCTCCTCCCGGGGCGGCCAAGGAAGCTGGCTGGGAGTGCAGAGTGCTCCAGGGTCTTTCAGACCAATGCGGGGTTGGGGGGGAAGGACTGGGTGCCGGCAGGAAGAAGTGGCACAAATATAGACCCCTCTCTCCTGGACATGGTTGCAGGAAGGGAAGAGACCTCAGCTAACAGTGACCCCTCCCCACCAGTCCCCTCTCAGAGGGTCTGGTCCCAGGGGTGACCAGCAGAGGGGACCCGGGCGATCCTACGATCCTACGTAAAGGCCTGCGCACTCCCCATCCCACTTCACAGATGAGCTGCCAGAGGCTCAGATAAAAAGGGGGGCTGAGGGAGAAGGCTCCTAATGGACCATGCAGGGGTGGGGCTGGTGTGGCCCTGGCAGCCCCCCTCCCGGGGTTGGGGGGTGGATGGAGCTCAGCCCTGCACAGGCTCCTATGCTCCAAGCCCCCCACCCCAGACGGGCTGCAGCGGCAGGCGGCTGCAGCAGGGCGGGGGGGAGCTCGGGGAGCGCTCAGGCAGCCCCGGGGCCTGGCCAAACCACAGGTATGTTATGAGACGCTTCCTGTTGTGGAGACATTTCTGCGGGATCCGGCTGCCCCGCTTGCTCCCCTAGTACCTCCTGTCTCCCCACTCACCCAGCCTCCCTCTCTGCTCTCTCCCTGGGTCTCTGGCCCCGACTCATTTCTCTCTGTCTCTCTCTCCAGCCCTGTCTCTGCCACCTCAACAGGTGAGCAGCATTTCTTGCTCAGGCTCTCTCTCTCAGGGGTCCAGCCCTGGGGACCCCAAAAGCTCTCCTAGGTTCTGGCAGCCCCTGGACTCCCATTCCAGCACAGCCACTTATGAGATGTGTGATCTTGAGCAAGTGACTTAATCTCTCTGAGCCTCAGTGTCCTCACATGTGAAAGGATTAACTGAGGTGATCTGAGTCACTGGCCCCTCCAGGTGTGCTGTTCTGTCCTGCTGCCCTGATGGCCAGGAAGTTCTCCCTTCAGTCTAACCTCAGTTTCTCTTGCTGCAAAGCAACATCTCCTCCAACCCTTAAAAAACTCAGGTGGCTTGCTGCCAAAGGCCAGGACCTTACGAAAGTTCCAAAGTCAATTTTCTGGCCTCCCAGGCCTTTTCCCTGACCGCTCCGGAGATGAGACTGACCAGGAGTCCCACAGCCTGCTCAGGGCTGGGATGGAGTCATGGATCTCAGATGGGAACAGAGGGGTTGCCCTCCTCACCCACTGGGCATGATGCCCGCCCCACCCCCACCCAGCCGGGCAGCTCCGGACTCGGCCAGGGCTCCCTCCCTGGCCCCTCTGCCCCCTGCCTCTTTCCCAGCGGGTGGGAACTGGGGAGCTCTTTCCTGTCCTCCTTTCCTGCATCTCACATGAAAGGGGTGCTACCTACTCAAGGCCCAGCCGCCTCCATACCCCTTCCCCGGGGCTTCTGTCTGGGTCTGCCCCCCACCCCATCTCCAGCTTCTACCTCACCTGTCCACACAGGCCTAACCACCCCCCCCCCCGCCGCCCCAGACACCCCCACCTCTCCCCAGCCTTCTCAGCCAAGCTCCTTGAAAGGACCATCTCTACCCCTCACCCCTGTGTGCTGCTCCCACCCCTCGCCTGGTGCCTCCTCCCCCCAGCACCAAATCCTGCCTGTGGCCCAGCTCTCCTCCCTCCTGGAAAGGCTCCTCCTCAGATTCTTCTCGGCTTCCTTCCCCTGCCCACTCTGCAGACCCAGGCTTGCCTCAAGGAGCTGGCTCAGGCCTCACCTCTTGTCTCTGGATGTTTCTCCTGCAGTTTCCAGCTCTCACCAGCCCCACAGCCCCAGTCCCATCACCGAGGGCTCCCACATCGGCCTCCAGCTACAACCTCACTTTGAGCCTGACTCTTGTGTTCAACTCTGAGCTGAGCCTTTTCACCTGGCTGGCCCTCAGATACCTCCACCCAAACTGCTGTCATTATCTTCTCCCCATTACTGACATCCTTGCCTCTCCCACAGGCCCAGGCCAGATATCTGGACACCACTTCTGATCCTTCCTTCTTTACAGGGCAGTGAGGAATCTAGCCTGTACAATGCCTTCGCACAATTAGAAAAGGCTAGCCCTACTTCCAGCAGACTCAGATACTCTCATTGCCTTTCCTGGGTGCTCTTGTATAGTAACCAACATGCACAACTGTACATTTCCTTTACCCTTACACCCCCAGTCCAATCCTGTAGACTGCCTCCTCTATTTCTCTCACTTCTATTCCTTTCCCTTATTCCCCATAATCTGTGTCCTAACACAAACCCTGTACTCTCCCAACACACAGCCCCGACACATTCCAACCATTTAGTAAAGGTTTGTTATATAAAGTTGCCAGATCCTCGCCTGCATTATCATAGCAGCCTCTCTCCCACACTCACTCTCAGCTTCTCTGTTTTCCCACAGATACTCCAACAGCACTTCTTGAACTTTAGTGTGCATCAGATGGTTTGTTAAAACACAGGTTCCGGGGCCACCACCCCCCCCCCCCAGGGATCCTGATTCAGTAGGTGTGGAATAGGACCCACCGTCTGCATTTCTAACCAGCTCCCAGGTGAGGTGATGCTGACCGTGTGTGGACCACACTTTGGCATGGCTCTGCCCATGGCCCTCCCCTGCTCTGGATTCTCCAGTGGCTCCCTAGTACCAACTTCATAAATGCCATGTTATTCCGCAATTCACGTGGCTTCCTGGAGAAGGAGGCCTACTTCAGACCCAGCAGGATGTGGACCAATTTAGATGGAGGAGGTGGAGAGGGCAGAGATTGATGGTGAGCCTGGCAAAACCCCAAGATCACAACGGTGGCGCCCACTCTGAGAGTCCGACGGAGGAGGAGGCCGGGACAGTCTGACTGTGGGAGCCATGTGGGTGTGTGCCATGCCCACCTGTGTCCCTTCCTCCGTGTCTCGGTGTCACCGAACCCAGATTCTCACCTGCCTGTCCATCTCAGGCATCTTCCGGGTGTCTCTCTCATCCCACCTCTGTGTCACTGTCCTATTTTTGCCTGTCTCTGTGACCCCATTTGTCTCTCTCCTCTCCTATGTCCTTGTACTTCGATCCCTGTCTGAGTTCCAGCCTCTATAATATAATCTCTAGCTGTCAGTCACTTGATGGGACCCTCTGAAAGGCCAGCATTTATGGCCTTAATGCTCATGCTAACATCAGGTGTGTGTCTGACCTCCCCAGGTGGAGACTTGTGGAGCCCAGTGCCCCATACGCTGAGCTCTCTGTCCTTGCAGATCAATAGGAGACTCTGACCCCCTCACATCTTAATGCACAGGCACGAGGATTGCTCCAAAACCAAAGAACTGCGTGGAATCTTGGACTTGGGGGTGTGAAGGGAGGTAGCCAGGCCAGGGCAGCGTTGCCTGGAGGCCATCTCATCATCCAGGTTGATGGCAGGACAGGAGCGCTGCCCCTGCCCACCTTGTGTCCCCTACCAGGTTTCAAATTTGCCAAGAGTCCCAATATCCCTCACCTCTGCAGGCGTGTCGCCCAGACCACAGGGACCTCAGTCTGAGAAGCAGCACAGAGACAGGTCAAAGCTCTAAGGTCCATAGGAGTAATGGTGGAACATTCCAAACTGAGCGCAGAGCTGAGAACATCTGGGCAAAGAAGAATAGGGGACCTCTGGGGTGGGGGCACCCCAGAGGCAGAGAACTGCACGTCTGGAATTGGACAGAGCAAGACACAGACTGGAGATAAAAATAGGGCTTCACCAGCCAGGTTGCTGTAGCCTGGATGAGGGCTGCAGACTCCCCGTTGGGGAAAACACACTTGGGAGTGAGAGGAGCCCGCTCCAGTCCTGGGCCCCAGCACCCTCACATCCAGGCACCCCAAACCTAGTGTTTTCCTCTACCCGCCTGCCTACCTTTGCCACACAGCCCTCTCCGCCCAGAATTCCCTTTCTTTCTCTTTCAAGCAAACATGTTATTCCTTATTTAAGACAGCTCAAATGCCGCCTCCTCCGAGCAGCCTTCCCTGCCTCCCTCAGGCAAAACAGCTACCCCTGCGTCCCTCTTCCTCCACCCCTACCTGACTAGGCTTGGCACACAGTAGGTGCTCAGTACAGTCTGCAGCCTGGGTGCTCCAGCTCCAGGCCGTTCTTCGTGGTTCTTCCAGAATGCTTTTCACCTCTGGGGTGTAGGGGGCTTGGGCTGACTCTCCCTCCCGCCAGGGATTAGGTCCACCTCTCAGGCCTCCAGCCTCTGCCCATCTCTGAGAGGAGAAGTCCCACCACTACCCTGGGGAGGAGCATCTTGGGGCAAAAACGTGTCCGGGGAGGTAGGAACAGCCATCTGGGGGCAGAAGAACCAGAAGAGGCCTGCAGTGGGCAGGACTCAGGGCAGTATGTGTCCTCAGACTGGCGCTGCCCTGCCAAGGGGCTCAGGCCTCAGCTGGTGACATCGCTCACTTCCCAGCAGAGGCCTTGAACTTCTGACCAGGACTGAACATGGAAATGTCCCCCCCAGACCCAGCTGTGCCCAAGGTCCAGGCCGGGCCAGGCAGGGCCTTCACGGCAGCCAATCCCTCGCCTTCTGGTTCACATTTGCAGCCTTTTCCGGAGCGCCACCCGCCGCCCGCTGCCGCCTCACGCCTGCCAAGATTCCTGAGCCTTCGCGGCTTCCCCGCTCGGTGGCGGCAGCGGCAGCGGCGGCGGCGGCAGGAGGAGTCGGGCTGGGCTGGGAGGGGGCCCGGCAGGAGCACAGCCAGGCCACTGCACCCGGGCAGGCCAAGCAAACACAGGCTGCGCCAAGGAGCCGGGGCGAAATAGTTCACAAATGAGAAAAAGCTGCTTCCGAGTTGGGCTGGGGTTTTAAAAGCCCAGGCCGCAGGGAGCTGAGGTCACCTGCAAGAGGGGCTGCCCGCTAGGACACCCTGAGCCTGGGAGGGGCTTCTGCTGCAGCAGGCGGGAGCGAAGTTAGACAGCAGCAAGCACAGGCCTCATCCGGCTGGGGCTATCAGCGAGCCCTGCCCCCAAATCTAGCTTACCTCTCAGGTCAGAGGGGCCTCTGAAGGTCCCAGCAAAGGCAAGGCCTGAGGATGAAAGAGAAACAGGAAGATGCCAGGAGCCGGGAAGCCTCCTGCCCTGGCTCAGCCACCCAGTGCCCACCGCAGGCCTCTTACCGGGAGCCTCTGCTGGAAATTGGCCCCAGTCTCAGCCCCTCGTCTCAGGGAGCCAGGATGAGTGCCCCACAATCACTGTCTTCCTTCATCTGTTCCCAGCACACTTGGCAATGCCCATGGGGTGCCTGGCCCTGGCTTGATGGAGTCCCTCCTGCCCTAGGGCCCAGGCTGAGGAAGCTTCTCTGTGTGCCAGGATCCATGCTGGAGATGTCCCTACTCTCTGCCACGCCCTGGGCTAGGGTGGCCCCTACTAGAGGCTACAGTTCCTGCCTGAGGAAGCTCCTTCTATGTGGGGAACCGAGGCTGGGCCTTGGGGGCACAGAAATGGCTCAGCCCCATGCACTTCCCTGCCCTAAATTATCTGGAGGCATCAGACAAGTGACCATCACACAATTGGCTAAGATCTCTGGGTTGGGGGAGCACAAAGCAGGGAACATTGCCTCCACCTTGAGTTTCCCCAGAGGCTTCATGTAGGAAGGGACTCTGGAAGTGGATCCTGAAGGGAGAGTAGGAGTCTGAAAGGCAGAGTAAGAAAAGGAACTTCAGGCACTAGGAAGCTGCTTGGCAGATACAGGGAAGGTCCAGAAGTGCCGTGGGCTGGAGAGGACAAGTAGGAGCTGAGAAGGCCAGGGCAACAAAGTGAGGAGCCTTGAATGCCATGCTTGCATTTCTTTGGAAGGCAGTGGGGAGCCACAGAAGGTTGTTGAGTGGGAAGGAGATGTGGTCAGAGCCCTGGATGGCCAGGTCCCCATTTCTGCCTCCATCAATCATGTCTAGTTCATGTCACACAGCTGGACACAAGGGAGCTGAGGCTGTAGTCCAGGCCCAGCTGTAACTCCGGGGTGGATAGGGAGGGGACACCTAGCCAGCCCACCTGGCAGGGAGGCCAGCAGCAGCGTCACTTTCTCCTCCAGCTGCTTGCTTGCCTCTGCCTGCTCCCATGGAAACTCTGACATCCCAGCCCCGTCTCTTGCTGCACAAGCAGCGAGATGCCAGAGCCAGCAGCTCCTAGGCCTTCCCTCTGACTCAGCTAAGACCTGCCTCAGTCCCTGCCACTGAACGCCATGACCCTTCACGTGGGTCGTGAGGCTACTCTCTGAGGGCCCGGCCCAGCCGATGAGGTTGAGTGGGAGGTCCTCACTGCCCAACTCAACCCTAGCCTCTCTGGCCACAGCCCCCAGCCCCACCATGAGGCTCAGGGAGGAGGAGTGGTTTATGTCAAATCTGGGCTTTGAAGGATGAACATGCATTTAATGGGGGGGGGGGGGGGGTGGCGGGGACAGGTGATAAGTCCAGGCCGAGGGAACAGCACGTGTGAGGGCGTGGAGGTGTGAAAGCCCTAAACGTATCCAGAGGATGGAAAAAAACAAACAAAAGAACTAACCAATCACAGCTAACATTTATTGTGCACCTATTATGTGCCTGGCTCTGGGTTCCTGTCGTGGATGATCTCATTTCACGAAGCAGGGTACTTTGCCTTCCCTTCTTACAGAGGGGGAAACCAGGGACAGAGAGGTTAAATAACTGGCCCAAGGACACACAGCTCATGAGGGATGGAGACTGAATTGGAACCGAGGCTGTTGTCTCCAAAGGGGCTCTTAACCTCTGCATTATACAGATGATTGGAAATGAGAAGGGCTAGCTGGTGTCAGCCTGAGAACATCAGAATCAGAGACCCTGGGCCCAGCCTAAAGCTGGCTCCCCACCCCCTCCCACGTTAGCATTTATGGACAATGGTCTCTAAACCCCAAGTACATTTTATGCCTTGGACATGGCACTAGGCATGCTCCTGGCACTACGTCATCAATTTTCATGTAAGCCTGGAAGGTGGGAATTGTCCCGTTCTGAGGAGGACTGCTAAGATCCAGAGGGGTGACATCCATTCTGCAAGGTTACAGGACTGGGAAACACAGGGGCCAGATCTTAACTTTGGTGCTTGCCCAAACCCCAAATGGCCAAACCCCTATATAGTTGGGGTTCCTGGAGACCTCAGCCATGGGTCTTTCTCCCCACTTCTCCTCCACGCCACCTGTGCTGCCTCAACCCAGATGGCAATGGGGACAGGCAAGGCTGGGAATAGGATGGGCAGCTACTGTCAAGGGCCTCAGGAACCTTCTCCAGTTGATCAAGGCTCCCTCAGTCCTACAAAATAGGAAGCAGGGGCGGGTGGGTGTGCCAGGGCAGTGCCCGGGCCTACTTCAATGGGACTCTGTTCTTAACCTCCACCCACAGCTGCCTTTCCTAATCTCCTCCTTGAGCCCCTCCCCTGGCGACATCTCCTCTTTGCACGGAGCCTGTTGCCAGCTAAGTCCCAGGCCAGATGTGGGTGGGATAATCTGCACCCCCCAGCCCCCTGCCAGCTTCTCTGCAAAGGGCTCCCAAGGAGGCTGGCCAGGGTCCCAGGCCCACATCCCCATCCTAACTTTCCAAACTGAGGTGCTGATCGGCAAATGATCCACCTGTCCTGGAGATGGGCTCACGGAAGAAGTCCCCATTTTCCAAGCAGGCCCAGACTGAGAGTCTTGCTTGAAAAATCATGATAGGTGGGGCGCCTGGGTGGCTCAGTTGGTTAAGCATCCAACTTCAGCTCAGGTCATGATCTCACTGTCCCGAGTTCGAGCCCCACATCGGGCTCTGTGCTGACAGCTCAGAGCCTGGAGCCTGTTTCAGATTCTGTGTCTCCCTCTCTGTCTCTGCCCCTCCCCTGCTTGTGCTCTTTTTCTCTCTCAAAAATAAACATTAAAAAAAATTTTTTTAAAGAAAAAAAGAAAAATCATGATGGGTTAAGAGCCTAACTGCATGGATTCGTCTCCCAGCCCTACCTCTTACTAGCATGTGACCTCACTCCTCTGTGCCTCAGCTGCTCCATCAGTGACATGGGATCAACTCCTATTCGTGGAGCACGTGTAAGGATTCCATGAGTTAATTTCATATAATGAACTTCTCGTGGTATTTGGCATATAGGAACGTTCAATAAATGTCTGCTATTATTATTATAATTATCATCACTACAACCCCTCCCCAAAGCCCTGTGAGGTTAGTATTATAAACCCTATTTTACAGATGAAGAAACCGAGGCTCAGGGAGCAGTCACTTTCCCCAGGTCACTCAGCCAGTTAGTGGTGGATAGCCCCAGAGTCTGCACCTAAGCTGAGGGAGCCCACAGATGAGGACAGCTTCACAGCCCCCTGGAGCAGAGGCACAGTGGGGGCGGGGAGAAGGGGGTCCCCTCAGCCCCTCCTGCCTGACCCCCAGGAGCTCTCCCCTGCCCAAGTCCCTGCTGCCGTCCCTGCTGCCTCCGCAGGAGGGGACTCTGCATTCCTGGCTAAGCGGCCGGATTTGCTGTGCTCCCGGAACTATGAAAAGAATGTTTGCCACGAGCTGAGCCGTGGTCGCCTGTCAGAGGAGCGCGGCCTGAAGGGCCCACGCAGGGCTGCATGGCGGCCAGCACCAGCCGTGGTGGGAGGGAGCAAGGCTAGACACAGAGAAAGCTTCTGGGGAGTGAGGGCTGTGGCCGCAGGGCAGGGATGCACACCACAGAGTCAGCCTCCAGGGATTGATTTTCCGGAGAGGAGAAATGACCCCTCCACCCCCCAGTCTACATCGCTCCTCGGCACAGGCTCTAAGGAGAGCCAGGGTGGCATCAGTGGCCCATCTCATAAATGGGATATGGGGCCCCAGAGGAGAAGTCACCTGAGATCACACAGCAGCCAGTGGCAGAACTGAGACCCAAAACCAGGACCCCTTCCTTCCAGAAGCTTCCCTCCTTTGTAGGGCCCACCAGAACCACTGTGGGCTCTTAGACACTAGAAAACACCATCCTAGGCCCCTCTCTTCCGGGCTCTTTGGGCCTGACCTTCTCATGCCTGCTACACCCCACGTTCCCCACCCCACAAAAAGCGCCTTGTGCTGTGAAAATGTCTGGGGGCACTGTGGATGCTCAACAGTTAAGTTTCCATCCCTTTCTCCACCAAATCAGGCCCCGGAGAGGGCAGTGACCCGGGAGGTTGGTGGGAAGCACATGAGTCAGGCATCCTCACAGACTTGGGAGTGAATCCCAGCTCAGCACTCAACAAGTTGACACTTGGCCAGATTATTGACCTCTCTGAATCTCCACTTTCCCCTCTGTTAAATGGGCCGCTGATTCTTGCCTTGCAGCACTGTTACAAAGACTAAATGAGACCTGTGAACATAGGAACGGGCACACAGTAGGCACCCAATAAACTCTTACTGTTACCCTCCCCCAAGGGGACAGAAAGAACTGATGTTAGAGAAACTCAGGTGATAAAGTTCCTTCCACCCCAAGTCCTTGATGGTTCTTGCTAGTGGAGCGGCCTCTGGAAGGAAGGGAGGCTTGAGGCCAGGATCCTGGCCTCTGGTCTCAATTCTGCTACTGGGTGCTGTGTGACCTCAGGCAAGTTCCTCTTTGAGTCTCCTTGAGCCCACCCCTGAGATGATAAAGCCGGCATGGCTCCCCCCACGAAGCACTAACCCTCTACCACCCCCTTCTGCCCTCCAAGAGCCAGGAATCTCAGCCAATCCAGGTGGCACGGGCACAGTCGCCTCCCAATTCGGACCTTTCCAAGAATCTGGAAGCAGGACCAAGTCCTCCCACGTCCCTTCCCAGGATCCGCCCAGAGAGGTGCAACCAACACTGATCAGAAGTGTGGGGGAAAGTCCCAGGTGCTACACCCTGATGACACATGTGACTTGGGACCACTCCTTACCTCTCTGCAGGTAAAATGACCCCTGGAGACAAACATTAGCATTCTCATTTTATAGATGAGGAAACAGAGGAAGCCGCTTACCCAGGGTCACATGGAAAGGAACCCAGGTCTGTCTGACTCCCAAGGCCACCTCTTCCGCTCACTGCACACACTGCCTTCACTCAAGACCCACTGCCCACACCCCAGGACCCTGGAAATGCCCACAGAACAGAGTGGATCCGGAATTCCCTTTCTGAGAGTGTGACTTCCCTGGCTGATGTCTGGGCACCTGTGTATACACATATGGCCTCACACCCCTACTCGGGCTTCTGTACACACCCCAGGCCTCCCAGACACTACACCCCCAAACTCATGGCCACACTCAACACCCAGTCCCTCGCTATCTCAGCATACCAGACTCCAGGGTCCAAATCCATACCTCTCCTTCACCTGCCTCCACTAGAGACAGGCCACAATCACCCAGGAGAAGGGTCCTGGCTGACCCTGTCCTCACCCCCACAGCCAATCACCGAGGCCTGACCAGTCTCTCCCCTTACTGCTTCCTCTCATCCCCATGCCAGCCACCCACCTCGGCAGCCATTGCATTCACCCTCAAATGGGCCCAGCCTCCTCAGTGATTTCCTTGCCTGTAAGATGCCTTTTTATCCTTGCCCCAGGAGCAACCACAGTGATTCCCAGACTGCATCATTGTGTGGCTCACACCCTTTCTCTGGTCAGGGCTCTTGGAAATCTGACCCCAAAGTAGTGCTCAGTCCCTCCCACTCATTCCCCTTCTGTGTGATCCACCAATTGCTCACTGTCCCCTAAGAGAACCTTCCCACCTCCATACCTTTGCACTTGCTGTTCCCTCTGACTGGGATGGCCTCCATTCCCCCTTTTCACCACCTGCACCTGTCAAAGTTCTCATTCTCCTTGAAAGCCCTAGCCAGAGTCACCTCTTTGGTGTTGCCTCCTTGATAGGCCCTCCCTCCGGCACTTTGGCTTGCACGGTGCCTCCCTCTCATGTACCTCGACAGACACTTTGAGACACAGCTGCACCCCATATGACAGGCCCCTGTGCCTCTCCGGTTCTCTACTCCAACTCTAAGTGCCTCGGGCCACAGATGGGACCCGCTCATCTGAGGCCCCACCGTCCCATAAGGGGAGCCCCCCATGCCTGCTGCTGGGGGGTCTGGAGTGGGCTGGGGGGCCAGCAGGGCTGGGAAACTGGGGCTCTGCCAACCTTTGGTCTGGCTCAGACCAGGAGCAGAGGAGGTAGTGAGGGGTGGTTAAGCTGACAGCCCTGTTTGGTATCTTTCCCCTCCCTCTTGCTAGCAGACAAATTCACTTCCATTTTTTCTTTCCTCTTCCACTGAGCCAAAGAGCAGAAACGCTCATTTTCACTCTGGTGGACAAAGTGAAACCAGAGGGAGAGACCCTGGTGAGTGTGCCTGAGTGTGTGAGCGTGTGTGTGAATGCGTGTTGTCCTGAGTATGTCTGGCTGGGCCACATGGGGCCTGCCATGTGTCTGTAGGAGTTTGGGTGTGTGTGTGTGTGTGTGTGTGTGTGCGCGTGCACACACGTGCCCTGTCATTTCAGCATCTGTGGTGGTGTGTGTTCAGTAGAGCATGTTCACCTGTGTGGTTGTGCATGACTGTCAGTGGGAGGGAGTGTAGCTGTGTGTGGCTGTGAATGTGTCTGTGGTATGCCCTCATCGTTCTGGGATGACTGTCCAAGGATCTGTTAGTGGTCACCAGCCCAGCGAGAACCCAGTGGAGGCATCTATGCCCCGACCAAAACCGCCAGCTCCCCTGCAGAGTGGGTGCCCACCAGACCCCCCCCCCTCCCTGTCCCGGGCTCTAGAATGGGCTCCCTGAGGGCACTCCATCTGCTCAGGGCAGTGAGGGTCAACGCCCAGAGAGAAACCCCAGCCACCCCAGCTCCCCACCCTTTCAAATGACCATGGCAGCTCCCCAGAGGTGGCCTTTGCTAAGGGCACTCTGAGGAGGGGATGGACCCTTGCCAGCAGACAAGGACAGGGGTCTTAGCAAGAGGCACTGAAGCCAGACGAGAGGAAACACTTCTGGGTTGCGAGGGACCCCTGACGGAGGCCTGTGTGGAACCTAGCATGTTCTCACACACACTGGGGGTCTCATCCAAGCACCCACCGACACACATTAATAAACTGGCAGACACTCACTGTCCCCCTCGCATCGCGCAAGTGCACACACTGACAGGCGCACACACTGGTACACACGTACACGCAACAAGCAAACTCAGAGAGTTTGCCCTACCCCAGCTGACCACTTCTGGGGAATGGGGAGCGAACCGGGCTTCTCCACCCAGGGACTCCCGGGGCTACCCCGTCTCCAGCCTCTGGACACACACACTGGGGAGGCTGTCCTGGGGTCCTTAGACCCCAGTCCCTCTGGGCCAAGCAAGGGCCCTCTCATCCCTGCAAGTCTCGGTTCCAAGCTGGGGCAGGGGGATGCTGAGCCTCAGTCTCCAGTTTGGGGGTGCTGCCAGAACACCTACAATAGGAGGGACCTGGGGGCAGAAGCAGAAAAACAGAGGAACTTGAAGGTGGCCAGCGAGCCAGGAATGGCAGAGAGATGGAGAGAGGGGGAAGGGAGAAGCTGAGGGGTTTCCCCTGCCCAGGGCTAGAGGGGGGCTTTAAGGCCCCTCACCCCTCCTGTCTCCTCCACCGCCCTGTGGGGGAAGCTTTGTCGCTCTCACTTCGCAGGTGGGAAGGGAGACTCCCAGAGGTGAAGTGATGTGCCCAGAGCCCCATCATCTGGGATTCCACCCGGCAGTCTGATGCTGGAGCCCCCACTTCTGGGAGAGGAAGGGAGGAGAGAGCTTTATCCGGGAATCTGCCTGGGGGAAACTGGGCACAAGGAACGGCATGGGCTCTCTCATCCTAGCGCCGACACTCTGGCCGGAGGTCCCATCCCGTCTCCACGCCGCGGCCCAAGTCGCTGATCTCGCTGTCCCAGACAATCTCAGGGGCAGCCTAGGCCGGGTCCTGCCCTCGGGAGCCCCCAGCCCCGGAGTCCGAGCCAGCCTCCCGGCCTTTACCTGCAAGGGCGGCCGCCGGGCGCCGCTCCCTGCCCTCGAGGGCCGCCCCGGGCGCGCGGGCTCCTGGCAGGGGGTGTCGTCGAGGTCCGCGCCGGCGGGGCTCCGCGTCGCTCTGCCGGCCGCCCCTCGCGGCTGCCGGAGTGGGCGGGCGGCGCGGGGTGGGGGGGCTGGGGCGGCGGGAGGGGCGCGGCGGGGCGGGGCCTCCACCCTCCTCTTTCCACAGCCACGGCCAAGGCCCGCGCCCCGCCCGGCCAAGCGCGCGCCCTGCCGGGGCCTCGACGTGCGCCCCCCGCCCCCGCCCCGGCCTCCCTGGGTCCCAAGCTGAGACCCCACACACCCGCGCGTCCCCTTTCATCCTCGCGCACCCTGCATCTGGGTCTGGGCCCTCTGCCCAAGAGGGCTACCGTCCAGGGGGACACAAACCTGCCACTGAGAAGAAGGGCAGGGGGGTGGCCAGTGCGGGGATGGGGCAGCACAGGAGTGTGGCCCATAAACGAGCAGTCCACAAAGGCTTCCTGCAAATGGTGACCTAAGCTGAGGGCGTAGGGCTTGGGGCCCTCAAAGGAATGGAAGGAGGAGCAGTCGTGAGCTGCACATTGGGTTTAGGGAGGTGAACCTCTGTGCTCAGAGGCAGGCAGGGACCAATGCTGTGCAATCTAGCAGGACACGCTGAAGCTGGTCAGACTTCACCTTCAGGAAAATGGGCAGCCACAGAAGACTGGAGCAGAGCAGTGAGAACTGTGCTTTAGAAAGAGCCCCCTGGGGCGCCTGGGTGGCTCAGTCGGTTGAGCTTCCGACTTCAGCTCAGGTCATGATCTCGCGGTCCCTGCGTCGGGCTCTGTGCTGACAGCTCAGAGCCTGGAGCTTGCTTCAGATTCTGTGTCTCCCTCTCTTTCTGACCCTCCCCCATTCATGCTCTGTCTCTCTGTCTCAAAAATAAATAAACGTTAAAAAAAAAATTTAAAAAAAAAAGAAGAAGAAGAAAGAGCCCCCTGATTGTGCAGGAGGCGGAGGCAGGGACAGAGGCAGGGACACTGGTGAGGAGGCTGCTGGAATAATCCTGGCTGTAGTCCAAGGGGCAGACAGTAGGGGTTGGAGGGAAGGGTCAAGGCTGAGAAGAGTTAAGGAAGTGGAATAAGGAGGATTTGAATGTAGGGATGAGGAACCTAGAAGGAAGGAGTTATCAAGGACAGAGCCCAGGTTTGCAGTTAGGCAACCAGGAGGTGGTGGTCCGGAAGAAGGGTGTTCAGATGTACTGAGTTGGACGTGCCTGTCGGGCTTCCATGTATCCAGAAGGGAAGTGAGAGTTCTGGGCTAGAAATTAGGGGCTCATGGTGACAGATGATGACTGATGTGACCTGGACAATGCCTAGGGAAGGAGTGCAGGAAGAGGAGGAAGCCCACGCCAGGACCAGGACACAGGGAATGCCAACATTCAAGGGCATGCAGAGGGAGAGGGGTCAGTAAAGCAGATCCAGAAGGTATGGCTGGGGAGGTGATGGGAAAAACCAGGAGAGCACTCAGAAGGCAAAGGCAGAGTGTTTCTAGAAGGCCAGGGAGCCTCCCAGGGTCAGGTGTCACAAAAGAGCATGCTTTGGGACTGGCAATTAGGGACTGGTGGCTGGGGTGTGGGGCGGGGCAGGCCAGGGGAGGAGGCAGCCTGCAGAGGCTAAAGGAACAGCCCCAGGAGAAGTGGAGGCGGAGTGCAGTGGGGGAGTTCAGATGAACTGAGGCCAGCCGAAGCGGGGGTTTGGGTGAGGGTGTGTGTGTGTGTGTGTGTGTGTGTGTGTGTGCATTCTAAGTGGGAAAGAGCAGAGCCCTCAACAGGTCTAGAAAAAGAGCAGGGAGGGCCCACAGCAGCCTGAATCTGGGTCTGGGCCCAGGTCCATCGCCCCTTCCCCCTCCTACCGCCTGCCCTCCGAGGGCCTCCCACTTTGCTGTCCCCCTGCCAAGGTATACACCAGCCGCGCCACTCCTCATTGGGGCCTCTCGCCCTTGCCCACCTCCAGATCCTGGGCCCACTCCTGTTCTACCCCTCAGACTGAGGAGATTGCAAGAGGTCTTTGGGTCTGGCCTCCTGGCCTGAGCCAGCCCTGACGGATTATAGGAGGCCGGGCTGGGGTACTCTCCTAAGAAGGGGAAGGGGCCAGTGGGCAGGGGACCTAAGAGAACACTGGCTGGGGTGGAGAACTGGGTCCCTCCCCCAGAGCCGGTGTGAGAACCAGGCCCTTGATAGGGATCAGATGGGGAGTGAGGGCTCAGGGAGGGCGGTGGGAGCTGAGCAGCAGGGGCTGAAAGTTGACAGCATGGACTCTGGAGTTAGACTGCCCGGGTTCAAGTCCAAGTACCCCATTCCCCAGCTGCATGCCCTTAAGCGAGTTACCTAACCTCTGGCACCTTTGTTTCCTCATCTGAAAAGCTCACAGGCTAGCTGTGAGAATTAAAGCCATCAATCCGCCTGTGAGCTGTTCTTAGAGAAGGGAGAGGCAGTCAGTGAAAGGGGAGCTGCTGAGGCAAGCAGGCAGGTGTGTGTGGGGGGGGGGGGTGCACTGGTGCTGGGGAAGGGGCTCCTACAGGCTGCATGCACAGACACTGACACGCTCAGCCAGTGCCCCACAGGATCCCGCCTGATTCTCCTAACTCCTTGAACTTTCCTGAAGCGCTTGGGCCTGGTTCTCTGTGGCATACATGGGCCCCTCTCTTCTGGTGCTGCTGAATGCCCTGCAGGGAGAAAGAGTTCACCTCCTTCATTCAGGGAGCCCCAGTCCAGGACCTGTCCTGTTGTCCCATAGCTCTGGTGTTGACTGCACTCTCCAGGTGGGCCTCAGCTGCCCATCCCCCAACAGAGGCCGAGATAGCCTTGCCGTGACCCTGCCACAGCTGCCTCCCTGTCCACCAGCTCTTTGCATAGCAAACTTCAAGGCAGGAAATGAGTGTCCTAGAGCCAGATGTCTGCAGATTCTGCCATCAAAGCTCCCCTCTGGGCTAGGCCATCCCAATTGCCAGGGGCAATTGGTTTGTTTCTAGTGCTGTCTGGTTATCAGTGGGTCAGCTCTGCCTGAGGTCACCTGCTGTGTGGCCTTGAACAACTTGCTGCCCCTCTCTGGGCTTCAGCTCCCTCAGCGATCAGAATCAAAGGCTGGCAGAGAGGACTCAAGGACTATTCTAGGGGCACCTGGCTAGCTCAGTCAGTAGAGGGGGGTGACTCTTGATCTCAATGTCATGAGTTGAAGCCCCATATTGGGCATAGACATTATTTTAAATTTTTATTATTTTTTTAAAATTTTGGGGCACTTGGGTGGCTCAGTCAGTTAAGCATCCAACTCTTGCTTTTGGCTCAGGTCATGATCCCATGGTTTTGTGGATTCAAGCCCCATGTTGGGCTCTGTGTTGACAGCTTGGAATTCTCGCTCTCCTTCTTTCTCTGCCCCTCCCCCACTCTTGCTATCTCTGTCTCAAAAATAAACTTAAAAAAACCCACTTTTTTTTAATATAAAAAGTTTTTTTAAAAAGGACTGTTCTAGACCTGAGCAGGGATATCAAATGGAGTGGGTGGTTAAAATAAACCAGACCAGGCGTGCAACCTGCTTAGCGCAGCCCCTGGCAGAACCTATGCTGGCATCTGCCTGATGGTTCAGAGCGTGGGCTGAGGAGTCAAGCAGACCTGGGTTTGGATCCCAGTTCTGCTTCTCTGTGACTGTGGGCAAGTGGCCTCATTTCTCCAAACCTCAAATTCCTCCTCTTTAAAAGAGGGACACTGAGGGGCGCCTGGGTGGCTTAATCAGCTTAATCGACTCTTGATTTCAGCTCAGGTCATGATCTCACAGTTCATGGGTTTGAGCCCCACATCAGGCTCTTTTAGTGCAGAGTCTGCTTGGGATTCTCTCTCTCCCTCTCTTTCTGCCCTTCCCCTGCTTGTGCTCTCTCAAAATAAATAAGTTTAAAAAAAAGACTGATAGTCCCTAATGATAACAGCTAACTCTCACAGGGCTCTGCCTCCATGCCAGGCACTAGTATGAGTGCTTTATGTGGACTAACTCATTTGATCCCCCACAAGAACCCTTTGAGATGGGTATCATTATAGTTGCCCCTTTGTAGACGGGAAAACTGAGGCACCGACAGGTTAACTGACTCACCCAGAGTGACATAGCTGGGGACGTGGGTGAGCTGGGAATTGCCTCCAGGCAGACTGGCCCCCAAGTCTACCCACCGTGTCACAGGGCCTCTTGGAAGACAGAATGAATATAAAGTCTACACAGGCCGGGCACATACCAGTGACTCAATTAATGTGCATAATCTTTACTACTGTTACCACGATTCTCCCATTCATTCTAAACTTCTATCTTGATCTGCCAATAAGAAAACTCTCTAGGCTCCAACCACTTCAGCTTGAAGCCTGGGGAGGGCCTGGATGGAACCTTCCTCTTGCCACCACTCCATCTGTCTGGCAAGCTGAGGAGGGGGGAGGGATGTTTGCACAGATGTGTGGCCCAGGGTGTGCAGATAGCCGGGGGAGGGGTGTGGTGCTGGCAAATTCCTGCTCCACTAGTGCCTTGGCGATTCTGCACCCCCACCTCATCCCCACCCCCAGCTTTGACATCTGCTGGAGGACTGGTTCTACAATTCCTGGGAAGCCCTTCTCTCTGTCTCACCCTCCTTTCTTCCAGTCGCTAGAGGCTTCTCCTACAGGACTAGAGAAATAAAGACCCTCCTGCAACCCCCACCACCCCCTCACTTCCACCCCAGGGGATCTCTCGGCCCCATCCTCAAAAATCCCAGTAATGCAGTGGAAATTAAAGTTACCTTAAATGTTCTAATCTTATAACAATTTTGCTTCAATCAACATCTAAATGTGACCACATGTGCCCAGACCACCCAGAGCCCTGGTTGGTGGCTTGATGGGGGGAGCGGGGAGCTCCTGAAGGGATGGAGGGCCGAGGGCTGCTCTCAAGCATGGCCTGGCTCTGGAAAGACTCCCTGGCGAGGAGGTCTGCAGGTCACTGGGCCCTCCCTCCGCTTTCTCCTGGCCTGCCCACAGGTGGGTATTCCCTCCCTTCCTCACCTCTCCTCCAGCAAGCTGGGAAGCATGGTGGACCATGGTTGGAGTCTGCTTGTACTCTGTCCTGGGTATCTGGGCTTGGGGACAGCTGGGGACTCAGGCAAGTGGAGGCCAGGGCTGGCTTCATGGGCATGCCTGCCTGCACATTCACACAGAGCTCCTTGTTCAGACAGGCTTGGTTTACTGCTCTGCGGGGTCACCTTGAAATTCATAATTTTTGAACAAGGAGTTCTACATTTGCATTTTGTACCGAGCCCCATAAATTAGGTAGCTGGTCCTGGTGGAGGTCCACATACCCCTCTGTCTATGGACCCTCCTCACTTCATCCTCACACTCAGTCGGCATGCAGGCAATAAACATTTATTGAGCACCCAGTTTGTGCTAAAAAGTAGCACTAGATGCTTGGGGATACAGCGATGAGCACCACGGACACAGCCTTGAATTCACAAAATTACTCTCTGCACACACTCAGACCCTCCTATATCCACAAGCAGTAGTTTTGCAAGACGGTTCTGTACTCGCAATCACGTTAAACATAACTGCCAATTAGGGAACAGCCAGAATATGCCAGGAAATTTACACACTTCTTCTTGTTTCATCCTCAAAACAGTCCATAAGGCAGGCATTATTAGCCCCATTTTACACCAGATGAAGAAACTGGTGCTCAGAGTTCAAATCCTTCACTCAGTGTCACATAACCAGTAAGGAGCAGAACCCAAACTTGCCTTTGTCTCTGGTCTACAACCTCTTCTGTCCCTTTCCTCCTCCCCGCCACTACACACACTGCATTGGGCTGCTCCCCCATGGACGGAAGCTCCCAGCATCTCCCCAGCAACCAGCACAGGACTCTTTTTGTTAAGCGAAAGAGTTCACATACAGACACACTCCCCAAGGAATACACAGAAACAGACACACACTGAAACCCCAACACTTACACATGTAACACATAATTTAGAGTGTGGTATCCAATACTGGATTGTTTGGGTTCAAGTCCTGAATCTACAATGTACTAGCTCAGTGTTCCTCAGTTTTCCCATCTCCAGAATGGGCATAGGGATAGGGCTATTGGGAAGGCTAAATGAAAAATGTATGTGGGGCGCCTGGGTGGCTTGTCAGTTAAGCGTCGGACTTCGGATCAGGTCATGATCTCACAGTTTGTGGGTTCGAGCCCCGCATCGGGCTCTGTGCTGACAGCTCGGGGCCTGGAGCCTGTTTCAGATTCTGTGTCTCCCTCTCTCTCTGCCCCTCCCCCACTCACACTCTGTCTCTCGCTCCCAAAGATAAATAAAACATTTAAAAATTTTAAAAAAAGAAAAGAAAAATGCACGTGAAGCACTTAGACCAGCATTGACCAGCGTGTAGCCCCTCTTCAACAAATATTAGCTGTTGCTATGAATAACATTTGTCCGTGCTCACACACACACACTCTCAAGCCCTCACATCATCCCCCCAGCCCTCCTCAGCCCAGCTCAGTCCTACACGTCCCCACGGCTGACAGTCCAGGCACCCAGAGCCAGGAAGGAAGAACGGCTGCTTCTCTGGGCGTCCCCTGGGGCTCTACCTGGGCTGGCCCACGTGTGTGGTGCAGAGTGAGGGTGCCGCTCCTCAGCAGCTCTGGGCCCATCAGAGAGGGCTTCCCGGAGGAGGCCTCCGCCCAAGCCAGTGAAGGCTTACCAGGCGAGGTAAGATGGTGCCGCCCTATGCCTTGGCTCCCTCCACTGTCCCTCACAACAACCACCCCCTAACTTCTTCTGCAGCGCCCTCCCTCCACCCCCTTCCCCACAGTAGAAACTTTCCTCTCCTCCTGCCAGGAGCGTAAATTGCCCCCAGGAATGCGCTGTGTCCCACAGCAACCCTGGCAGTGGCCCTCGGCTGTCCTAGGGTCAGGCCTGGCTCTACATCAAAGGCTGGGGAGCCGTAACAGCGAGGCTCCTTGCCTACCGCCACCCTCCCTGCACCCCCCCCCCGCCCCCACCGGCCCTCTGGCTTCCAGGGAACAGCACATGGTAGCACTTAAGCTCCGAGAGAACCAGAAGATGCCTTTCCTGCACCAGCACCCCCAACCATCCACAATGAACTACTTGTTAGGAGACTATTTTAATTTTACTTAATGCAATTTCTGTCCTGGGCCTCTGTTGCCACCTCCTTCTCTGGATGCCCAGTACAAATATAGGGGAGGCCAACCCACCAGGGGAAAGTATAACCTAAATATGGAAATGTCACGTGTGGAGGTCTAGGGCAGGAATAGGACTCTCTTACATCAGGGGAACAGTGCTGGTGCTCTGGTCTCCACTTAGGAAGATGAGGGGTTGATGAGAGGAGGGCTCAGGGCTAGCTTGTGCAACTGAGGCCAGCATGAGAGTTTGGGGTATGCACAGGGGCCACACACTTCTTTGCCCAAGTGCTCTAATGCCCTGGGTTCAGTAGCTAGGCCCTCGCCCTCACTTAGCCTGGCAGCATGTAAGCTTTGCTGTCAGATCCTGTGGGAGTGACTGGGGGGAAGGGGGGAGTGCGTCCACATTCTAACCAGCTTCTGAGATTTGTCCATCAGGTGCATCTTCTAGCAAATTATGAAAACCAGGGGTCCAACGGTCACGCTAGGACAACAGAGTGGTGATCTGGAGACCCCTGGTGGCCAAAGGCTGAAGAGCAAGGCCTTTTCTTTGAGCTCTGCGGAGCCAGTGCCAAGCCCAAAGGCCACCAGCATGGACTCCGGCCCCAGGCCCCAGAATTTAGCTTCAACCCAGGCTGCTGACCTCATTATTCAGCCCCCCTGCCGTAAAGCCAGACAGACCTGCCCCATCTTGCTTGGGAGGGCATGCCGGTAACATCCTGGAGAACAAGGAATGGCCCAGCCTTGGGGGGCTGTCCCAGCCTCAGTCAGAGTAAAGGTGAGGGATATATAATCCACAATGAATTAATTCCAGGGGTGGGGATGTGGTAGGGGACCTCGAAGCTTGGTTGCTGGACTTGTATATGTTTGGCTCATTTGGAAGAGATGATGAGGTGATGTTCCCAATAGTTCCATAGTCCCCACCCCCTCCCTTCCCTCAGCCTCTGGGTGCACATCACACAATTGTGGGGCTGCCACTGGGAAAAATCACTGAGGGGGCTTTGTTTCCACAGCTTGCCGACTCTGTAATGCTGCCCATGTTTAACTCTGGGAAAGGAAGTATCTAAAACCTCATACCATACAAAAGGCTGCCGGGAAGTGGGGGTGGTGCTACAAGAGGAAGGGTGAGAGCCCCCTGGAGGAGGGAAGGGTGCGGTTCACTTTCCTAGGCAGGGCCCAGGCACCGCACAGCGCGTCCACATCTGGGCCCACATTCATTCTCTTTACCTCCTTGATTCACTCAAACTCTAGGGTGACTGGACCCAGCCCTATACTGGGTGCTAAGGATACCATTGACCGAAATGGGGTGCCCGCCCTAGGGCCCTAAATTGTATCTGGAGGGGGAGGTAAAGAGGCTCAGAAAAGACAGGATCCCAGAGGGAGCCTCCCTATACTTGGGAACACAAAAGTGACACCCCCTCCCCACCCCTGCTTGATGGCCTAACCCAACTGGAGGAGGCAGGTCGTGTGCAAACTGCCTCTGTTACTGGCATCCCAAAACCTTGGTTCTAACCTACACAACCAAGACAAACTTAACGCACAATGCATCACCTCAGGCCTGTGCACTAACCTTGAGAAAAGCCCAGAGGCCCCATTTCCCCCCAACAACCTGAGTATCGGGACCTCAAGGCCCTAGGCTGTCTCTAAGAACAGTGCTACCAATAAGGCCTGACAACCTCTGATCCCTCCCTTGAAAAGCTATCCTAACTTCTGTAAGGCTGGGAGAGGGGCCCACAGGCCTGCTCCCCTCCCACCTCTCCATGTGAACCAGGCATCACAGTTAATATGGGCTTTGTTGGGAATGCAAGCTGGTGCAACCACTCTGGAAAACGGTATGGAGGTTCCTCAAAAAACTAAAAATAGAACTACCCTATGACCCAGCAATTGCACTACTAGGTATTTATCCATGGGATACAGGTATGCTGTTTCGAAGGGACACATGCACCCCCACATTTATAGCAGCACTATCAACAATAGCCAAAGTATGGAAAGAGCCCAAATGTCCATCGATGGATGAATGGATAAAGAAGATGTGGAGAATATATATACACACAATGGAGCATTACTTGGCAATCAAAAAGAATGAAATCTTGCCGTTTGCAACTACGTGAATGGAACTGGAGGGTATTATGCTAAGTGAAATGAGAAAGACAAAAATCATATGACTTCACTCATATGAGGACTTTAAGAGACAAAACAGATGAACATAAGGGAAGGGAAACAAAAATAATATTAAAACAGGGTGGGGGACAAAACAGAAGAGACTCATAAATACAGAGAACAAACTGAGGGTTGCTGGAGGGGTTATGGGAGGGGGGATGGGCTAAATGGGTAAGGGGCATTAAGGAATCTACTCCTGAAATCATTGTTGCACCATATGGTAACTAATTTGGATGTAAATTTAAAAAAAGAAAAAAGAAAATTAAAAAAAAAAGAAAAAATGTCAATAAAGCAAAAAAAAAAACAAAAAACAAAAAACAAAACATGGGCTTTGTGACCTAGCTTCTCCCCTTAATGGCCGTATAACTTCAGGCAATTTGTCGTCTTCCCTCTAAAAATGGACTTATTTTGGGGCACCTGGGTGGCTCAGTTGGTTAAGCGTCTGACCCGTGGTTTCAGCTCAGGTCATAATCTCACAGTTTCATGAGTTCAGGCCCTGCATCAGGCTCTGTGCTGGCTGCTGGTCGCCTGCTTGAGATTCTCTCCCTCTCTCTGCCCCTCCCCAACTGGTGCTGTCTCAGTCTCTCTTCAAATAAACTTAAAAAAAGTTTAAATCAAAATGGAGTTATTGTGAATAATGGAATTATCGTGGATTAGGTAATGCAAAGTGCTAGGACAATGTCTGACACACGGTAAGCACTCAAAAAATCGTACCCAACACCAGAGGTTTAACTTTCCTTTGACTTCATATCACCCTGTAGACACTACCCTACTTCTTAGCTCTTCTTTACAGCAAAACTCCTTGAGGGGCGTCTGGGTGGCTCAGTCAGTTGGGCGTCTGACTTTGGCTCAGGTCATGAACTCACGGTTCGTGGGTTCGAGCCCTGCATCGGGCTCTGCGCTGACAGCTCGGAGCCTGGAGCCTGCTTCGGATTCTGTGTCTCCCTCTCTCTCTCTGCCCATCCCCCACTCGTGCTCTGTCTCCCTCTGTCTCAAAAATAAATAAACATTTTTAAAAAAATGAAAAAAAAAAAACTCCTTGAAAAAAAAATTTAGTACTCTTAGTCCTCTCCCTTTCATCCTCTCAAACCTCCCATCTGGCTTTCACCTATTTTTATTTTTCAGTATTTATTTTGAGAAGGAGGGAGAGCACGCGCATGTGTGCACGTAAGCTGGGCAGGGGCAGAGAGAATCCCAAGCAGGCTCCATGCTGTCAGCAGATCCAGATGCGGGGTTCGATCCCATGAACCATGAGACCACGACCTGAGCTGAACTCAAGAGTCAGAAGCTCAACCGACTGAGCCACCCAGGCATCCCTATTTTCAAGTAAACTCTATGACACACGTGGGACTCGAACTCATAACCCTAAGATCAAGAGTCACATGCTCTACTGAATGAGCCAGCCAGGTGTCCCCTCCCTATTCTTTTTTTTTTTTTTTTTAAATTTTTTTAACGTTTTATTTTTGAGACAGAGAGAGACAGAGCATGAACGGGGGAGGGGCAGAGAGAGAGGGAGACACAGAATCCAAAGCAGGCTCCAGGCTCTGAGCCATCATCCCAGAGCCCGATGCGGGGCTCGAACCCACGGACCGCGAGATCGTGACCTGAGCTGAAGTCGGACGCTTAACCGACTGAGCCACCCAGGCGCCCCTCCCCTCCCCATTCTTAACAAGGTCTCTCTAGCCAAGCCTTCCAACTTAGTGGCCAAAAAGCTCAAGGTAGTCCATTTTAGGTATATCTGCGGTAATGGTCTGCTTCTAGATTTTGCTAGATAATAAACCCAAAAGTGACTTTGAAGGAGTATTTGCTCCCAGGCTTCCCAGACTCTCTAGTCTGTGGGGAGAAGCCATTTCTAGACCAGGTAAAAGCAAGGCAGGGTCCAGGGATTTAGCTGGTCTCCTCACTCCACTGCAATCAAATTCCAGAAAGAAAACAGAACATGATTAGGATTTCACTCAAGAATGTGTCTTTATTGAAGAATTTGTAAGAAAAAAGGATGGACCCTCTGTAAAAAGAGGAGATGTTGCCTCCAAACAGCAGGGAGGAATGAGACCTGGGTGGCTTCCCAGAAGTCAGTGTTTCCAGCATGGCTCCCCTTTCCTGGCAAGCACTAGAGTGTGTCACACCATGACTAGTAATTCCTGTCCATCCCTATCAGCCTCTCCTCCCCCGTCCCACAACCCTGGATTCCCTACAGCCATTTACCAATGGCTTTCTGAAAGCCCAGGAATAGATGTGGGGTAGGCTTGCCTCTTTAATGGGATCAAACGGGTTTTGCTTTGGAAAATTCAAACAGGAATGTAAAACAGTTGAGCTCTTTCTAGTCCAACCAGAGATGACTGCATCCAACCCCTCTGAAGGGAGAGGGAGCAAAGAGTTTCCCTCCTGAATGTACACACTTGTGGGGTAAATGGACTAGATTGCAGTCTGCTCTTTATTAGCATGGAGAATGGAAACAGAAAAATATGTAACAACCATGTTAAAAGAGTCACTGAGTTCTAGAGGGCAGAGGGAGCTGAGGCTTCTGATTCCAACAAGTGCTCCTTCCTGCTAGCTACCCTGAAGTCCTGGGGATGGTCACTCCTCTCCAGCTGGGAGATTGTCCTCAATCCGCCTGATGAACCTCATCCGGATTTCTGTCACACCGTCTCCTTTCAGGGTGTCCTGGACAAACTTGGCCTCCACAGCCATCTGGACCTGGGGGACAGTGGGAAAATGAAGGGGCGGGTGCCTAGTTGCAGCCTCTGGGGAACCACAGGGGACAGGCTGTAGCTGACTCATCCATGGCAGTCCCAACAAGGGGGCTGGTTTCTCGCAAGGATAGGATTGCCAGTTCGTGTCCCTGTAGAAAGCAGTGGCCCCGATCTGTAAGGCTGACTTAACAAAGAGCACCCACAAATGAGACCTTTACCCAAATAAGCCAATCTGGGAATTTCCTGGGCTTTGGGGGCTGACAGCACTACTATCAGCAAGAATCATCACCGTGTAGAAACATCCACCTTGGATCCTATGCTCAGCAGCGTCACATCTCAGGTAGCAAAGTGCTGAGGGGAGCCAAAGGCCTTTCTTTTCTCTCCTTCTCTCATTCCTTCAAACCTTTATCAAGCCCCTACTACATTTCAGGTGTCCCAGGAGGTAAAGAGCCGCACTCACCATTTCCAAGGCTCCCCGTAACACCCCACACAAGAGATTGGAATAAATAAGGGATGAGTGGTTATCGGGAAGTTCCACAAAGTCCACCAAGGGATTATTTTCCAAAATGAGGGAGAATTCGTCACCAGCTGGGCTCCAATTGGTGATGCTTGGAGTGATGCCCAAGTACATCTTGAACGCCACCTGTCAGGAACACATGACAGCACTATGTGGAAGAGGAGTAGGGACCGCACACCAGGGAAGGTGATGGGACTGGCAAAGGAGAACTAAATGGCTTGGGAACAAAACTGTGGCCTTTGCAAAACACTGGAGCTTTAGGCATTCAGGGCAAAAAAGACAAAGCATCTGTGCACAGTTCCACACCCCGCTCCTTCAAGGCGTCATACAATTAGGCAACTTGCTGCCCACCTACACTTCTTCTGACGGGGTGGCTTCTCGGAACCAGCACATGAGAGGCACGGTCCACTTCCTTGTCCTCTGTGCTACCTGAATCCTTCTTGAAAGCAAGTATGAGTCACTGTGGCAGAATTACTCTGAAGACATCCTTCCCTCTATCCACCCTCCTGATTCCAAACCCTCACACTGTCTCTTCACTATCAGCTCTCTGTAGGATTGGGGCCGGCATGCTCTACAACAGAAAGAACCAACCTTTAGGCAACGGACGCCACAAAGCTAAAGGCGTTTTATCACTTATTATTAATTCTACCATACATAATGTTAATATTATCAATAGTGACCATTTCCTATAAACACACTAAGTTAAGTGTATTCGTTTTAATTGAATGCTCATGTTCATTATTTCCTTTACTTCTTACAATCACTCTGTGAGGCAGCTCTTATTTTCCTTTTTTAAAGATGAGGTAAGTGATAATTAAAAGGTTAAAAGCAACTTACCCTTAACTGGTAAGTACTGGAGCCAGAATTTGAAGCCAGGTTTGTCTGAATCCAAAGTCTGTATTCTTAACCCCCAGGCTGCTCTGCTACGTCTTCACAGTCAAGGAGACCTGGCTTTGACTTCAGTGGGGCTTTCATCCACACAGATGATCCCAACCACTGTTCCCTTTTCATAATCTGTGCTATTCCCAAACCACCAGGAAGACTCCTTTGACCAGACAGCTGCCTAACTAGTATTTTGGAATACTAAGGGCCTCTCTAAGGGAGATGGAGAGTGTGGTAAGCAGTGCCTCCCAATGACATCCCTCAGCACAACAAGGTGGCCCAGGATAATGACCTTGGCGATGACGTCTGCAGTTTCCCGAAAGTCGTGGCACCTTCCAACATTTGACCGTGCCAAGAAATCTTCTATCAGTCGGACTCCAATGTTATAGCCCCTGGGAAGAAAATAAGAGAACAGACTGTATTATGGAGTGTGAATGTCTTACGTCTGAACATAAGGCTGCTGGTGGTAAAGGGAAAATAGGGGACAATTCCAAAACATCTCAATACATGAGCTCAGCGGAAACTGTATCCAAAATATTGGTTACAAAAGAGAATCCTGTTCTGGGCTCTAAAGGACCATGCGGATTGTGCACTAGGGAGCCCCATTCTTGTCCCTCCCGCAGAGCAGCTCACTCACATTTTATCCAGCTGTTTATTCACATCTTCATCATTTTCATAGTCCTTGCATAGCTGGGTGACCAGGGCCCCATAGGTAAGGGTGAAAAGCTCAGAGCTCTAAAAGACATTCAAAAGACAGTCAGAACCAAGATGCACAAAAAACAAAGTTTAGTGAGTCTAGATCAGCCTCAATGCAGCTGTCAGGATTCAAAGGAAGGTCATCCGTGTATGGTGAGAAAGAACATCCTCCTCTATGGAGTGCCAACGAGTGTGGCTCCCCAGGGTCAAGGTGGCAGGGCTTCAGCCAGACCTACTACAGAACAGGTTGTAGAAGGCACTTCATGCATAGAGGAGTCACTCTTCCAACATATCAAGGTGGGTTTCTGCTAACCCAGGACCCCACCACAACCGCCAAGCTAAGCTTGGGTCACCAGAATCTGGGGTGGGAGCAGCAGTCATCCACTAGATACCATGAAAGACAGACCTGAAACAGACAGTTACAGATTAGCTTCTGTATGTTAGCAGGTGTGACCAATGGCTTCTCTACACCTAAGAATATCTGGGGTGTCCTGGCCTCAACTCACTCCCAGCGCCCCACCCACGAGCAGCAAGGACCCAGGGACCTTGTCTGTGGGGAGGAAAGGAAGTCCTAGACAAAGTCCGCTGCTCTGATAATCCCCCTCCTAAGTCACCAAAATGAGGAAAAATAATGTTCCTCTTGACACAGAGCGAAAATGTTTCCAGGAATGGGGTCACTCTGAAAGTCCAATCTTTTGTGTACCTGGAACACAGCCCTGATCTGGACTGGTTTCTACTACAACCACAGTTAAAATCACAGAATCCCTGTCTCAGATAAAGACTCCTGTCACCTACCTACCAAGAAACAGAGATGTGGAAGGGAAAGGATGACAAATGCCATGACTACAGAATGAAAGCAGGAGGTCAGGAGCTAAACACAGTGAAGAACATGCTAACAGCACATCTGGGGCAATGGATCCACACAGAAGGCAGGCTGAAAGATCAAGTCAGCCACCCAACCGCTCCCTTCTGAGTGGAAGCTCGTCAGACTTGGGGCAGAGCACCTTTCTGTCCTCAAGTCTTCTGGGGAAGAAAGTCCAAGTAATGTTAAGGCCCAGGCTCTCAGGACCTCAGTGCTCCTCACCTCGTCCCCCTGGCCTGGTGCTGAGGTCACTGCAAGAATGATAATGTGAGCCTTCTGCTCACATACTGCCTTCTACTTTTCATAGTCTCATTTCCACCCCACCATAATTCTGTAAGGCAGAAAGGGCAGGGATTAATCTCATTTCAGAGATGAGGAAAACTGAGACTCAGAATGATTAAGTAATCTGCCCAAAGACAAACAGCTAATTATTGACAAAAGTAATTTTGGGAGACAAAAAACAAGAGTTTCTAAGCCAATATTCACTCTACCCACTGTTCCCCATAAGTTCAATATTAATAGCCCCCCTAAAAAATAACAAAAAACTTACCTGCACTAGAGAGTCAGAGAATCAGTTTCAGAACCAGGAGGCTTTTTGAACTAAACTAAAACAGTCAGATCAGGGTGTCTCCCAGAGACCATTTACCAAATATGGCAATTAAGGGGAAGCTATTAAGGAGGCCAATGATTTTTTAGTAAAGTTACGGGTTTGGCACTAGAATGGCTTGGACATGAATGGATGGAGACAATCCAGCAGTTACCAGTCTATCGAGTTGGCACCACTGCATTAAATCAGGAGAGCTTTCCTTCCATTATTAATGAGCCTTTGGATAGAGACTCCAATGGCCTCAGCCCACCATAATGCCAAGTAACATGCATATCACAATGTTATCAAGCACCTTATACACGCAGCAGCCCCCAATTTACCAATAAAAAAAATCAAGGTTCTAAACAGATCTGTCCATGGTCACAGAATCAATATGCCTGGGATTTGGGAATGAGATTCCTGACCCAGGTTCTCCACACTCTCTCTTAATTTGCAATTCTGTCTCCATCTCTGATTATGAACCAAGCCCACTTGAACAGTGTGCAATGTAAATACATCACTTAAAGGTCTTCATACTTTAAAAATAGGAGTGGAGCTGTGGCACAGAAAAAAGTCATCCATTCAATGTCTACTATGTACCAGAGATTATCTAATAGGAGGGTGATACATAATAAATTGAATAAAATATATGGTTTGCCAGATGATGATAAGAGCTATGGACAAAAAGCCAGCAAAGGATACACACACGCAGAGAGGGAGAGGGAGAGGGAGAGGGAGAGGGAGAGGGAGAGGGAGAGGGAGAGGGAGAGGGAGAGGGAGAGGGAGAGGGAGAGGGAGAGGGAGAGGGAGAGGGAGAGGGAGAGGGAGAGGGAGAGAGGGAGAGGGAGAGGGAGAGGGAGAGAGGGAGAGGGAGAGAGGGAGAGGGAGAGGGAGAGGGAGAGAGGGAGAGGGAGACAGAGAGAGAGAGAAAAGGGGAGGGAGAGAGAAAGAGGTGTCAATTTTAAATAGGATAGTCAGAGAAGGCCTAGTAAGGTGATATTTGTGCAAAGACCTGAAGGAAGTAAGGATATGCCATGAAGAAACCTGGGTGAAAAGATTGTAGGAAGCAAGTGCAAACACACTGACATGGGAGTATGTCTGCCATGTTTGAGAAACAGCTAAGAGACCAATGTGATTTGACAGGAATGAATAAAAGAGAAAACAGAAGAGGAAGACAGGTTACTGCTGACCTGGGTTTTCAGTCCTTGTGACCCTTACGACAAAAGGTTTCATGGGACCTTAAAGGTCAGCTAATTCAATTGATCCAACTTCTTCATTGAACATAATAACCACATTCTCCTTCCCAACAAAAACATGAATCTCTTCTGCAACATTTTTAAGTGCTTTAATTATGTTTAGTAATAATAGCCATTTACATTTATAAAATCTTCAGAATGCCTTTCATTAATCCTAATAACAACCATGAGTTTAGCAAACATCATCCATCCCCATTTTATAGGTGACAGGTTAAGTAACTGAGATTCAGTCTTCTTAATAGTTGAGCACTGTCCTGTAAAAAGTTATGTGATCGAAGCCATCACTTAGTATTTTGGAACATCAGTTTTTTTCACATCTGTACAATGGTGACAATACTATCTGCCCTTGGGGGCTACAATGAGATATATATATAGGGCACCTGCTGCATAGTACCTACACAAGAAGTACAGTACCTACAAAAGAAGTAGATGCTGTTATTTTTTATTCTTTTTTTTTTTTTAACGTTTATTTATTTTTGAGACAGAGAGAGGACAGAGTATGAACAGAGGAGGGTCAGAGAGAGGGAGACACAGAATCGGAAGCAGGCTCCAGGCTCTGAGCTGTCAGCACAGAGCCCGATGCGGGGCTCGAACTCACGGACCGCGAGATCATGACCTGAGCCGAAGTCGGCCGCTTAACCGACTGAGCCACCCAGGCGCCCCTGTTATTTTTTATTCTTAAACTAGTTCTCTGTAGTGTGCTATCAGAGAGTATCCTGAATTGGTTTAAGGAGGGAGATTTTTGAATCAATATAAAGAACTTTGTAATAACTAATAAGGCAAATAGAAAGAATAATGGGTTTATGGGGCACCTGGGTGGCTCAGTCAGTTAAACCTCTGACTCTTGGTTTTGGCTCAGGTCATGATCTCGTGGTTGGTAAGTTCGAGCCCTGCATCGAGCTCTGTGCTGACAGTGCGGAGCCTGCTTGGGATTCTCTCTCTCCTCTTCTCTCTCTGCCCCTTTCCTGCTCATGCTCTCCCTCCCTCTGTCTCTCTCTCTCTCTCAAGATAAATAAACTTTAAAAAATTAAAAAGAAAGAAAGAAAGAAAGAAAGAAAGAAAGAAAGAAAGAAAGAAAGAAAGAAAGAAAGAAAGAAAGAGAAAGAAAGAAAGAGAAAGAAAGAAAGAAAGAAAGAAAGAAAGAAAGAAAGAAAGAAAGAAAGAAAGAAAGAATGAATGAATACTGGGTTTGTAGTCAGAAGACCGGATTCTGAGTCTGGACTGCCACTTACTAGCTGTGGGATTTTAGGTAAGTCACTTTACTTTGCTAAATCTCAATCCCCTCACACAAACACGGGCAACAGTAAAATCTGTCATGCTGGAGGATCTAATGAGATAACGGACTTTAAATGCTTTGCAGACCAAGAAACCACAGAATAGCCAATACGATCTCCAAGTACTATAGGCACAACCTGAGCAGAGCAAGTAAAGCCAAGCCCTACTTCAGGTGAGCTACTGTACTTGATGGTTTTCAAAGCCTTTTCAGTTAGTGCCCCGGACAAACAAATCTTCCTAGGGGGGCCGATCTTTGGAGCTAATGCTCCAAGAGTCACATTTACTATTTTTATCAACACAAATAATTCAGTGTGACTGCCCCAAGCAGCTGGGAATGAAGGTCAGTAACAGGAGGGAGTTGATCCCTCTCTCTTACCCTCCGGCCTCCTGTATGGAGATTCTGAGTGCTGCCACTGAAGTAGTAACCCACCTGAGCACTGGACAATACAGCCACTGGGGTTGGGTTACTAGTAACACAACACAAAATAAAGTTGGGTTTGACTGTCCATGGAATTCAAGAACCAAACACTGTACAGACACATAAAGGCTAATATCTGTACAAACAAGGATGCTTGCTAGCTGACATTTACCGAGTGCCAACTGTGTTGAGGGGACTGTCACACTGCTAGCTTTTCATGCATGATGTCAATGAACTCTCAGAACAACCCCATGACAGATACTATTACTACCCTTTCGAATCTATTTTTTAAAGATGGTGAAACTGATGCTTACAACAATGAAGGTCACACAGCAAGTAAGCAGTTAGGCCAGGACAGTACTACACCCCTGTGTTATATACTTTTCTGCCTCTCTCATAGCATGTGCTTCTCAAGGTCAGGGACTAGGACTGCATCTCTGCACTTCTCCCAACACCTAGCACAGAGCCACCCATATAGTTAGGGCTCAGGAAAAGTTTGCCAGATACATGGGCTGTTTCTGCTCGCACAGACTAAAAGCAGAGGTGTAGTTCCTTGGGTATATTAATCATTTAAGTCTTGGAGGGTTTAAGTGGGAACACAGTAATTAGCAGAAGGTTGGGCCAACTGGGAAGAGGGCTGCTAGAGGGAGAGACCTCCCCCAGGAGGAGAGGAGCATACCAAAACCAGGTGGCCAGCAAGAGGATCATGTGACAGGCCCTTAAGTAGGCAGCAGCAGGAAATGAATGAGAGGGTGCCCCAAACCTTCATGTCATTCATTCACTAAATATTGATTCCCTAGAGCCAAGCATCATCCCAGATGCTGGGAACAGAGCAATGGACAAAACAAATCCTTGCTCTGGTGGTTACATTTTCATGGGGAAGACTGAAAAGAAACAAGTATATAATTTATAACGGAATAGTGCCATGAAGAAAAACAGAGTAGAGTAAGAGGACAGAAAACTAGTCAGGTAGTCAGGAAAGGTCTCTTCAGAGGAGGTGACATTTGAGTAACTGCGAATGAAGTAGGGAGTAGCTACATGAGGGTTAGGGTTACTCATTGGGGGAAGGAAGTTCTAAGCAGAGACACTAGCAGTTGCAAAAGCCTTGAGGCAGGAGTGTGCTGCTCCCCTCCCTAATTCTCCCCTCACCAAAGCAGAATGAACATGGAGGGGGTTGCTGCTGGTGTTAAGGGTGGAACCTGGAGGTTCCTGTTTAAAATGGTATTAAAAGGGCACCTGGGTGGTTCGGTCGGCATGGAGCCTGCTTCAGAATTTCTGTCTCCCTCTCTCTCAATATTTAAATATAAACAAATAAATAAAATGGTATTAAATATTTCAATAGGGATTTCAGGTTTAAAAAAAGTACAAAACAAAACTAAGATATGAAAACTAAGCATCTCCTCATATCTTAGGAAAAGAGGAAACATTTACCATGTCCCATACATTGTACACTGTTATCTCACTTAATCTTAAGTAGGCATCATTGTCCCCAATTTATAAATAAGGAAATTGAGGATCAAACAAGACTTGAAAATTCCAACAATGTCCACAAGTGTCCATGTACATGTCTGTCAATTTAACATTTCTGGGGAGGGGCACCTGGGTGGCTCAGTTGGTTAAGTGTCTGACTCTTGGTTTCAGCTCAGGTCATGATCTCATGGTTTGTGAGTTCGAGCCCCGTGTAGAGCTCTGCGCCATTAGAGATTCTCTCTCCCTCTCTCTCTGCCCCTACCCTGCCCATACTCTCTCGCTCAAAATAAATAAATAAACTTAAAAAAAAAAATCTCGGGAGGAGATCCATTGGTATCAGCAGCTTCTCAAAAGGGGTCTGAAAAAAAAAAGTCAGGTACTACTTTGGAGTGTTAGGGCCTCCTGTGGCCCATTTTTGGTGGCTGTTCCTAGTGTAAGATGCCAAGGTATAAGGGATGTTTAATCACCCCGCTAGAGCTGAGTGTCAACAAAGGGCCCCTGATTGAGTTTCCAAATCGGGAAAGAAAGATAGCATGGGCAATTCTGGAGGAGGGAAGAATATGGCAAAGAAAAACACCTGGCAAGAGGTCCCCTTAATTTGGAGGAAAGCGTCATCTACCTTACTTTCCAGGTCAGGCTGCCACCTGCAACCAAACTTTACCAGACTACATGGTGTCCCACTATTCCCAGGGCAAGAAAGGAGTCCCCCCGCCCCCCGCCCCTCACCAGAGAGGTACCACTTACTGCCACCCTGCCTACTCCTCCAAATAAAAGTTCCTTTCTGGCAGGATCAGTATCGGAGCATCTCTTACCATCCCCAGAGCACAGTGTGAGAGACAGTAGGGCCCAGTAGTCTGAAACTTGGAAGTTCTACAGAGACATGAGTTCAAATCCTAACTCTTCCTAGATGTAAATTTGGGGAAGTTATGTAACCTCTCGGAGCCGTAAAACTGTGGTAACATTATCTACCTGAGAGAGTTACTTAGCGAATTAAATGACACCGTGTACGTAAAGTGCCTGGCTCCGTGCCTAACACACAGTAAGAGAGCAATAGTGGTAGTTACTATTACCGTCGTCGCTGTTGGTCTAGCAGACGGCGGCTCTCAGGCGTCGGGGGAGGGATCTCTGAGCTACTCCAGCGGCCCTGCAACCTGCTTCAGGCCCGGGACGTCCCCGGCGTGACTCTCCCCTCCAGGCCCACAGGCAGCCCCCTCCTCCTTCCTTCCTGCGAAAGCACTTTGCGCTCATAGGAGGCCCTTTTCCAATTGCGCCCCGCGCCGGGCCCCTTCCCCAGAACGCCTCCATTCCGCCCCGCTCGCCGAGGTCACGCGCTCCGAGTTACCATTTTCTTGCTCTCGGTGCCACGGTTCGCCTGCCTAGACATGGTGCCGGCCGCCGGACCCCGCCTCGCCACAGACCTGCTCGGCGACCCCTCTGGACACCGCTCCACCCAGCCGCGGCCCCTCAGCCTTCGGGACTGACCGGCACCAACTCACCGCGCCTGCGCGGCCTGCCGCGGGGCACCACGGGACTCGTGGTCCGGCGGATGAGGATAATTCCCGCCCGGTAAACGTCAGACTACAACACCCAACCGCTCCGTTGGCAGCCCCGCTGGACTACAAGTCCCAGAGTGCTTCGCGCGGCTGACTCTCTTAGAGCCTGGCTCCCCGAGGGCTACATTATAGCCGCTGGGTGGCGTCCGGAGCTTGCGGGAATCTTGTGTAGTCCACACACTTCCCTTCCGCCCACCCCCTCACCCTCACAGATGCTCCGCAAATTCCTCTCTTGTTGGGTTGGTCTTGGAAAGTCCCCCTTTCGAACTAGCTTCTTCCGCTCTTGCTGCAATTCAGAGCCAGAAGCTCCCAGGATGTCCCAGAAAACTAGCTACGGCTCATACACAAATCTGGCTTCTTACTGCAAAAATATTTAATGAGAACCTATGTGCCAAGCATTTCACTAGTGGTTTTTTTCAAACTGTCATTTGTTCCCAAACTCCAAAAGCAGCCAGTACCTGCATCCTACCACTGTGGCCTCATGATGGAATATCCAGTCTGTTTGCTAAAATTCAGGTCACTTTGTCTCCCTCCCCTTCCCCAAGAACTACACTGCCTGGTCCCTGGAAAAGAAAGATCGCCAGCGTTGGTAGCAGCCAGTCCCGGATTTTAATCTCAGCTTTGCCATTTTAGGCAAGTTGCTGGATCTCTTTCAGTTGTTGTGAAGATTGGTGAGACACAAGTGCAGAGCACTTGGTCACAAAATAAATGTGCATTCCCTTTCTTCCAGACACTCTCTAAAAACAGCCAACAGGTCCCAGAAACCCCAGGGGAATGTGCTGGCCACACCCTCACCATCACCAAGGGAAGTCCTACAGTCCCTGACCATAGCTCTTCGGTTTCAGCTCCAGCCATCCCCTCTGGCCGGTCAGTTGTAAGCAGGTTGGCCTGGGAGTCCCTGAGCACCCTCTCCTCACTTAAGCCTGGTAGCCTGACTCTGTAAGCAGCTGCATTCTAGCCCCTAGCCTTCACCATGACAACCAGTCCGCCCAGACGTGAGCCAGCCCGGCTGGGGAAGACTGGGGAGGCCCAGGCTGCTCCGGCTAAAGGCCAGTTCCCAAGATTCTCCCAGTCTCTCCCTCAGGGTGCAGGACCAATCGTTATTATACCCTTCTCCCTGTGACAAAGACATTCTGGGGCCTCCCTAGAGGCAGTGACCTTTGACTCTCCCTCCTGTGTCAGTGCCTTGGCTGAGAGTTCTGGGAAGGAACTGGAGGGCTGGGCTGTGGCAGGGGAGGAGGCAGGGGGTCAGCTAGCCCCCAGCGGCCAGCGCAGCCAGGGAAGAACCTCCTGCATTCCCAGGAGAGAGGACAGCTGAGGTGAAAGCTGCAGTTGGCTGGTCTGTCTGTCGGTCTGGGCTCCTCCCTGCCGGCTGCCCTTGGCTGCCCACAGAAACCTGAGTCACAGTCACGGCCAGCCGCCCGACCCCACCCAGACTGCTGTCAGGCAGGGTGGTTCTGGAGAAGCTGAAGGCGGAGCCTTTCCCTGCCCATCTTATGACCTCTGAGATTCTTCTTCTGCCTGTGACTGCTCCTTTTGGTGTCTTTTTCTCTGGGACTCCTCCTTCCAGTGCCACAAGTCCTGAATTAAGGATGGGGGAGGGGTCCACTTTAAGCTGATTTATAGGGTCTCCTCCCTCACTCAGATGTGAACCTAAACCTCCTTAGACAGCTGCTCCAAGGGCTCTCGGTACAGCTCCCATCATTCCCAAATCCCAATCCTTCTCAACCACTGCTCAGGGCCAGACATCTCAGAACACTAGGCACCTACTCCTCACCCTTGTCTCCTTCTCCCTAGAAAAGAATGTAGCAGGGACAGCTTCCCATTCCTAGCAGGGGCTCTAGGCAAAGACCCTTCCCAGGAATCCCAAACAGTGAGCCTGTTCGGTCCTGTATCTGAGTTCCTCCCCCTCCAGTCAGTCCCTGTCCCTTCCTGTCTCCAAGCTGGTGGGAGGGAGGCCTTATTGCCGCTGGTGTCACCACTGCCCTTGAGGACATTCCCCACCCTCAGCCTCGAGGAGTGGGCCTGGAGGGCTCCCCAGGAGAGTGGTATGGGTCTCTAACCCATTCACCATGCTGTGCCTTGGGGTGGGGTGGGAGTGAGAGTCTGGTGTCTGTTCTCTCTGCTGCCCCCAGTATGAGGCCCCTCCCACTTCCTATTTTGTGAGTGTGGAGGCAGCCTCCTGGGCCTTCCTCCTGATTCATATCTCTGTGTCAAATCTCCCAGTGATTTCCTTCACCCCTCCATCAGTTTCGTCCTGGACCCTGCCCCACCAAACCCAGGAGGTTGTAAATGCTCTTGCTCCTGCCCTCCCCCTGGGGGATCGGGAAGGGGACTTATTTCTGATCTCTGCCCCCTAGCCCAAGCCCAGCCTCGTGGTGAGAGGAACAGCTCATTCGTGCCTGTTTCCGAGGAGGAGGGACTGCCCTGGGTGGTAATGGAGTCACAGGGGAGCCAACAGAGTTCCTTGCCCCTCATCAAAGCGGGCAAGGCATCCTATTGGGGCTTCAGTCCTTGATATTTTAAGTATCTCACTTCTTCCTTCTCTGGGATGTCTAATATATGGGGGTAGAGGCACGTGAGGCTCCCAGATGCTGTCATCCAGCCCCAAACTTGGAGAGACACACATACTCTAAACCTTCTCAGTTGCTAGCACTTGGGACCTGCCAGGGATCCTGATCAGTCAGGGACTAAATGGAGAGGAGCCCACTCCATCTCTCCGTTTGTTTGCTTTGACTTAATCACAGGACACTGGTGCACGCACTCCTGGTTCCCCTTAGCCATCCTCCCAAGACTCATCCTGGACCCATCAACTGTACAGGAAGCCTTCTGGGGCTGGCTGGGAGAAACGTCCATCAGGTTGGCTAACTCCCAGATGGTCTGCTGGTCCCCACCACTAGCATCTTGTGAGGGGGTACGGGCGCCTCCACCCTCAGTCTAGAGAAGAGTTCCTCTGCGTTGGCACTGTCGACATTTTGGGCCTAATGATGCTTTGTTCTGAGCATTGTAGGATGTTAAACAGCATCTCTGGTGTCTAAGAACTAGATGCCAGTGATACCCCCAGTTCTGACAACCAAAAGTTCCCCTAAATATTGCCAAATGTTCTCTGGGGGACAAAATTGCCTCTGGTTGAGAATGACTGACATAGGCTAATACCACACACTGTCTCTTTGCCATGAGTTCCTCAAAGTCAGTCCCGGATCATTAGACACAACAGAGAATTTCCAGTTCTAAAGCAGTGCTCACCCCTCCCCTTGCAAAGAAACTTTCACGACTCCCCACGGTCGTCATCTACATGATGTCAATTGGCATTCAGACCCTCTTATATAGACCATCCCTGGCCTCTCTTTTCATCTTTAGCTACCGTTTATTTCCTCCTCCACTACTCTTGAGGTCTAGCTAATGAAGGTATCTCACTGTTCCCACCCTCACTGAAGACCCAGGTTGTTCACCCTCAAGATCTACCCTAGAGGGCTCTCCCCCTGTTGGGTTTCGTTCATGAATCCTGGCTCAGGGTAGGCCTGTTCAATTCTGGAAAATGCAGGCCCTGAGGCCTCTGACCTCATAAAGAGCAGTCCTGGACTCCATCATCCACATGGTCCCCTCACTTTGCAGATGGGATGGCTGACAACAGAGATCTGCTCCTCCTCCTTTAAGCATAAAAGTCTGCTTTTATGCTTAAAACTCCACCATCATCATCATCATCATCATCATCATCATCATCTTTATTTATTGCACACATTTTATATGCCAGGCTCTGTGCTAAGCATCTCATTTGCATTGCCTTATTTAAACTTTACAATGACCCCATGATACCTCATGGTACTATCATTTTCCTGATTTTATAGGCGAGCAGACTGGGTTTCAGAAAAGTTAAGACACTAGCTTAACGTCAGCAGCTCCATTTGCAGGCTTTCCATCATCATCATGTTCTAATGATTTGGGGCCAGAGGGAGCACTATTCCCTCCCCCACCCTTCCAAGAGAGTTTAGGTCCCCAACTACTCACTCCTCCTAGTCAGGCTGCTCCCAGGTTGCCTGAGACCCAGACCCTTTTGTCCCTCAACCCCCCTTGAAATGGCTGCTTTCTGGAGCTGTTCAAAGAAGAAGACACTGGCGGGAAAGAGGGGCAGGAGGCTTGCATCTCACTGGACCTAATCTCTGGACAATGGAGAACCAGAGAACTGACCTTCTGGAGGTCAGGACAAAGGGCAGGGAGGGGGTGGCAGGGCTCAGCTGTGCCTCCTCGTTCCTCCCCTCTGTCAATCCCTGCAGCACCATCATCGATCCACCTTTCCCAGCAAGCTCCCCCCTCGCTTCTCAGGCTGGCCAGACTTGGCTTGAGGCCCCACCTCCGCTGGCACCAACAAGGGGATTGGGGGATCCACCGCGAAGAGCTTGTGAGCAGGACTATTTGGGGGAGGGGAGTCAGAAGAGGCTTACTGCCTCCTCGACAGGCCACAGGGAAGAAAATCCTTCCGGGGAGATCGGAGGGGTCGCCCGATAGGGGTGGGGGAGGTTCAGGGCCAAGACCACCCAGTTTGGAGCTGGGAGGGACCCAGCAGATTAGAGACCTGAGTAAAGCATTGGTGCAGGCCTGTAATTACCCCGGAGGAGCAGGGAAGACACCAACCATAGGATACTGGAGGAAGGGCAGCAGCAAGGTTCCGGGCCTCTCCCATCTCAGCCATCCCCAGGAGAGAGAAAGCAGAGTCCTTTTAGGGGTCTCCTTGGGACCCTCCTTCAGGTCTCTCCACACCCCCGGGGTGGATTTGGTTTGAGGTGGGGTTGGGGGAGAATTTGGATTTGAAGCTAGCGCCAAGGCCCCGGGGCCCCGGAGCCGGAGCCTCCAGGTTCCAGGGTGGTATTGGGGGCTCCCATGCCCGCTCCCCTCGACTCCCCCCAGTCCTAGCCGCGGGTGAGTCACCGGAGCGCTCCCTACATAGTCTTCTCTCGCTGTGGCGCGTACCAACGCGCGGCCGCAGGGGGAGTCACAGGGACCCGCGTCCTCAGGGAGCCGTGGCGTCCCCTCCGCCACGGCCGCAGGAGAGGCGTCCCCAGCTCGAGGGCCCGCGCTCCAGGGCGGAGGTGGGGCGGGGCGCGCGGGGCGGGCGCGCGGCGGCTCGGTCCCTGGACGCTGAGGCGGAGACCTCCCCGCGTCGTACTTGGTACGCGCCAGCGGGGAGGCCAGGCCCAGCCCCGGCGGTACAATAGGGTTGGGCCGCGGCCGGGACTGGGCCGGCGCCGGGCAGGGAGAGGGATCGCTGCCGGATCCGACAGCCACTGGGCGCCCGGCGACTCCGAGCCTCGCAGGCCACCAGCCGAGCCAGCCCCGACCTTCCCCGGAGCGCCCCCGCCTCCGAGTCTTGCCCGCCGGGCCGGGCCGGGCGTGATGCACCGTGGGACCCCTGTTCTGGCCGCTGGCCGCCGCCGCCGCCGCCGCTGAGACCCCCAAGACCCCCAGTGACGCCGCAGCCATGGAGAGCGGCTCACATGCAGAGCCGGGTGCGGGCGCACCCCCAGGTATGCCGGGATCCACGCACCGGAGAGATGGGGGGAGGTCGCGGGGCCTCAGGAAGGCCGAGGAGAAGGCCAACCCGCTGGGCGGAGACCCCTCCCCCGCCGCGCCCTCTGACCACTTGGAAGTTTAAAAATAAAGGCTGCAGCGGCGGCGGCTCGGGGCCACCGACGCATCCTCTGACAGCTGCCCCCTCCCCCACTCTGGGCGCTGGGACGCACTGGGCGGCGGGATCCGCGAGGACCCCGCGCCCGAGTTGCTGGAGAGACCCTTCTGCCCCGACCCAGTGCCACCTCGGTTTCTCCTCCTGCACCCCCTCCCTGACCCACCCCAGGCCCTGATGATCCTTTTCAATTGAGCTGGGACGTCTATCCCCCACTTCATCCCAGGTGGGGAAGTGTGACCCCAGCCTGAATGTGTGTGTTGGGGGTCCAGATTCTCAGGCCTGGAGCCCTGCATACCGAAACTTAGGCCCTGGCGCCCCGCGACGCCCAGGCCCTGGCCCAGACCTCGCCCCCACCCCATCCCTCCAGCTGCCGCGCAAAGGGCCTGTTGCTGCTGCGGGCCGGCCGGGAGTGGAGGGGAGGGCAGGGGGAGGTCTCTAGCTGCGGCTGCCAAGTAACCCGCCGGATAAAGACGAGGGGGAGGGGGAGGCGGCATTGTTTGGGGCGAGGGCGGGAGCTGGGAGGTGGGCCGCCTCCTCTGCAGCCTGGCCTACTCCGGAGCCCACCCAGCCCGATTTGGGGAGGAAGGGGACAGAAGTAAATCTGCGTATCCGGCCACCCTCCTTCCTACCCTCTTTAGGCCTGAGTCTCTCTCGAGAATGAGGTGAAGGCTCAAGGCCGCACTCCCGGGACCTGCCACATCATTCCTCACTCAGCCTGAGGCTCTGGATGCCTACCCCCGCCCCCCTACACACACTCCAGGCCCCAGACCATCAAAGCTACCCTCCCCTCCCCTCACCCCACCAACCACCAGTGCCCTGGACTTCTGCAAATCCCATTCGGATCTGGGAGCAGCTGATGAGGGGGTGGGGACAGGTTTCTGGTTGGGCCTGGTGTCGGAGGGAGGGATTTCTTTTTCTCTTTCTTCCTGGAAGGGGAGGGAAGAACATGATTACTGAGGACCCAAGTTCCGTTCCCACTGACTCAGGGGGGAGGCGGCCCCAACCTCACACCTCCATAGAGTCCTAGAGCCTAATCCCTGCCACCTCCCTGACCCCTGCGGCGTAGGCCCAGCATGAAACAGTGTCTGTGGGTGCGGAGAGCCCAAGAGGAGGCGGCACAGCTTGGCTGTGGGTGGGCTCCTCCCCATGCCAGCGTGGGTGCTTCCAGGGGACCGTGTGGGTGTGGGAGCTGGAAGGCGCAGGTGGGGGAGGGGGCTATCAGACTGTTGTGGTCTAGGAGGTTTGTAGCCTGTGCTGGAACAGTGGCACTTGGGTCAGTCTTGTCTCTCCTGAGCCTGAGAGGGGACACCCAGGGAGTCCTAGACTGGATCCATTTCATCTGCTTATTGGCTGTCTGCATCAGAGGGGCGCAGGCACTGATGTGTACATTGGGGCCTGAATGGGCCTGATTACTGGGCTGCAGATGAGGGCCTGAGTGAGAGTCTAGTTTAGAATTAGGGCACTTGGGTGGGATGCCAGGACTGAATATGAAGGCATGGAGGGGGACATGCTTGGCTATACCGCCGGGCCTGAGGGGGCCTGCATGCAGGGTCCTGGGTTGGGAAGACTCTTCTATACACAGGACCTAGACAGAGTTACAGGAGAACCTAGATCAGGCTGGTGGCTGATCCCTACACACAGAGAAGGTGAAGGTGACAGGAACCCCCTATAAGCCAAGGGCACTAAAGGTGGTGCCCGTGGCACGTACCCTGTCAAGTTTGAGGCATGGGGCTGCGACACTGAATGCACATGGCACGATCCCAGCCATCTTTGAGTGCCCTTTGCACCCTGAGCATTACTAGGAGGCAACATGGAGTAGGGGACAGGTGCGGACTGGAGCAAGTGACTTGCCTCCTCCAGCCACAGTTTATGCCCCTGGAAAATGGAGGTCATGTTATCAAACCTTGTGGGGTTAATGTGAGGGTTAGAGATGATGTACTAAAGGAAACTGGCACAGAGACGCCCGCAATACAGTATTATTACCATTATTGTGGTTATGCTCATCAGAACTGGTGCCAACAGGGAGGTACAAAATATGGGGGAGGTGAGGACAGGAATTGGGAGCTGGTTTGCTTAAGAATGTAGACTCTGGAATCAAACAGTTTAAGTTTCCCCTTCATTACTTACTGCTGTGCGGCCTCAGGTAAGTTGCTTAACCCGAGTCTTAAATTTTCCCATCTATAAAATGAGAATAGTGCCAGAAATTATCTCATGGAGATATTGGGATCATTAAATCAGATGAACACATGACACACTTAGCCCTGGCACATAGTTAGTGCTCAGTAAACTCTAACTATTTGTTTCTTTTGTTTATTGTCTTTAATTCCTTTGGAGGCCTGAGGAGGAGGTGTGATTAATTAGAATTTCAGGAGGTCAGTATGAGACAGAGGGCCAGGGAGAGGGGAGTTCTAGATACACATGAGCCAGGGTGTATCGGGGGGACAGAGGGGCCCCTGTGCTTGAGGTAGGGCAGTGGAAGCAGGAGAGAGACCCAGGAGGTGCGTGCAGACAGTCATCCAGCACAACATAGTGATGCCTGCCATGTGCTGGCTATGCAGATGGCAGAGAAGTGAATCAGACAGAGTCACTAGCCTCTGGGAGCTCCTGACCCAGTGACGGAAGGCGATGTGTTCACTGTAGGGGAACCCAGGTATAAGGGTGATACAATGGTCAGTGGGCTCTACTTGTGGAAGGCTTCACAGAGGAGGCATTTGAAGTGGACCTAAAAGGATGAGTAGAAGTTAGCGAGACTGACACAACGAGCTGTCTCTACATATAGCAGCCAGCCTAGCTGGTGCCTCTCACTGACAGCTTCGTCCCTGCTTGGGCCACTGGGCCCAGTAAATGAGGCCTCTAATGAGCCCCTAATGTGCAGTCACGCATATGCAAACGAGGAGGAAGGGGCATCAGGCCAGTTTACTCCCCCTTTCCCTCAGGATGGGCATCAGCTGTTGGTGGGGCAGGGCCGAGGGAGGGGGAATGAGCTGAAAGCAGGGCCCCAACTGGAGTGGCGGCACTTGAGAGCGGCCAGGGCAGGTCTCGGGTCTACCAAGGCTGGAAGTTAGGCCGCAAGCAGCAGGAAGCCATGTCCTTGGTTCCCCACTGGGCCTTGGGACAAGTGAGGGAGCCAAGGAGCCAGGCCCAGATAATGCAGCTTTGTTGGCTGTGGTAGCGCTGCCTGGCACCCCGGGGCACAGCCTTCAGCATCTCCTCCACCACCCCTCAGCTGCAGCTCTGCCCTGAGGGGAGCAGAGAGCATGGTAGGGGGTACATAGCATGGTATTGCTACCTCCATCAGTGCTCCTCACCAATAGGAGGAGATTCAGGCTCTTACGAGGGATAAGTCCAACTTATCTCCAGCCTCCTATTTATTAAGGGCCTTCTCTGTGCCAGGCATGATGCTTAGCCTGTCATGTGCGTTGTCTCATTTGATCCTCAAAACAATCCTTGAGTAGGGCCTAATGTTATCCTCCTTTTACAGATGAGGATCAGAGAGGAAAGTCACTTGCCTAAAGTCTCACAGCTAGGAACTGACAGAGGCAGGATTTGAACCCAGGTCCATCTGGCTCTAAAGCCTCTGCACCAAACCTCAAGACTGAACTACTGTGGCTGAGCCAGCCAGTGATAGAGTCTGACATGCTTCCCTTGCATGACTGATCTTGGCATCTTGGCATCTTGGTCTTAGGGACCCCATGATCCATTCTCTGGCAGGCATAGTAGAGCCAGCAGAGCCCTGGGTCCCCTGTGCATCTTGCCCGGTTGGAGTCTGAGTAAGTCAGCTCAGAAGGAGGCCCTGGACCCAGGCAGTAGGGACAGTGCAGCCAGCAGGCCATCCCCAGGCCCCTGCCCTGAGCATGTAGGCCCCAGCCCGGGCAGCCCTGCTGAGGCTGAGGGAGGACCCGTGGTGGGGCCTGAGCTGCGGGATGGGGTCATTTCCTGCCGCCTAAAATAACAGGAAGTGGGTGCTCCTGATTGGAGGCTGGGAACAATGGCCGCCAACCAGGCCAGAGAGCTCCTTCAGATCTGCGGTCTCAGTTGTGATCCCGGCTTTATCATCCACAGAGGCCCGAGGCCTGGCCCCAGTGCCCTGCCGCTAAGGGCCTGTGGCCCAGGTCCTGAGGACTGCTGGAGCAGGCTGCCCCGCTCTCTGAGCTGGCTCAGCTCTACACTGGCCGGGAGTAATGCTGCCCCCTAAGGGTCCCCTCTGTCCCAGCCCGGCAATAAGGCATATCGCAGAGTCTGTCCTTCCTGCCTTCCCCTGCCCCATCCTCCCAGATCAGATCTTTCCAGGAGGGGAAACCCAGGAGGCTGTACCCCTTTGAGTGAAGGTACAGACTGTCATGCCGATTCAGGCCCAAATCCCAGCTTTGCTACTCACCAGCTGTGTGATTTAAGCAAGTGTCTTAATCTCTCTGAATCTATTTCTTCATTTGTCAAATGGGTTAATAACATCTGCTTCATAGGATTGTGGGTAAAGAAGAAAGGGACTGATGCGTTTAAAGTGTTTAACTGTGCCTGACACAGCATTAGCTATTGCTGGTGTTAACAGGACTTTCCCCTGGCCTGGGTAAAGGAGTGCCCAGAAGGGGCAGGGCAGAAGCGACCTGGAATGGGGCTGTATACGTGTGCCGGGAACATTGTGTCTCTGAGTGCTGTGTGGGTCTCTGAGGCTTCATCTGTGCCTCAGAGGGATGCCTGGCTCCGTGTGTGTGTCTGTGTGTATCTGTGTGTCTGTCGAGTTCCAAATCCCACTAAGTCTGACTCCTGTGTATATAGGAGGGAGAGAGAGAAGGGAGAAAAGAATTTGTTCTGTCTCTCACCATTGTTCAGGCTCCGTTCACTTTGTCTGAGTCTCTCTCTCTCTCTCTCTCTCTCTCTCTCTCTCTGTGGTATGTATTCTGTCTCTATGGGTCTTTGCCCCTCGGTTGGCCTTGCCATCTTCATTTGTCTGCCACCCGAGGAGCTGCTGTGAGAGCCGGAAGGCTCTGGCTACAGGTGCCCATCTCTGTCTTGCTTCCTCTCTCTGCCTCCCCATGCTCCCCACCCAGGGGTGCTGTCCATGCACCCCCCTCTGCTAGCTCTCCTCTGGGCACTCCTTTGCTCTGACCCCTGGAGGAAGGCCACTCTCCCCCCATCTCCTGCCCAGGTGCCTCACTTCCTGTCTCCTGGTGGCCAGCCTGGGCAGGAGCCCGCCTTATCCTGCATTCCTGCCCTCTGAGCTCAGTGCCTACATGCCGCACCTGCACCCTTCGCCATCTTGGGGGGAACCTCCCTGGGGGAACCACCGAATCACTTCCTTCTTCAGAGAACAGGCAAGGTGATGTGACGCCTACCAGAAACACTGTGACATAAGGGTTCTGTCATCAGATAGCCTTGGGTTCAAATCCTACCTCTGATGCTGACATGAGTAATTCACTGAACTTGTCTGAGTAAGTTTTCTCACCTGTGAAAGGGGGGCCATCCATAGAACTTTCCTTTTAGAGCTGTCATAAGGATGAAATGAGATGAGGGAAAGTACCTGGCATACGGTAGAGCTTCAGTACCTTAGCTTGTTTCCCTTCCTGGGTTTAGTTGCCCGCAGGGCGCACACAGGGCTCCGGTATGAGCAGGACCTTTAGGGTTCAGAGAGGTGAGGCTTTGGAGCAGCTCGGGGTTTGACTCTGTGCTGGCTAGGTGGCTTTCCACAGTACCCCCATCCCGCCCATGCGTTTATCCATCCGTGTGTTCATTAAACAGACACAGAACCCCTGCTCTGTGCCGGCAGGTCCTATGTGAGGCCCTGGGCTGGAAGAAGGCATATGACCCAGTCCCTTCTCTCCATGATCTCCCACGCTGGCAGGGACAGGGGCAGCAGGCAAACAGAAGAACCAGACTGAGTTATCAGTGTTGTGAGAGGAATATTTGGCCCAGCAGCAGTTGTTGGTATGGAAGGAGGGAAGGACCAGAGGAAAGGGACTGCCAGCTCCCAGAGGGTGGAGATGGGGCGTAAGCAGGCACCCTGAGACATGTGACACACCCTCTGAGAGACTTGGCCCGGATCTTTCTGCAGACCCCACACGCGGTCCCTCTTGGGGCTCTTGAGAAGATAAGACTTTCTGTGACCCTGTGATCAGCTCCTACACCTTTGCCCTGCTGGTGCTCTTTGTGCCAAGAAATAAATACAAACTATCTGTCTCTTATCCAGTTCTTAGCAAATACTTCTAGTAGATATCAGCAAAGCAAAATAAAACTAACAGTAACTAAAACCTCACAATTTGACCCAGGCCAAAAATAAAGTGCGATGGCCGAAGGATCACATTTGATGAGTGAAAGTGGCAATAATCAGAAATTGGTTTAACCATACCAAATAATTTATTTGGCTTACTATGATTTGTTCTGGGTAACCCTGTCCCAGTGGCATTTCGTCAGTGTTGGCATACTTCTGAGGAAAATATTTGTATTTCGGGTCAATAGTCCACCAGGTCAAAAGAAGAGATCCAAACGTCCTGTTTGCCTCTCGAGAAGTCTTTCTTAAAATTTTTTTTAATGCTTATTTATTTTCGAGAGAGAAACAGAGAGACAGAGCACGAGAGGGGCAGAAGGAGAGGGAGACACAGAATCCGAAGCAGCTCCAGGCTCTGAGCTGTCAGCACAGAGCCTGACGTGGGGCTCGAACTCAGGAACCATGAGATCATGACCTGAGCTGAAGTCAGACGCTTAACCGACTGAGCCACCCAGGCGCCCCTCTTGAGAAGTCTTTCTTGTTGAGCTGCTGGAGTCAAACACTCATTATTATTATTTTTAACTTCTACCTGAGTGCCTCATCCAGGAAACTGCCCAAATGCAACTGAGATGGTGTTGTTTTGCTTCCCTTCAAGTGTTTATCCCTTTGCAATAAATTGCCACGTGGATTTACTCCTTTTCTGTTTGTTTTTGTTTCTTGTTTTTTTTGTTTTGTTTTGTTTTTTGTTATTGTTGTTTTGGCTCCTGAACAGGTACTCCTTTATTTATTTATTTTTAATTATTGGCCTCCTTTTTTTTTTTTTTTGTTTAAATGTAGTTAATTTACTTTAAGTAATCTCTACACCAAACGTGGAGCCCAAACTCACAACCCTGAGATCAGGAGTTGCATGCTCTTCTGACTGAGCCAGCCAGGCGCCCTGGATTTACTCTTTATTAGAGTAAAAATCTCCTTCTCTTGCACTGCGTTAGGCCAGGGTGGCTTTCTGGTATGGCATTTTATTCTCGTTCAGCAGCATCTCATGACTGTGTCTCCATGTACTTGGCACTCTGGTGGCTGCTACTGGTGCGGCAGTGAGCAAAACAGACATGGCCTAGCCCTTGTCGGGCTTCCTCCCAGTCTAAGGGGAGGCTGACAATAACAAGAGAGGCCCACAAAGAAGTTTGAAGTTGTATTAGTCACAGTGCTCCAAACAAGAGGCACACGAAGCCATGAAGGAATTTGTCCTGATCAGAGAAGCCAGGGAAGACTTCCCTGAGGAAATGGTGTCTGAGCTAAGATCTGGAGGCTAAATGAGGTTTAACCAAGAAAAGGGCAGGGGCTCCTGGGTCGCTTAGTCAGTTAAACGTGCAACTTCGGCTCAGATCATGATCTCATGGTTCGTGAGTTCGAGCCCCGTGTCAGGCTCTGTGCTGACAGCTCAGAGCCTGGAGCCTGTCTCCCTCCTCCCCTCCCCTCCCTGACTCATGCTCCATCTCTCTCTCTCTCTCTCTCAAAAATAAATAAAACACTTAAAAAAATAAGCGTAGCAAGAGCATATGCAAAGTCCCTGTGGCAGGAGGGAGTATGAATGGTTACCAGAATCAGAAGGTGAGTATAGGAGGAGCACAGAAAGCAAGTGGGGAACATGCAGAAGAGATTTAAGAGGTACAGGAGATGGGGACAGGGACTTCAGACTATGCCAGACTTGTAGTTTGCACTCAAGAATTCTGTTTTTATCTTTAGAGCAATGAGAAGCCACTGGGAGGTTTCAGGTGTCTAAAAGTACCGTGATCAGGTTCACATTTGGAAACAATTACTCTGGCTGCTCAGTAGAGAGCAGAGTGAAAACGGGTGGTGGGGAGAGCAGTGGGAAGACGTTGTAGTCATCCAGGTAAGAGAGATGCTGATATCAGCCAAGGTGGAGTCTGTTGATTATTTCATTCAACAGATAGCTGTGGAGCACCTATGTGCCAGCCCTGTTGGTCTTAGGGTTACGACAGCTAACAAAACAGACACACATGTGTGCCTTCATGGAGGTTATCTTCTAGAGATGGGAGACAGTGTTACAATGGTGTTAATACTTGAGAGAAAAATAGTGTTGGAAAGAAAACGTACCATTGGAGAGGGGAAGGAGACTTCTATTGCAGTTTGTAATTTTAAATAGGGTCAGGGAGGGTGTAAGTGAGAAGTGACATTGAAGTAAGGGCATGAAGGAGAGGAGGGAGTGAGACACGCTGAATCTGGGCGCAGAGAATTCTCAGCAGAGAGCAACAGCAAGTGCATAGCCCTGCAGCAGGGGAATGCCTGGAACAGTGGCTGGAAGAGCCCGATGCAGACCTCAAACTCAGGAACCCACAAGATCGCAACCTGAGCTGAAGTCGGACGCTTAACTAACTGAGCCACCCAGGCGCCCCTGATCTTATTTTTAAACGGAATCACTCTGCTGCTGTGTTGAGAAAAGTTGAAAGGGGAACAAAGAATGGCAGTAGGGAGTCCTTATTTAATTTTATTTTTAAGATTTTATTTTTTAGGGGCGCCTGGGTGGCTCAGTCGGTTAAGCATCCGACTTCGGCTCAGGTCATGATCTCGTGGTCCGTGAGTTCGAGCCTCGTGTCTGGCTCTGTGCTGACGGCTCAGAGCCTGGAGCCTGTTTCAGATTCTGTGTCTCCCTCTCTCTCTGACCTTCCCCCATTCATGCTCTGTCTCTCTCTGTCTCAAAAATGAATAAACGTTAAAAAAAAATTTTTTTTTAAAGATTTTATTTTTTAAATCAATCTCTCCACCCAACATGGGGCTTGAACTTACAACCCTGAGATCAAGTTGCAAGCCCTGCCACTGAGCCAGACAGGCACCCCAGCAGGGAGTCTTTATAGGGGATGACAGTGGCTGAACCAAGATGACAGAAGTGGAGATGGTGAGAAGTGATTGGATTCAGGACATACTTTGCACACAGAGCCAGAAAGATTTACTGAGAGATTAGATGTGGGATGTGAGATAAGAAAAGACTCTACAATGACTCCCAAGATTTTTGGCCTGAGGACGGGGTTGCCCTTGGTTGAGATGGGGAAAACAGGGAGGAGCAGGGCTCTGGGAGGAAGATCGGGAGCTCAGGTGGGAATGTGTTAAAGCCGAGGTGTCTGTAAGACATGCAGGGGTGTCAAATAGGGAGTTGTATGAGCGAAACTGGAGCTCAAGGGAGAGGTCTGGGCTGGAGATACAAACTCGGTTGTCATCAGCAGAGCAATGGTATTTAAAGCCATGAGTCTGGATGAGGTCACCAAGGGAGTACATGCAGATGGAAAAGAGATGAACTCCTCCACTGAGCCCCGGGGCACCGGGCGCTAAGAGGTTAGGCAATTAAAGACGGATCTGCAAAAGGGACTGAGGAGTCAATGGCTAGCAAGGTAGAAGGAACGCCAGGAAAAGTGTGTTGTCTCCACAGCCCAGTCCAGAAAGTGTTCAAGGAGCAGCGAGGGATCGTCTGTGTCAAATGCAGCCCACAGGTTAGCAAACCGGGGACTGAGAAACGGCTGCTGCTTTCACAGTGTGGAGGTCATTGGTGGCCTTGAGAAGAGCAGTGTCATGGAGCAGCAGGGATGAAGGCCTGACCCAAGCAGACTCTTGTAGCAGAGATTTGGGAGAAGTGGACAGAGTCGTCTGGGCAGGTGCCGTTTCCTGAGCCCCTGCCAGGTGCCCGAGATGATGTACCCACTCGCTGTTGGAACCAACATCTCCGTGGGGAAACTGCAGCTCAGACAGGCTCAGGACTTGCCCCAGGTCCCACAGCAGAGCTGGGATTTCCCACCCAGGCCTATTTGACTCTGAAGCCTAAGATCTTTCTACTCCACTGCATCTGACACTTGAGGGCTGGTCCTCCCAGGCCTCATCCCTCCACCTCCTCCCAAGCTGCACCCGGCTACCCAGGACCTAGTTGGAGATTCACTGTCTTGCCTGGTGGGTGTGATTTGCCTAGGTGTAGACAAACATCCACCCACCAGTTTTCCTTGCAACACCCGTAGCACGCACAGATGCTAGAAGAATGACAGTAAACAGGCCTCACCCTCAGCCTTCAAGCTGAGTACTTCACACACCTAAGCTTTTTGGTTCCAGATGGCCCTGGGTTCAAATCCTGCCTCTGCCACACACTATTTTTCTTTTTTTTTTTTTAATTTTATTTTTTCAATTTACATCCAAATTAGCATACAGTGCAACAACGATTTCAGGAGTAGATTCCTTAATACCCCTTCCCCATTTAGCCCATCCCCCCTCCCCCACCCCTCTAGTAACCCTCTGTTTGTTCTCCATATTTGAGTCTCTTATGTTTGGTCCCCCTCCCTGTTTTTACATTATTTTTGCTTCCCTTCCCTTATGTTCATCTGTTTTGTCTCTTAAAGTCCTCATATGAGTGAAGTCATATGATTTTTGTCTTTCTCTGACTGACTAATTTCACCTAGCATAATACCCTCCAGTTCCATCCACATAGTTGCAAATGGCAAGATTTCATTCTTTTTGATTGCCAAGTGATACTCCATTGTATATATATACTACATCTTCTTTATCCATTCATTAATCCATTGATGGACATTTGGGCTCTTTCCATACTTTGGCTATTGTTGCTAGTGCTGCTATAAACATGGGGGTGCATGTGCCCCTTCGAAACAGCACACCTGTATCCCTTGGATAAATGCCTAGTAGTGAAATTGCTGGGTCATAGGGTAGTTCTATTTTTAATTTTTTGAGGAACCTCCATCCTGTTTTCCAGAGTGGCTGCACCAGCTTGCATTCCCATGCCACATGCTATTTCTATGACCCTGGGCAAATCACTTGGTGGGATAAGCTTTGACTGTCTCATCTGTATAACGGGGGTAAGAATCTCTACCTCTCAGAGCTCATATAAGGATGCAGGATAGGAATGCAGAGGGCTAGCTTAGTCCCTGGGATGCAGTAAGCGCTGAGTGATAGCTGCTAATTTTCTTGCCCACTGGAGTTGGAAAGGAGTTTGTGGGTGGCTGGGAAGTAGACTAATAGTAGCCAGGCAGCCTTCCGAAGCTGGTGTGGGGAAAGCTGGGTGGGCCGTCACGGAGCCTAGAGGCTGGCAGACTTTTATGGGCCCTTAGGGACACAGGGCCTCTGCTGGGGCTCTCGCCTGAGCCTAGGAAGCTGCAAGGGAAGGAATGAGGGGAAAACTGTGATCCTCAGATTTGGTTGCATAACACATACTACTTCGTACTGCCTTAAACAGAGACAGGAGGCTGTGATTGCTGAGAGCACAGACGCTGGTGACAGGTGCCGGGTTCAAGTCCAGACTCCTTCACTTACCAGCTGAGTGACCTCAAATTGCTTTACTTTTTCCCATCCGTAAAAAAAGATATTTATAGTGTCTCCTGCCTAAGTATTTTCAGTAAGGACTAAAACGAGTATCTGTAAACTGCTTTGAATATAGGAAGCTCTTAAAATATACGTAACTGTTAAAAGGTTATCGTTAGCACTAAAATCACAATCTTGCGAGGTAGGTACTATCCCCACAGGAACTGTGGCACAGAGAGGGTGTGTAACTAGCCCAAGGTCACACAGTTAATGGGGAAGCCAGAATTCACATTCAGATAGTCTGCCTTCAGAGCTCACATTCAGTCACTGGATACCTGTCTCCCTGGAAAAGGTACCCACAGTCCCAAACGTGACTCCTTGGGAGTGTCCTCTCCCTACACACACATTGTCACCCACAGGGATGGGGAGTTTGCCACCTCCTGAGAGGACCAGATTTCCCAGAGGAGAGCACTTAGTCTGGTAGTTTGCTCTGGTAAGAGCGAAAAATGCTTCCTTAGACTCACCTTCCCGTGCTCCCTGCTCTCTAAGCCCAGGTTCAGTGGCTGTATCCCTTTGTTCCCTTCAGCGCTCAGAGGGTAGCAGCAGATGTCAACAGGACTTTTTGCAGAGCTTTATGTGACCCACAGGGAAAGGGCAGGAAGTGTTTGCTGGCACGTGAATCATGCCAGGTGCTTCATTGACATCCCTGCTAGCTTGGGCTCATTATCCCCATTTTACAGATAGGAAAACAGAGACTTAAAGAGGTTGAATGGCTTCCCCAAGGTTACCTGCTGGGGAAGCATGCCCTCCTTTCCTGTGTTGGGGTGGTAAAATCAGAATTGGGCCTTCATCTGACGGATTCCAAAACCTGTCTCTCAACTCTCCATAACATGCATGTGCTCACATGTGTACATATTCACGTACATACCAAATCATGTGGCTTCCTTACTTGGCACTGTGCTGTCTTTTACAGGGATCTTGAAATATTATTGTCTCAATAAAATTTTTATTTTAATGTTAATTTATTTTTGAAAGAAAGAAACACACACAGCATGAGCAGGGGAGGGGCAGAGATAGAGAGAGGGAGACACAGAATCCAAAGTAGGCTCCAGGCTCTGAGCTGTCAGCATCAGCATAGGACCCGAAGCGGAGCTCAAACTCACGGATTGCAAGATCATGACCTGAGCTGAAGTCAGACGCTCAACTGACTGAGCCGCCCTGAAATATTATTATCTTAAAAGAAGAAATCTACGTGTGTTTGGGAAAGGAAAAAAAGATTACAAAGTGAAAGTAGCTGGTTGCCCCGCCCCCACATTGGGGCTTTAGCAACATGGCCTCCCACTTGTGCCCAGACTCATGGCCTTCCTCTTGGCCAGTCCCCTGTGCCCAGCACTGGCACTTCTGTGTACCAGACCTTGGGTTGGGCACCGTGACCCCGAAGTGAAGCAGAAAGAGGCGGGAGGCAGATGTGACCATTTGGTGCACCAAGTGCTACCAACTTTCTCTTGGTTTTTCCAGTACACCCTGCTCCCTCCTGCTCCTTTGCAAATACTCTTTTCTTTGCCAGAACCCTCTCCCCTTTGCTTTGCCAACTCCAGGTCACCCTTTAGCTCTTGGCTTGGTTGTTACTTCTTCAGGAAGCCCCCTAAATGCAGGTTAACCATCTCTGCTGGGTTACCCTCCGACATAGTACTTACTTATTCTATGCTGTGATTGCCTAGCTCTTTATCTGTCTACCTGCTAGAAGGTAGGTTCCACGGAGGCAGGGACCATGGCTGTTTTCTCAGCACGATATCATTAGTATCTGGACCAGGGCCTGGTACACAGAAGGAACTCAATAAACATGTTGCGTGAATGAATGAAGGAGTCACTTGGATGAGGGAGAGAGCTCCGTGTTGGACTGAGGGCACGGCTGTGCTATCTCACTCTCTCTCTTCTCTTGTGTTGGTCTTCCAGCTGTGGCAGCCAGGACCCCCCCAGAGCCAAGACCTTCTCCTGAAGGTGACCCCTCCCCACCGCCGCCACCACCACCGATGTCCACCCTGGTCCCTGACACTCCCCCAGACACCCCACCTGCCATGAAGAATGCCGCTAGCTCTAAGCAGCTCCCACTGGAACCAGAGAGCCCCACAGGGCCAGTGGGGCCTAGGTCAGCCCCCCAGCAGGAAGAATCCCCTTTCTCAGAAGGGAAGAGCAGGGCACCCACCCCACCAGCCACAGGCCCCCGGGATTCCAGACCTCCTCGAAGGAGCAGCCAGCCATCCCCGACGGCGGTGCAAGCCTCTGACAGCCCTCCCGCCAAGCAAGGTATGTATGATGTGCCCAGTCCTGGGCCCAACTCCTTGGCTCAGGCTTCCGGGCACGGATGATGCCACTGGACGGAATCTCCTGGGCCCAGGAGGAGATGGGGAACAAGATGGGGATGAGGCCTGGGGGAGGGCCCTGAGGCTGACTCCCCATTTGGGGGGAGCCTCTGACCTAAGTCTGTTCTCATTCCCTTGTCTAAGATGTAAAGAAGGCAGGAGAGAGACACAAGCTGGCAAAGGAGCGGCGAGAAGAACGAGCCAAGTACCTGGGTGAGTGTTGGGGAAGCGTCATCATCCCCACTATCCTCGCCATCAGCCTCTTATCCACAGCACTAACACTTCTGAATGCTTCATTACGTGCACTGTGCCAAGAGCAGTACGTGCATTATCTCATTATCTCAATGGGTCTCTCGACCCTTCCTGAGGATGGGAAAACAGAGGCTCAGAGAGGTGAAATCATTTTCCTCAGCTGCACAACTAGAGAATACCTGATATTCAGACCCAGAAGCCTGACCTCACCCTCAATCCCGTGCTCTTTTTTTTTTTTTTTTTTAATTTATTCATTTTGAGAGGTGGGGGAAGGGGCAGAGAGAGAGGGAGAGAAAGAATCCGAAGGAGGCTCCATGTGGTAGGCATAGAGCCCTACATGGGGCTTGATCTCACGACTGTGTGTGACCTGAGCTGGAATTAAGAGTCGGAAGCTTAGGGGCGCCTGGGTGGCTCAGTCCGTTGGGCAACCGACTTCGGCTCAGGTCATGATCTCGCGGTCCGTGAGTTCGAGCCCCACGTTGGACTCTGTGCTGACAGCTCAGGGCCTGGAGCCTGTTTCAGATTCTGTGTCTTCCTCTCTCTCTGACCTTCCCCCATTCATGCTCTCTCTCTGTCTCTAAAATGAATAAACGTTAAAAAAAAAAAAAAAAAAAAAGAGTTGGAAGCTTAACCAACCGAGCCACCCAGGCCGCCCTCAGTCCCGTGCTCTTAATCACAATTTATGAAAATCTGTCCAGCAGGCTCCAAAGTCAGACAGGCCCTAAGGAACTCATTTCTCCTTTAGCACTGAGAGACCATGAGGCCAATGGGGGAGAAAGAGACCTTCCATCAGGGAAATCTTGCTTCTGAGACCTGAGCCTGCCTTCAGAAAGCCCTTCAGTTTGGTGGGGGGGAGCCTGGGGGCAGAGGCATCTCCCCTCCCAAGCAGGCAGGAGAAAGACCCACCCGGGGACACAGTAACCGGGAGGGCCACCCAGTTGGAGGAGACAGGCTTGGCCTGACTGCAGCAGAACCTCTCACCCCCCCACCCTCCCCCCGCCGGGGCTCCTTTCCCACAGCGGCCAAGAAAGCAGTGTGGCTGGAGAAGGAGGAGAAGGCCAAGGCGTTGCGGGAGAAGCAGCTCCAGGAGCGCCGCCGGAGGCTGGAGGAGCAGAGGCTCAAAGCCGAGCAACGCCGCGCGGCCCTCGAGGAGCGGCAGCGGCAGAAGCTGGAGAAAAACAAGGTGCGTGCGTGCTGACTTCTGGCCGGGCACGCATGGCCTGTGTACACGTGTGTGTGTCCACACATCCGTGTTCATGCCTCTGTGTCATCCGTGCCCACACGGTAATGTCTGTGTTCGTATCTGCCGTCATGTCCCTGAGCGCACAATCTGGGCACCCGTGCGGCCGCAGACGCACTTGGTTCTGTGCATGCTGGGGTGGGCACCTGTAACCGTATGCTGTCAGTGCGAGTGTCTGTGTGTGTGTCCCGTGTGTGCATGTATGCAGAGGCGTGTCTATGTGAGTGTGCTGAGTTCCAGGACATGAGGAGCGCCCTGGCTTGTGCACTGGTGAGGAAAGGAAGGAAAAGGTGGCCCGGTCTTGCCAGGGGGCCCTCAGGCTAAAGGGAAAACATAGTCCCGAGGTCAGGACCCTCAGTGCCAGGGGGGACACGGCCCTCCCTGGGAGCCCCAGGGCAGGGGAAGTCCCACCCCATCCTCAGAGAAACAGCTCATACATCCAGGAAATGACTCAAGAACAGTGAAAAGCTCCCCAAGAACAAGTTGGAAGGGATCTGTTACAAATGGCCTTTAATCATAGCAAGCATTCAGTAACCTTGGTTACCTGCAATGAGTCAGGGAAAACTTCTTGGGTGGGGGAGGCTTTGTCACAGGCGAGAGAAGGGGCCTTTCTCCCAGGTATGATGGATGATTCTGAGCCCAGACCTCTCTCCTCTCCCCTCTCCCCACCAGGAGCGCTATGAAGCGGCCATCCAGAGGTCAGTGAAGAAGACATGGGCCGAAATCCGGCAGCAGCGCTGGTCCTGGGCAGGAGCCCTGCACCACAGCTCCCCAGGACATAAGACCAGTGAGTGGGCTGGAGGGCCTAGTGAGTGGGTGGGTGGGGCTGGGGCCTGACGAGTGGGGACAGGGACCAGCGTTGGTGCCAGGGGCTGGCAGCACCCTGCAGCAGGTATGCCTTGCTTCACACGACCTGTGTCTTCTCGAATGACCTTGTAAACCAAATTGTCCCTTCCCGAGGACTTCTGCTATCAAGTCAGAGGTGAATTCTCTTCATTTGGTTTGCTCTTCAAACCTCTGTCACTTTAGATTAGCCTTCTTTGCTCCCATTATTACTATCGGTTGATGATACAGAAAAGAACACTTTAATGCCTTGCAGACACTGGGTATTTAAGAAAACTACCACCCCCTTGTGTACCTGTCTTGGGAGGCAGATTTGTGTTTCTGAGTTTTCTTCATGTCGGGCCATCAGGATTGGGGTCTGATTCTTTGCTGGCATGTATGTACCACCGTGTTTGAATGTCTTTACGTAACAGCAGAGTTCAGTATTTCCAGCTGTGGACCTTCTGGTGTATGTGCTCGTGGATATGTGTGTGTTGTATGTCAAAATATGTGTTTGTTTGTTTGCCTTGGTGTGTTTATGGCCTTGTGTACCTCAGTGAGGGCTCCCAAGTCAGACGGAACTGGGTTAGGATCCCAGCTCTGGCACTTGCGGTGTGACCTCTAACATCTCGATGTCACTTTCTTCGCCTGTAAGATGGGGATAACGATACTACTTGCCTCCGAGGTTGTAGGTAGATGTTTGGGAGGATCAAGTGAGGTAACATGTGTGTGGTGCCCAGCACAGTGCCTGGTACATGGTAAGCATCCAACAAACGTTAGCTGTTACGAATACCGTGATTCAGTTGCTTTGATGTGTTTGTGCCTGTGTGCATCTGGGTCCGACCCATTATCTGTCTGTGTTTGTGTTTCTGTATCTGTGCATGTCTGCACACACATGTGCATGTGGAAGTGTACTTTCACTCTACACGCCCCTGCATGTCTTTGTCTTTGTGTGCCCGTACGAACGTGTGGATTTGTGCGAGTGACTGTGACTCGGGGTTCTTCTGTTTAGGAATGTCTGCATTTGTCCGGGTACGTGGGTGTGGTAGCCATAGCGCCTTGGCAGGGCAGTGCCAGCAAGCGCCGACACCGGGTGGCTGTGGGGGAGGGGTTGCAGCGCCCAGCCCCAGGGAATGGCTTCCTGGCCAGGAAGACTATAGTTTCTCTAGTTCTGCTCCGTCCCCTTCCTCTGTTCCTTCTCCATTGGCTCCCCCAATCCAGGTTGTCTCTGGTCACCTATCCCCCATCCCCTCCTCCCAGAGCCAAGTCCGCCTTCTCCTCCCCTTCCTAGCCTGCCCACTCTTCCCTCTCCCACCCTGCCCGCGGAGCATCCTGCATGGAAGGCCTCAGTGCCCCCCCTGGCTCCTGTCCGGCCCGGCCCTAATGCCGTGTCTTTTCCCCTCCAGGTGGGAGCAGGTGCTCCGTGTCGGCAGTAAACCTGCCTAAACACGTGGACTCTATAATCAACAAGCGGCTCTCAAAGTCCTCTGCCACGCTCTGGAACTCCCCCAGTAGAAGTAAGAGAAGGCCCAGCCCTCCTCCCTCCAGAGCCCCTTGTAGCCCCCACCAAGCCTCTTCCAGAGCTCAGCAAGAACCCCAGATCCCAGGAACCCTCACATACTCCAGGTCTCCATCCCCATTCTACCCCACCCAGGGCTCTGCACCCCTCAGGAGAGCCGGGTGTATGGGTCTGGACCCTGAGGACAGAGATGTGCTCTGCAGGGGAGGAGAACAGAGACAAAGAGCAGTGTCCCAGCAGACAGAAGGCCTGGCTGGGGCCTCAAGAGCAGGTGGAGGTGGGGGTGGGGGTGGTGTTGGGGGTAGGGGTGGAGAGTGGGAATGGGCAGGCAGCCTCATCTCCAACCACAGCCAGCTGGCCTAGGCCCGCCTTAGGCAGGTGGCCTTGCCCCCAAGTACCAGACTAGCCTGGGTGCTGTGTGTGCAGAGCGGGCCCCTTATTCTGGCTCTACCCTGGGGGGCCCAAACGACCCCGCCCTCTCTGCCTTCAGAGCCCTAGCCATGGCCTCAGCTGGCTCCAGAGTTGTGGGCAACTAGGGTGGCATGGCCCCTGTGTTCCTACCATGCCCTGGTGCTCACATGTGAAGGGGCCATGGTAGGAGTTATTTATAAGTTTCTCCAGCTTTTATTTGGTTGTTCTGTTGCCTAGCAACCAAATCAGCTGCTGTACCAACTCCACCTGACTGAGGCTTAAAAATAACCCAGCAGCTGAGGGGACAGAGCAGGGTGGCCCAGGCCAGCCAAACCCCCTAGCAGCCTCTCTCTGGCATGGGACACCCCTCAGTCAGGAGCACAAGGACCCTCACTGTCCCCCATCCATGGACCCATGCAACCCCAGGCCAGCCCTCTGATAACAGGAGGTGCAGGGTGCTACAGTGGGACGCAGGAGTGGGCAGGGTCTGTCACCTAGGGAAAGTGGTAGAGGGGGCCCTCAAGCCATGCAGGGCATTGCCCTGGGAAGCATCTTGTTGCCTGGGTCTGCAGTGAAGGTCAGGCCCCAGAGCAGACAAATGTGGCTCCACCGGACTGGGGTGAGGGTCCTGGGGAAGCCTCTCTGGGCCTAGCAGGGGGACGACGGCACCTGACAGTTCCCTGCGCTTCTGCCTCCCTGCTGCGACCCCCAGCGGTAACCCGCTTCTGGCATTCTCCCTCTAGATCGCAGCCTGCAGCTCAGCGCGTGGGAGAGCAGCATCGTGGACCGTCTGATGACACCCACCCTCTCCTTCCTGGCACGGAGTCGCAGTGCGGTCACACTGCCCCGCAACGGCCGGGATCAGGGTAGGGGCAGCGGCCCTGGGAGAGCCCCCACGAGGGGCGGGACAGGGGCCAGATTCGCTCGTGGGCCGCGCCCCGACCGCACTCATCCCTCTGCAGCCGTGCCCGTGTGCCCGCGCTCGGCCTCCGCCAGCCCCCTCACGCCGCCGAGCAGCGCCCCTCGAAGCGTGCACCGCTGCGCCCCAGCTGGGGAGCGCGGGGAGCGCCGCAAGCCCAGCGCCGGGGGCAGCCCGGCCCAGGTCCGCCGCCGGCCTGAAGCCTCGCCGGTGAGTGGGCGGCACGCAGGGGTGGCGCAGGGAGCCGGCCAGGCCGGGGGAGCGCGGCGCCGTCAACTTCTGGTCCCCGCTCTCCTTCCCCCTCCTTATCAGGTGCAGAAAAAGGAGAAGAAGGACAAGGAGCGGGAAAATGAAAAGGAGAAGAGTGCCCTGGCCCGGGAGCGCAGCCTCAAGAAGCGCCAGTCACTGCCTGCGTCTCCGCGCCCGCGCCTCTCTGCCGGCAACGCCGAGCTCAGGTGGGCACACACAGTGGTGCTTGCACATCACCAGGCCATCCATCCATCCATCCATCCATTCACAAATATTTGTTGGGCACCCACTCCTAAAGTGAAAATGAAAGCTCTTTGAGGGCAGATTTGTTCTGTTTTATACGAGTGTTTGGATGGCTGAAGTACAGTAGCACCTAGAACAGTGCCTGGCATTTGGTAAGCAGTCAACAAATACCTGCTGAATGCATGAACTGGACCCGCCAGGTACTGTTCTGAGGGCTGAGGACACATTGATGAGCCAAACCAGGGCTGGTTCTTGCTCTTTTCAATCTTCCTGGCTATTGGTGAGACAGACAGTAATCAAAGACTCACAAATGAGGATGTGATCACGAACTGGGATATGCTCTAAAAGGAAATAATCTGGTTCTGTGAGAGCATATAAGGTGGGCAGGGCTGAGCCAGCCCAGTGGGGAGAGGGGGATACTTCCCTGAGGAAATGACATGCTCAGAGCGTGCGTAAGTGTGTGGCTGCTGTGCTCAGGGCCTAACTTTTCCTTTTCTCTCAGTCCCAAAGGCAAGGCTCGGCCATCCTCTCCCTCCACATCCTGGCACAGGCCTGCCTCCCCCTGCCCCAGCCCAGGGCCAGGCCACGCTCTGCCCCCCAAACCACCGTCCCCTCGGGGCACCACTGCATCACCCAAGGGGCGGGTTCGGAGGAAGGACGAGGCAAAGGAGAGCCTCAGTTCGGCAGGACCTGTGGACAAGAACCAGAACAAGGGCAAGACCAGTGACGAGAAGGAGCCAGCAGCCCCTGCCTCACCGGCTCCCTCACCTGTGCCCTCCCCCACCCCAGCCCAGCCCCAGAAGGAGCAGCCCACAGCCGACATCCCTGCAGGTGGGTTGCCAGGGAAGCCAACTTTGCCTGTGAGGCGGAGGTGGTCAGAGATATGGGCCCAGGGGTGCCTGGGGACTGGGTGTTGGCAGACAGGCAGAGGAGGTTCTTGCCCTCAGCAGGTCTAGGCCCAGAACACAGGCCAGAGAGGAGAACCACACCACTCTGAGTTGATGGCAGAAGTTGGGTGGGTGGGTCTCCCTGAGGTCCAGGAAGCAGGGGCATGCAGTGGTGATGGAGGTGCCTGAGCTGGTATGTGCTGACTCCTGGTCCTGGATCCCACTCCAGATACTGCTGTCCTGACCTCACCCCCAGCCCCTGCTCCACCAGCGACCCCTAGCAAACCCATGGCGGGCACCACAGACCGAGAAGAGGCCACTCGACTCCTGGCTGAGAAGCGGCGCCAAGCACGGGAGCAGCGGGAGCGCGAGGAACAGGAGCGGAGGCTGCAAGCAGAAAGGGACAAGTGAGTCAACCCATGGGGACTGAAGGGGCCCTTATGGAGGCTGTGAAAGAACCGCAGGACGGAACCCGAGTTTCCTCTGTCCCCCAGGCGCATGCGAGAAGAGCAGCTGGCGCGGGAGGCCGAGGCTCGGGCCGAGAGGGAGGCGGAGGCCCGGAGGCGGGAGGAGCAGGAGGCCCGAGAGAAGGCGCAAGCAGAGCAGGAGGAGCAGGAGCGGCTGCAGAAGCAGGTGCCCCCGCGGGCCGGCTGGCGGGCGGGCGGTGCGGGGCTGGGTGTGGGCGCCTCCTGGTGGCGGGCTGGGGGGCTGGCCCGGAGGGAAGGCTGGAGTCCAGCTGCTTAAAGCTCGCGGGAACCTTGGGCAGAAAGAAGAGGCTGAAGCTCGGTCCCGGGAAGAAGCGGAGCGGCAGCGTCTGGAGCGGGAAAAGCACTTCCAGCGGGAGGAGCAGGAGCGGCAAGAGCGCAAAAAGGTCTGCAGAGCCGTGCTGTGTGCTTATGTGGGCGGGGCCATGCTCTGTGCTGGGTTCTGGCTTCAGTTACTGGGATAGTGGAGGCTGGGGGAGTGGGCCCTGCCTTGGGCTTGTAAAGGGTAGACCAAGAAGCAGGTGGGGTGAGTTCTGGTTCCTTGCCTGGAACGGACTGGTATGAGCTGGAAGGGCCCTGACAGGACGAGGGCCTGGCTGGTGGGAGGTTTAGGAATAGGGCAGCACTTGGGTCTAACTGATGTGGGGCGTCCCAACAGCGTCTGGAGGAGATAATGAAGAGGACTCGGAAGTCAGAAGCTGCTGAAACCAAGGTCAGGATTCCCCAAAGGCAGTGCTGGCAGCGGGGGGGGGGGGGGGGGGGGGGAGGAGGGCGATGGGTTTAGGAAAAGAGGTTGGGGGTGGGGCGCCCTCAGGGTCTGGGCTGGGAAAGCGAATTCAGCACCTCAGTCCCTTGGGGCCAGATATCCCTTGAGTCTGACTGCTCTTCCAATTCAAAGCAGAAGCTGGACAGAAAGGAGGCAAAAGCCAACAATTTCAGCCCAGGTAAATGCCCTGTTCCTCTCATCTCTGTCCCCTTGGCCACCCATCCTCAAACTTCCTGCTCTCCCCAGCCCCTAACTGATGGGCATTCCTTCCCTGTGATAGACCCTGTGAAAGCCGGGGAGGCTCGGCCCTCAGGGCTGCAGAAGGAGGCAGTGCAGAAAGAGGAGCTGGCCCCCCAGGAGCCTCAGTGGAGGTATCTGCTATGATCTGGATCCTGGGGGCCCTGGGCAGGGAGGCAGGATGACACTGGGGCTGTGGGGTGCCCGAGTGGTCCTGGGGTGGGAGGTGCCTGAGTGTTGGCCCTGCATCCACAGCCTGCCGAGCAAAGAGTCACCAGGATCCCTGGTGAACGGCCTGCAGCCTCTCCCTGCACACCAGGAGAATGGCTTCTCCCCTAAGGGGCCCTCTGGGGACAAGAGCCTGGGCCGAACGCCAGAGGCACTTCTGCCCTTCGCTGAGGCAGAAGCTTTCCTCAAGAAAGCTGTGGTACAGCCCCCACAGGTCACAGGTAGGGATCCCTGACTTTTCTCCCAGCAGCCTTCCTCAGACTCCCCAGCCCTGCCCTTTCTTCCAGCTCTGCCCCAGGCCCTCTCACGCTCCTCCCTGAAGACCCCCAGACATCTGGGCTAGGAGGCCTTGTTTGCCTTGACTGTTTCCCCTCCTGCTTTTCCCTCAGAAGTCCTTTAAGGGGTTGCCTTGGATCCAGGCATAGCTATGAGGGCTCCTCTGCATCATCTACCAGGAAGTCTGGAAGAGAAAGAGACAGAACAAAGCCGGAAGTGGCCTGGGCCCCTTGGGGTGGGTCCTCTGTTATTTTTAATCTGCACCTTATAGACTGATGTCTCTTTGGCTGGAGCCAGGCCCTGCCCCTCAGTGCATTCGTGTGCTCGCACGTGCGGACACCCCCCTCCCATACACACACATACACTCACAGCCTCTCTGGCCACCTCCCTTGGGGAAGGGCCGCCTGTAGTATTTGCCTTGGTTTGGTGGGGTACAGTGGATGTGAATACTGTAAATAGCTTGTGCTCAGACTCCTCTGCGTGGAGGGGGCGGGTGCAGGAGGCAGACCCTCCCAAGACTCCCTGGGGTGATCTTCCTCTCTCTATTTAACTGTAACTGAGGGGGAACCCAGGGCTGGGGCTGGGGGGGCACCTTGGGCCACAGAATACTGGTTGCTTTAGGGGTACCCGTGCCCCCTGCCCTCGCCTGGAATCAGTGTTATTGCATCTGATCAAACTTCTCCAGAAATAAAGTGAGAATAATTCTGCCAGTCCTGTCTATCCTTGGGGCTGGCGGTGGGTGGGAGCAGGTGCCTCCTGCATTCTCAGAACTTTAGGAGCCAGGGCCTGGCGATATCCACCCCTAGGTACCAGTCCTAGACCTCCTGCCTGTAGTCTCCATCTTGTCACGAATTCATCCATTTAACACATATGGTTCCAGGCAGTGGACTACATGCTAGGGATCCAGTACAGGAAAAGACGTAGCCTCTGTTCTCATGGAGTTTACAGTCTAGCAGGTGAGTGTCATGGACACTGAGTTGCCTATGCAACATCCATTCCCATTGCCCGAACAGAAATGATTTCGTTCAGGTGGCCATCTTCCTCCTGGATCCTCCCACCCCCCACCTCTGTGCTTCGTTAGAGATAGATCCCAGGCCCAGGCGTGAATCAGGATTGTAATGAGCTGAAAATGGTGGTCCCAAACCCCTCATGAGTGACTGGTTTAGGTACGGGCATGTGACACAATTGTGGCTGGCAGATATAAAGAAAAGTCTCTTGGGCTTCTAGGAGAAAAAAAATGAGGACCTCCCAGTGTCCCCCACCTCCTCGTGTTCACACCCTGTGTAATCCCTTCCCATGTTGTGCCAGGGCTGGGTGACCAACTGAATACAGCAGAAGTGATGGCGTGTCATACGAGAGGTTAGGTCATATAAGACACTGCAGCTTCTGTCGTGGTCGCCCCTTGCTCTTGGACCCACTCTGGAGGGAGTGGCTGCTACAGTGCAAACAGCCTGAGAGGTCCGCATGCCAGGGGACCAAAGCCCCCCTGCCAACGGCCACATGCCAACAGCTTCTCCAGCCTCAGTCAAGCCTTCAGATGACTTCAGCCCTGGCCAACAGCTTGACAATAACCTCATGAGAGACCCTCTGTCAGAACCAACAAGCTAAGCCATTCCTGGGTTTCTAACCCATAGAAACTGTGAGATAATAAATATCATTTTAGACTGCTCAGTTTTGTGAGGATTCATTACACAGTAATCGTTAACTAAGACACATAACAAGGGGAAAACTCAGTATGAGATGAAGTCCGACTGTGATGCCTGGAGTTGCCGCATCCGTCCTGCTGACCAACCTGAGGACAAAGCCAACATCAAGGGTGGCAGAGCAGGGAGATGGGAAGAACCTAGGTCCTTGAGAAGACCACTGAGTTAACCAACCCCAAATCCAGTCCTACCACTGGACAACTTCTTGTTTATGCCAACACAATCAGATTTTCTGTTTGATGTAATCAAAAGCTTCTAACTCTTCTAGGGACACAGACAATAAATGTAAAACGCATTTCTATTTCAATGAAGGAAATGAACTGGATGAAAGGCTGAGTGATACCAGGGAAACTTACTCAGATAAGGTGTCTTCTAAAGGAGCAGCATTTAGACTTGATCTGAAGGTTGAGGAGGAGCCAGCCATGTGAAAAAGAACAGGGAGAAGAGTTGCAGGTGGAGGGATCAGGATGCTGACAGCCCTAGAGGACTAGGGGCACGGGATCAGGGTTGCTGGGCGGTGTGAGCGATGGGGAGGGCTGGGGGCACCACATCTCAGGTAGTGGGGATCAGGAACCGCAAGGACGCCAGGACAGGACTAACAGCTTCTAGGCCCTCTCCTGGGAGACAGATCCTTTGCATACCCCTCCAAGCCCCCAGCCTAAGCCCCAGCTCATATTCACACCTGGGCAGAGGCACCAACATTTTCCAAGCAGCAGTACCCTCTGAATACTTTTTTTTTTTTTTAATGAGGAAAGCAGTATTTACTTATTTTATTTTTTTAATGTTTATTTTTGTGAGAGAGAGAGCATAAGCAGGGGACGGGCAGAGAGAGGGGCACACACAGAATCCGAAGCAGGCTCCAGGCTCTGAGCTGTCAGCACAGAGCGTGACGTGGGGCTTGAGCCCACAAACCGTGAGATCATGACCTGAGCCAAACACTTAACCAACTGAGCCACCCAGGCGCACCCCCCCCCCGTCCCCCCCCCGCCCCGGAATACTCTTGCAGAAGAATCATTTATTCACTCCTTTATTCAGTATATTGTGGAGCACCAGCTAAGCACCAGAGGGATATGATAGTAAGCAAAAACCAGACATGGAAACTCCTGGTGGGGAGGGTGGGTATTAACCAAATACACAAATCTAAAAATAGGAAATGCAGTCAGTGCTAGGAAGGTGGAATAGAGAGAGCAACTACAGCCTGTAACAGAGGAAGCCTTAGGTTGAAGGTTGGATAAGATATCCCTGAATAAACGGTGTTTAATCTGAGATCTGGTAGGTGAGTAGGCGTTGACTGGGCAAAGTCAACAACGTGGAGAAAGGAAAGAAGAGAGAAGCACTTCCCAGACAAACGGAAAAGCATGTGCAAAGGCCCTGCATGGAAAGGAGAAGTATCTGGAGTATTGTAAGCAGATCTGAAGGAGTCTGTTTTTACTCACCACTAAGTCCTCAGGCCTGGGACAATAGGCACTCGATCAATATTTGCTGAATTAAGAAAGGTCTGTTGAGAAGGTGGTGTCTGGGATGAGGTGAGCCAGACCATGCAAGTCCTTGTAAGGCTGTGTTCAGGAGTTTGGATTTTATCTCGAGGGCCATGGGAGGCTGTAAAATGGGGTGGGAAGGGTGACATGGTCAGCCTGGCATTTTTATTAGACCACTCTGGCTCTTGGTTGGGAAACCGGTAGAGGCTTGATTGTAAACTGGGAAACCGCTGAAGAAGTGATTGCTGAGGTCCAGAGAGGAGACAATAGAGGCTTAGGCTCAGGAAATAGAGATCGGGAGAAATATGCCACACTAATTTGCTTATTTATTCAAGAAACATTGAGCACCTGGTATGTGCCCGGGCATATAGGTGCTGGAGACTTCCAGTGAGTGAAAATTGACACAGTCTTTATCTTCATGAAATTTAGAGTCTGATGGAAAAAAAAATAGACCTTAATTACATAATATTGCAAACAAATCAACAATTACAGCTATGACAAATATGTGAAGGAGAAGTATGTGGTGCTAGGAGAGTCAACAGTAGGGGATCTGACCTGGCCAGGGAGGTCAAGGAGAGTGTCCCTGAGAAAGCAATGCTGGAGCCTCTATCTGAAGGAGTAGGAGTTAACACGGCAGAAAGGTGGGTTTCCAGGCAGAAGCAGAAACAGCATGTGCAAAGGCCCTGTGATGAGCACAGCCCTTGTAGTTGGAACAAAGAGAGTGACAGGGAGGGTAGTGCCAGAGAGGGAGGAAGGACCAGGCCAAGCAGGACCCTATGTGCCATGCTAAGAATTTGGTCTTTATTGAAAAGCACAAAGGAAGCGATGGAAAGATTTCAGCAGGTGGGTGGCCTGATCAGATTGACAATCTGGAAAGATTACCAGGGCTACCACCTGGAGAAGGGATGGAGCGGAGAGGGGGAGTAGAGAGACAGTAGTGAGTCCAGACAAGAACATAAACTCCGATAAGAAATGACCGGCAATTAGCCAGTGAGTGGTGGGAACCCAGACACAAGAGGAGAAAAACCGAATTGGCCATGGGGAAGGTGAAAGAAAGTGTCAAGGATGATTCTAAGCTTTCCAGGTCAAACAACCAGATGGATACTGGTCTACTAATGGAGAGAGGGAACTCGGGAAGAGAGCCAGGTGTAGGGGGATAGATCATGAGTTTGACCTGGAAGTCAGTGCATAACCATTTCTTGTACAGGTCTGGCGCTCAAGGGGATGGGTCTGATCCCACAGGCTGTGGGGGAGGAGCGAGGAGGGAGGGAGGGAAGTGTGGAGGGGAAGTTCCAGGGACGAAGCAGTGTTCAGAAGCCTGGGGATTGGAGCCTCTGACACCTCAGGGCTCTTCCGGGCAAGTCCTGGGGCAGGGCGGGCTTTAGAAGAACGGGCCCAGGCTGCAGGGAGGCTGGCCCCCTGGTCTATTTCCTGGTTTCCCGTCGGAGACTTAGGAATGTCCGGTCTGCTCCAGGCCCTGAGCGAGCCTGAGAATAGAGGGAGAGGCAGCGGCCCTCCGCTCTGGAGACCCCTCCCTTTCTCCAACTGGGCCAGATAAGGCAAAGCCAGAAGGAGGCAACGAATGCCCTTCCCACCGCGTCCCTCCATCCCAGCCGCCAACGCTCCTGAACCCCTGCTCCCTTACAAAACTGCCCCCAACACACTACCCTTTCTTTACCGGGACTCCCCAGTTCCACAGCATCGGTCCGGGTGGGCCTCCTTCAAAAGAGCAGTCCCTGCACCCCAACGCCGTCCCCGGCTTCCCAAGGAACGGGCATCTGGCGCCCCCTCCCGGTGAAACGGGCACATTGGCAAACTAGGTGACGTACGAGCTGCCCCGACTGGACGCAGGGCTGTGGTGGGTTCCTGGCTGAGAGGTCGGTAAGTGTATGTCCAGAGCTGGCCACTGAGTCACTCTGTAGCCGTGAGCAATTTCTCCAGGCTTTGTGAGCTTCCATTTCTCACCTGCTAATTAGGGTTAGTGATGTGAGGAATAGAATAAAAGAATTTTGTTAGTTGCAAGGCCCCCTCCACACCTTGAGGGACCTTGACACCCTGGGGCAGCTCCACACCACCTCCTGGGTACTACCAGCCCCTTCCTGAAAGCACTTAACTTGGAGACAGTCATGTTAGACATATCCTGATGTGGCCAGAACCTAGAGCACTCACTGATTCAGAGGGCCCAGTTCTTATTTCCAGGGTGCTCAGCCTAGAATTGGGGACATGTAATACAATGTAAGAGGTCACTGACAGAACAGGGCACAGGGTCCTGTGGGAATAGAAAGGAGAAATACTTAATCCAGATTCAAAGGGGGAGAGAATGTCAGGGGGAGTTTCCTGGGAGGGTCCTTTAAATTAAGGACTGAAAAACTAAATGCCTCCAAAGGGCAGCCCCCGGGCATTCAGCTCAGGTCCACAGTTGCCAGGTGGAATTGGACCCCGGTGTTGCTGGGGGTGGCCTACCAAGTGTAGGATGATGGTAGGTGTCTTCCCTACCCAGGTGTGATCAATAAAGATGCATTGTCTGTAGAGAATTTAAGAGCCAGAATAAAAATGGCTAAAAATGGGTCAGCTTTTTATTTTTACCATCCATCAGCAATATTAAACAATGTCAGTTAGGGGCACCTGAGTGGCTCAGTCAGTTAAGCTTCTGACTTTGGCTCAGGTCATGATCTCACGGTTGGTTCCTGAGTTCGAGCCCTGCTGCACTGACAATGACAGCCTGCATGGGATTCTGTCGCTCCCCGCCCCTCCCCTGCTTACATACTTTCTCTTTCTGTCAATAAATAAACTTAAAAAAAAAGAATAATATTGGGGCGCCTGGGTGACTCAGTCAGTTAAGTATCTGACTTCTGCTCAGGTCATGATCTTGTGGTCCCTGGGTTGGAGCCTTGCCTCGGGCTCTGTGCTGACAGCTCAGATCACGGAGCCTGCTTCGGATTCTGTTTCTCCCTCTCTGCCCCTCCCCCACTCATGCGCACGCTGTCTTCCTCTCTCTCTCTCCCTCTCTCAAAATTAAATAAACATTAAAACAATGTAAACAATGTCAGTTAAAAAAAAAATGCTTCTTCCTAAAAAAAAAAAAAAAAAAAAAGCTTCTCCCCGAAAAAAAGTTTATTGGTTTAAGTTCTAAATAGTTACTACAGATACTGTTGAGTTTATTAATATGTATGCTTGTTTCAGATTAGCACAATGTATTACTTACCTTTGAATAAACATTGTGTTCTACCTGGAAGTTAATTAGGAGAAATCTCACTTAAATTGTCACCTCTTGACACACACAGATTTCAGATAATGCACATTCATTGTGATATCCCTCAAGCTTGCTTTGGGCTCAATAGGTGTCTTCAACTCTGTGACACTACATATTTCTGAGTTGAAACAGTAGTTTAAGAAAGAACAATGACATAATCATTGTAAAGGCAAAGAAACAGACTTGAGTTACTTAAATTCTGTCATTTTATGTGAACACTTGCGCTAATAACTTGTGTGTGTATATATATATATATATATGCTTTTTGAAAATATTTTCTTAAATTTTCTTTTAAAGTTTATGTATGTATTTGGGGGGGAGGGGAAGAGAGAGAGAATCCCAAGCAGGCCCCATGCTCAGCTTGGAACCCAATGCAGGGCTTGATCCCACGATCACGAAATCATGACCTGAACCAAAATCAAGAATTGCAGGCTTAACTGACTAGCCACCTATGTGCCCCTAAAGATTTTATTTTTAAGTGATCTCTACACCTGACATGGGGCTCAAATTCACAACCCTGAGATCAAGAGTCACACACTCTACCGAGTGACCCAGCCAGTCACCCTTAAACTTGTATATATAACATTAAAACTCAACAATAAACAGAATTTTGTGTTTCAAATTAAAACAGTGGGAACTGTAAGGTATCATATTTTTATTTGGAAAGTGCAAATTTACTCAAACATGAAATGTCTTGCCACACTTAATATTATAAAAGTTAAAGTTATCCTTTTTGTTAATATTTTTTCAATTTTTTTTTTATTGTGGCAAAGTATACATAGCAACATTTACTTTTTATTTTTTTTAAGTAGGCTTCATGCCCAATACAGAGCCCAACACAGGGCTTGAACTCACGGCCCTGAGATCAAGACCTGAGCTGAAATCAAGAGCTGGAAGCTTACTCAACTGAATCACCCAGGCGCCCCTAAAATTTACCATTTTTGAAGTGTATAGTTCTATGGCATTGAGTACATTTACTGTGCAACTATCACTAACATTTATCTCTAGAACCGTTCATCTTCCTAAACTGACGTTTTGTACCCATTAACAGGATGATAGTTAACTCCCCATTCCTTCTCCACCCAGTTCCCGGCAACCACCATTCTTCTTTCTGTCTCTATGAATTTGAATACTCTAGGTACCTCATCTAGGTGGAATCATGGACTTCTCCTTTTGTGACTGGCTTATTTCACTTACCATGATGTTTTCAAGGGTCACCCATGTTGTAACATGTGTCAGAATTCCGTTCCTTCTTAGGGCTGAATCACGTTCCATTGCATGCTACATTTTGTCATCCATTTATCTGTTGATGGACATTTGGATTGTTTCCACCTTAGGCTACTGTGAATAAGGCCACTATGAACATGGGTGTACAAATAGCTGTTCAAGTCCCTGCTTTCAGTTGTTTCGGGCATGTACCCAGGCGTGGAATTGCTGGATCATATGGCCATTCTATGTTTAATTTTTACGAGGAACGGCCACACTGTTTGCCATAGCACCTGTACGACTTTATATTCCCACCAGCAATATGCAAGCGTTCCAATTTCTGCACTTCCTCACCAACACTTTTCTGTTTTGTTTGTTTAATGACATCATCCTAATGGGTGTGAGGTTGTATCTCATTGTACTTTCAATTGGCATTAGTGAGAATCAACATCTTTTCATGTGCTTATTGGCCATTTGTATATCTTCTTTGGAGAAATGTCTATTCAAGTTCTTTGCCCATTTATTTTTGTTGTTGTTGTTGTTGTTGTTTATTTATTTATTGGAGGGGCAGAGAGAGAAGGAGGGAGAGACTCTCAAGCAAGCAGAGCCTGACACAGGGCTCAATCCCACAAACCATGAGATCATGACCTGAGCTGAAATCAAGAGTCCGCCACTTAATAGACTGAGTCACCCAGGCATGCCTCTTTGCCCATTTATTAATTGGGGTTTTTGTTGTTGTTGAGTTATAGGAGTTCTTCATAGAGTGTGGATATTACCCACTGATCAGATATGTGATTTACAATTATTTTCTCCCATTCTTTGGTTTGTCTTTTCAGTCTGCTGATTTTGATGGAGTCTAATTTATCAATTTTTTCTTTTGTCGATTGTGTTTTGGTGTCATATTCAAAGAAATAACTGTCAAATCCGATGTCATGAAATCTTTCGCCTCCGTTTTCTTCTAAGGGTTTATAGTGTTAATACATACATTCAGGCCTTTGACTCATTTCGAGTTGAATTTTGTATGGAGATTCATTTTTAAAAATGAAAACACTAAGCATTTCAAAGAAAATTTAAGAGCAGGACTCAGCCCCTGGGCTTTAGAGGCTCATATTCCTCAGGGTTGATTAACTGCCCTTCTCACTCCCTATCCTGAAGTTGATCTGACCCACTTTTGGGGCTCAAGCAACTGTCTAGGTGAGAGGCTGTATGGTGTGGTGAAAATCATGGATTCTGACTGGATTGCTGTTGTTTGAACCTCCCTCTGTTATTTAGTAGTTGTGTGACCTTGGTTATAGTACCTAACTCTTCTCCCCTCATCTGTAAAATGACAAGAGTGAAGACACGTATCTCACGAGGTTGTTGGGAGGAATCAATAAGTTAGTGCGTGTAAAGAACTTAGAAAAGTGTCTGACACTTGCTAAGTACTCGATGAAGTCTCAATGAAGATAGAATTTTTATTGTTATCTTTATGCCCATGGCTCCCAAACACCAACCTCCAGTCCAGACTTCTTTCCCGAGGTTGACAGCCTATATATCTGTCTGCTGGCCATCCTGGCTTGGGCGTTTTGCAAGGACCACCAATTCAAAAGTCCAAAAGTGAATTCAGAAACCCTATCCTAGAGAACATCCCCAGGATCCAATAGTCCGCAAAACCAGAAGATACCTCAGAAGTCACTCCTCACACCGCCTCACCTCTAAATCTGTCTGACTCTGCCACCAGTGCCCTCACACTAGACCAGGCCATCCTGGAGAGGATAGCAAGGCTTCTCCTCCAGTCTAGTCTCTGCCCAGCAGCCATAAATCCACCCCCACACTTTCGTGCTTCAAGCCCTCCCAGGCCTCCTTGCCCTCAGGATAAGATGCACAGCTGTGTAGAGTGGCTTCCTTGGGGCTTGTCACCCTGGGGCCCTCACATTCTTCCTCTCTTCTCTGTGTTCCCATTACCTCGCTTTTGTGATTCTCCTTGGCCTTTGCATGAACTGTTTCTTTGGCCTGGGATACTCTCCCCTGCCCACTCCCAGTCTCCCCCCATCAAGGTTGGCTGATGATTGTCCAACTCTCTTTTTTTCTTTTTTTCATTTTATTTATTTGAGAGAGAGAGAGAAAGAGAGAATCCTGAGTGGGCTCCATGCTCAGTGCAGAGTGCGACGCGGGGGCTGGATCCCACAACCCCTGGGATCATGACCTGATCCGAAATCAAGAGTCAGAGGCTCAACCCACTGAGCCACCCAGGTGCCCCCGTTGAATTCTTAAATACCACTTTTTTGAGGCTCCTGGGTGGCTCAGTCGGTTAAGCAACTGACTTTTGATTTTGGCTTAGGTCATGATCTCGCAGTTCATGAGTACAAGCCCCATGTTCAACTCTGCACTGTCAGTGCTTGGGATTCTCTTTCTCCTTCTCTCTCTGCCCCTCCCTGTTCTTGCTGGTGTGCTTGATCTTTCTCTCTTTCAAAATAAATAAATAAATTTTAAAAAAAGATACCACTTTTCCTAGGAGGCCTCCTTTGACCCCAGAGCTCTGTACCTACCCTAGCACAACAAATGCTTTATTGTATCTATTTGTCTATTTTTAATGTTTATTTTATTTTTTAATGTTTATTTATTTTTGAGAGATAGAGAGAGGGGGGGGGGAGGGAGAGATGAAGCGTGAGCAGGGGAGGGGAAGAGAGAGAGGGAGACACAGAATCCGAAGCCAGTTCCAGGCTGTGAGCTGTCAGCACAGAGTCCAACATGGGGCTTGAGCTCACAAACTGCGAGATCATGACCTGAGCCAAAGTTGGACGCTTAACCAACTGAGACACCCAGGTGCCCCAATGTTTATTTTATTTTTGAGAGAGAGAGAGAGAGAGAGAGAGAGCGCAGTGGAGCAGTGGAGGGGCAGAGAGAGAGGGAAACAGAGGATCCGAAGCAGGCTCTGTGCTGACAGCAGAGAGCTTGACACGGGGCTCGAACTCACAAACTGTGAGATCATGACCTGAGCCGAAGTCAGACATTTAACCGACTGAGCCACCCAGGTGCCCCTATTTTTTTTTTTTTTTAAGATTTTATTTTTAAGTAATCTCTACACCCAACAGGGGGCTTGAACTCACAACCCCGAGGTCAAATATCACATGCTTCACCAACCGAGCCAGCCAGGCACCCCAACTGTTGGTCTATTAAATGCTCCTCTGCCAGAACCTGAGTCACAAGAGCAGAACATTTCAGTTCTGTCCTTCCTAGGCCCCGGTGCCTGGCACACACTAGATGCTGTCTGTGTACAATAAATGTCTGACAGAGAGAAACATGAACCAGAGCGTGCAGGCCAGAACAGTTGGGGGAGTGAGAGAGGGAGACTAATAGGCAGGTCGTGTTTCACACTGGTGCAGCGTGAGACAGGAAAGAATGTTGCCAAGTGTCCCAGAAGCTGGACAAGAATCAGGCACTGAGCGCCTTGTATTCTGATTAGCTGGGACGTTTCTTCTTTCTCCTATTGCATGGAAAACTCACAGAAGGGTTTTAAGTTGGGAGGTAACATAATTGGAGGTGAAAATACCAGCCAACCACAGGATGGAGGCAGGTGGACAAGACTGGAGGCAGGAAGTTATGAGGCTGTGGCCATAAGATGTCTCTGGAGGGAAACTGAGGAAGGGAACTGGATGGCCAAGGGGCATGGGTGGAAGAGACATTTCACTGCATGTTCTTTGTACCTGTGGAAAATTTGAAGCATGTGAGTGTACTACTTGGTCAAAAAATCATTTTAATTTTTTTTTTAATGTTAGAGAGAGGGAGAGAGTGAGTAGGGTAGAGGGGCAGAGCAAGACAGAGAGAGAGAGAGAGAGAGAGAGAGAGAGAGAGAGAGAGAGAGACAGAGGATCCCAAGCAGGCTCCACACTCAGTGCGGAGTCCAATGCAGGGCTCGATCCCATGACCCTGGGATCATGACCTGAGCTGAAATCAAGAGTCGGATGCTCAACCGACTGAGCCACCCAGGTGCCCATCAGAAAGTCATTTTAAAGACTGAACATCTACTCAAGACATGATGTCTATAACATTTGACTTTTTTGTATTATAAACCAATGTTGACCCCTTAAAGTAGATGAGATGATATATAAAAGTAAAAATAATAAAAAATAGGATCCCCTATAGTTTCTTCTACCTGAAAGTGAGTAGTGATAGAAACCCTCCCTGTGTCCCCACCTAAAGCTGCTGAAAGAGAATCTGGATGAGGGCTACGGGAGAGGCCTAGCCCTTGGTGGGATTGCTGGAGTGAACAAATCAAAATACAGGACCCCTGTTAAAGTAGAATTTCAGACAAACAATGGATAATTTTTCAGTATAAGTATGTTCTAAATATGACATGGGACATACATTTAAAAAGTCTTTATTGTTCCCTGAAATTTAAATTTTCCTGGATTTTATCTGGCAACCCTATACCCTGGCCTTTCTTCTCTCTCAGCCCATACTACTGGTCCTTCTGCCAATTTTTATTTTAAATCCTCATCTGAATGATTTTTACTTAAAAGCCATTCAAATTTGTTTTACTTATTTATTTAAAAGTTTTTTAAAACGTTTATTTATTTTTGAGAGAAAGAGACATAGAGAGAAAGAGACAGAGAACGAGCAGATGAGGGGCAGAGAGAGGGAGACAGAATCTGAAGCAGGCTCCAGGCTCTGAGCTGTCAGCACAGAGCCTGATGTGGGGCTCGAACCCACGAACTGTGAGATCATGACCTGAGCCAAAGTCAGATGCTTAATCGACTGAGCCACCTAGGTGCCCCGCAAATCTGTTTTAAAAATTGCCACCAGACTTTTCTGCAGGGTCTCTGGCCTCACACAATGCTGCCCCTGGCTCCACTGGCCCAGCACACAGCAGACCCCAGCATACCTGGTGTCTGCCGAGTGAGGTGAGTGGAGAAAGCAGGTCAGGCAGTTCTGGCCAGGCCCTGAGGACTGGTCCTGGTGATGGGCACTGGTAATTGAGCCTGGATACTGGGCACTGGGTTTCAAGCACAGGGTATCATGTCCTGGCTCTGAGTGCTGGACTCTGGGTCTTGGAAACCAGGACCAGAGAGAAGGCCAGGAGTTCTTGGTCACTGGGCAAAGGGAACTTCAGCTCAGCAGCAGTTGTGAGCCTGGTGTCCCTTACTGTCTAGGGTGGGGCTGGGGATGAGGAGCTGCCCAGCCCCCAGCTGTTTTGTAACAGCTGCTGGACCAGGCTAGACAGGAAATTTAAGGAGCTGGGGGTGGGGTAGGGAAAAAGGGGTCAGTGGACAGGGCAAGGCCACTTGGGCAGACTGACTTAGGTCCCAGGCCCGAGGGTGAGAGCGGGCTGGAGCTCCAGATCTCTCAGAGACACAGAGGGGCCCTAGGAGCAAAAACAGGATGGGCGGTAGGGAGAGTGGGAACTTTTAGGCTCCCCTGTCTGTCCACCTCCCTCTTTGCCAGCCGCCTGGCTCAGCTCCCAGGCCAAGGCAGCTGGAGTGATTAGTGTGGGCCGAGGGGGTAGGAATGCCAGAGGCTTGTCTCATGTCTCAGAACACAGGGATCCAGCAGAGCAGATGGCACAACTGAGATGAGAAAGAGTGGCCATGAGATAAGAAGAGATAAACAAGGCGGACACCAGAGACAGACCAGAGAAGCAGGGCGAGACACAGAGTGAGAGACTCAACTCTACATAGAGAAATTGGTGGTGGAGGGACGCATCGACAGACCTTCTCTCTGTCTCTTCCTAAGCCCTGCCAGGTCTGAGTGTCTCACCTCTGTGTCCTCTATCCCTAGGTTTCTCAACCTCAGTCCTGTTGATGTTTGGGGCAGGACAGTTCTCTGACAGTCAGTGGGAGGAGGCTGTCGTGTGTATTGTAGGATAGTTAGCTGCTGCTAAGTCCCTCAGCCCGCCAGATGCTAGTACACCCTTCCCCCCAGGTTGTGACCACCAAAAATGTCTCCAGATCTTGCCAAATGTTCCCTGGGGAAGGGATGAATCACTATATTGTACACCTGAAACTAATATTACACTGTATGTTAACTAACTGGAATTTGAATCAAACCTTAAAACAAAACAAAACAACAAAACAAATGTTCCCTGGGGAGGAAATGCCCCTGGCTAACAATCTTCCCTGTTCCCAACTAGATAACCATGTGCTGGAGAAGAACCAACTCCTGGTTTCTGCTGGTTCTCCCATCAGCCCTTGTGCTCCCCCCTTCCCCCCAGCATGGCTTCAACTGCCTGCCTCGGAAGCCAGAGAAACTGAGACTAAAGCAGCAATGAATTTGGGGCGGCTGGGTGGCTCAGTCCGGTATAGTGTCCGACTTGAGCTCAGGTCGTGATCTCACGGCTCGTGAGTTCAAGCCCCACGTCGGGCTCTGTGCTGACAGCTCAGAGTCTGGAGCCTGCTTTGGATTCTGTCTCCTCTTTCTGCCCCTCTCCCTGCTCATGGTCTGTTTCTGTCTCTCAAAAATGAGTAAACGTTAAAAAAAAATTTAAAGCAGTAGTGAACAGAGTCCCTGCCCTCATGGCATTCCTGGTCCTATTCCATCCAGAAGGTACCACAGGTGTGCCTTGGGTGTGCAAGAGGGTGCTTTGAGTGGGTGTGCACCCTTGTCTTGATAGGAGGAGGGAGACGTGAGCCCCCAAGTACATCTGGACTAGGCACTTGTAGCAAGTATGCGTGTTACCCGCAATGCTCAGATGTAAAACATGTCACATTTATTTATTTCTCTATATCACATTATCTGCTCTAACCCCCTGCCCCACCCCCACCCCTCAGCCAGGCTGGCGGAAAATTCAATCACAGTAATATTTGGGGAATCCTCTACCCAGTGGTGTGCCGGTAAATGTCTACAAACAGCTTGGGGGGGGGGGTGGCATTAGGAAGAGACTTAATTTGTAACATTTGCCTATTTTCGTGGTATAAATAGTGCCACCACAGCAGATTTCTAGTTGCCAACATGATGTCACTGGAAGTGTTGTGTAGATGTGCACCATCGTGCCACGTTTCCACCCTACAGATGTGAATAGCCCAGGAGCACAGATGATAGCAGAATGCAGTGAAATGATTAGGAAGTGATGCACTTCGAATGTTATTACCTTTGAATACACTTTTTTTTAAATTTCTTAAAGTTTTATTTATTTATTTTGAGAGAGAGAGAGAGAGAGAGAGCGCATGAGCTGGGGAGGGGCAGAGAGAGAGGGAGAGAGAGAGGGTCCACACTGCCAGCACAGAGCCTGTCTCAGGACTCCAGCTCATGAATTGTGAGATCATGACTTGAGCAGGAACCAGGAGTTGGACGCTTAACCGACTAAACCACCCAGGTTCCTCAAATAGACTTAAAAAAAATTTTTTTTAATGTTTATTTATTTTTGAGAGAGAGAGTGTGTGTGAGCAGGGGAGGGGCAGACAGAGAGGGAGACACAGAATCCGAAGCACCTCCAGGCTCTGAGCTGTCAGCACAGAGCCTGACGCGGGGCTCGAACTCATGGACTGTAAGATTGTGACCTGAGCTGAAGTCAGACGCTTAACTGACTGAGCCACCCAGGCACCCCTCAAATACACTTTCTTTAACTGCAAGTTTATATAATTTAATTTTTGATAATGTCCCCATCCCTCCTAAGCACTATTCCTGAGGGTGTGTTCAGTCTAGAACGTTCAGGAGAGGACTCTGATTAGCAATTAACTTTGCTCTATCCTCATGAATCTGCTTGGCTTTGCCACAGTGGTCTTTGGCTCTGATTCCCAAACCACCACACTCAGTACACACATGCACACCCAACCTTCCCCAGAAACAGTAGCTCTGCAGGCCCATCAGAGGTCCTGGGAGATCTGAGCGGGAGTGCTGCGACGTTGCTATTATTCAAGGAAAGATCACAGCTTCAGCAAAGACACCCAGACCCCTGTTCACTTTCTCAGGCTTGGGAAACCTCTCCCCACCTCCTCTGATGGGCCACTTCCTCCCTCCCAAGCCTGGGAGCCCTGCACTCTGGAATAACCCAGTCCCATGTCTCCTAGAGCCCGGCCTCGGTAAACAAAAGCCCTGGCTGAGGGATGTCTTGTGGTGCCTGGCAACCTCAGCTTTTGGCCTTAACAGCCTCAGTCCCCACCCTCCAGGCAAAAAGGAGGAAACCTACCCACCTCGAGGCGACCAAAATGCAAATTACAACCTCTGCCTTGTAGTCAGACCACTGTGCTGGCAACAACCAGCTGAGGCACTGAACGAATCAAAAGGAAGAATTGATGATACAAAAGAAGAGATTCTAGCTAGACTTCAAGAGAGACCTCCTGACCTGCCTGGAGGGAATTAAACACAGACACTGTGAGGGTAAGAGTCTCCCCTCCGGGCTGCCCCAGCAACCACTCAAAGCTGACACGGGCTTCCAAGCTCACATAACATCCTCTGATGGCTCCCTATCAACGCAGGATGAAGTCAGATTAACAACTGAGTGCCTGGGCGCTGGGTGGCTCAGTCCATTAAGCATCCAACTCTTGGTTTTGGCTCAGGTCGTGGTCTCCCATTTTGTGAGTTTGAGCCCCGAATCGGGCTCTGCACTGACAGTGCAAATGTCTCCTCTTTGGGAAACCTTCCCTGCCTCTCCAAGGCCGTTGGTGAAACTGAAGACCCCTGGGGCAAGACTTATACTGTATCTCATCTGCATATTTTGTATACCTTCCTATCTCATAAATGGGGCAGGAATTCAGTCAAGACTTTATTTTATTTATATTGAAAACTTTTTTTTTAATTTTTTTTTTAACATTTATTTTTGAGACAGAGAGAGACAGAGCATGAACGGGGGAGGGGCAGAGAGAGAGGGAGACACAGAATCGGAAGCAGGCTCCAGGCTCTGAGCCATCAGCCCAGAGCCCGACGCGGGGCTCGAACTCGCGGACCGCGAGATCGTGATCTGAGCTGAAGTTGGACGCTTAACCGACTGAGCCACCCAGGCGCCCCATATATTGAGAACTTCTGTGGCAATCTCTGTGCTAGGGGAACACAGAGGACACAGGATGCAATATACAGTCCAGTTTGGTCAGAAGAATGAATGAATGGAAGCTGATACAAATGGTAGTGTTGGGGTTTGAGAGTGATATTTACAACCCTTCCACCAAGTTCAAACCAACCGAGTGGTGTCCACTTAGGCCAGTTGAGACAGTAGGATGGAGAGCCAAATGAGCTTTATTGCTGGTTGCTCATATTTGGACATAAGCTCAAATACTTTCCCCTCCCACGTCTGGACCTCAGGAAGAACCACCCAAGGGGGAGTCTGGGCCAGCAGGACAGACATACCTACCCAGTCCTTGGGCTAATTAATGCTGAGAGTGGGATCAGAGAGGTGGATCTGCAGACCTGCCTTTAGAAATCTGATTCAAGCGCTGGCCTGTATTCACCACGTAAAGGACAGAAATAGGAGGGTCTGAAAAGGGAGGGGAGCCCAGGTCTTATTTGCCTGTCGAAGCTTCTCTCCGTCTCAACCATCCCACAGAATATTCCTTCTCCTCAGGGAGGAGCAAGTGATTGAGAAGGGGAACGGTAAGGAGAAGCTCTCTGCAGTCTCTCTTATAAGGGAGATTTAAGAAGGCTCCACCACCATGACCTAATCACCTCCCAAAGGCCTCACTTCCAGATACTAGCACCTTGGGGATTAGGTTTCAACATATGAATGGAGGGGGCACATTCAATCTGTAGCAGCAGGTATGAAGGCCCCACCCCCATACCAACTGAGTCAGAATTTCCAGGAAATGCAGCCTAGACTTGTACATTAAATAAAATAAAAATCCCTAGTTGATTTAATGTCAACTAGGTGGAGAACCTCTGATTTACAGGAGTCAGCCTTGGAAACAGGAGGATGGGGGCCTTTGTTGGTGATTCTCAAACTTGTCTGCATGTTGGAACCACCTGTGGAAACTTCAAAACTCATGATGCCTGTGTCCCACCTCCAAAGATTGTGTTTACTTGGCCTGGGATGTGGTCTGGGTGTTGGAAGTTTTAAAATATCCTGAGAAGATTCCAATGTGCAGACAAGTTTGGGAAACACTGGACCAGAATATTCCCTGATGGTAGATCCTAGCCAACTGGCTAAGGACTAACCATCTGCTTAAGCTCAGCCATGAAGGGTTTCCTTTTGCCAATGATCAACAGGAAAACAAGCAACTGTTCTCCTGACCAGAGTATTTGGTTTGGTTCTTCTGCAGAGATGGAGGTGACGTTTCTTTGCCTGGTCTGAACAGTAGCAAAGATAACTGTTCCTCTTTTCCACAGGCGGCCCTTCAAGCTTAGAGGGTCACACACTGGTGCTGGTCTCAGTTTCTTCTGTTTTCCCTTCCCAGCTTCCTTCTTGCCCTGAGAGCCTCTTGTATACAATAGAAAGCTCCAACAGCTTCTCTCTGTTAGTCATGACTCCAGTTTAGAACCCAACTCAAACCAATTCATGTTTTGGTTCATGCATGGAAAAGTCCAGAGGCGCTAACTTCAGAGATGGCTAAATTCAAAGGCTCAACTGGTATAGCCAGTTCCAACTGGAATATGATGTAGGAAGCAAAGGCAAAAGAAAAACAAATTGGGGCGCCTGGGTGGCTCAGTCGGTTAAGCAGCCGACTTCGGCTCAGGTCATGATCTCACGGTCCGTGAGTTCGAGCCCCGCGTCGGGCTCTGTGCTGACAGCTCAGAGCCTGGAGCCTGTTTCAGATTCTGTGTCTCCCTCTCTCTCTGCCCCTCCCCTGTTCATGCTCTGTCTCTCTGTCTCAAAAATAAATAAACATTTAAAAAAATTAAAAAAAACAAATTAAATTTCATTACAACTTACAGTCTATTGATGAGTTCTTTAAAAATTTTTTTTATGTTTATTTATTTTTGAGAGTGTCAGTGGAGGGAGGGGCAGAGAGAGAAGGAGACACGGGATCTGAAGCAGGCTCCAAGCTCAGAGCAGTCAGCACAGAGCCTGACGCAGGGATTGATCTCAAGAACCATGAGATCATGATCTGAGCCGAAGTCGGAAGCTTAACCAACTGACCCACCAGGCGCCCCACAGGTCCTTGAGACAGGCAGAGTGACCTTCTTCTGGGAACTCAGCTGCCTCGACGATGACACTTTGCTAAGGGCAAAAAGCAATCTTAACCTTATCTCAGCCTCCAGGATCCTGTAAGTCTCCTTTAATACATAAAAATTCCTTTGGAAACTTCTTTATCTCTACCTCCCAAGTACACATTAGCAATCATCCTCCAAGCATATGGCCCACTGATATACATCTGAAGGGTCTCATGACTAAGATTTTATTAGACAGTGATAAATAACCTTTTCCTAACAACAGCTAGCCCCCTCAAGGTCCTGGAAACCTTCTGAAATTCCTTAGAGACTTAGGCCATCCCTAACCCCCTCCCAACCTGAAAGTATGTAATCAGTTATCCGTCATAACCCCAGTGCAGCTCTTTCTGCCCAGGGGTCCTGTCCCTGTGTTTTAATAAAGCCACCTTTTTTTTTTTTTTTTTTTTTACCAAAGATGTTTCAAGAATTCTTTCTTGGCTGTTAGCTCCGAACCCCGCCATTTTCACATCAGAATTTGTCTTTCTCAACTCATGACTCTGCTTTCCAATTGTGTTGGCTTCATTCTCAGGAAGGCTCTCTCCAAATCCTGGTGAAGATGACATTAACAAGTCCAGGCTGCTCCTCTTCTGGTTTAGCAATCCCAGAAAAAAAAGAGGGCTCTTTTCTCAGGGTTCCAGCATGGGTGTCAGGCTGATGTTAATTCCCTCTGTTAGCCTGGTTTGAGCCACCCGCCAATCATTGTGGCCAAAGGAATGAAATGTGCTGATCAACCAGAGTCACCTGCTCATCTTGGAGTCAGAGTGGGGGTGGGAAGGCTTCTCAGAGGATTATCAGAGTGCTCTTACCAGAGGAGGAGGAATGGAAGGGGGCTGAGCAGCCATAGCAACTGATAGTCACTCTATTTGCTCCCAGGTTAGGAGGAGATGTACAGAAATCACAACAACGTAAGACAGAATTTGACAAATGCAGAGTAGGTGTTGGGGGACTCTTGATGGAGAGGGACTAGAACCGATGAGATAAAGCCTTTGATAGGTGGGGCCATTGGGAAAGAAGGGGATGAGCCCTCACAAGGAGGCAGGAAGTCCAGAGGATGGTCAAGACAAGCACGCATGACTGGAATGCTGGGTTGAAAGCTGAGGCTGGTGAGGACATGGGGGCCAGATGGGGGAAGACCTTGGGCTTGCCCTTCATCCCAATGTCAATGGACAGCCTCTGAAAGTGAAAGTGAAGCTGAAAAGACAGTTGGGAGATTAGACCACGTGGGGCCTTGTAGACCACATTGAGGATTTAGGGTTTGATCCTGAAAGCACTGAAGCCGGAGAACAATACAATGAGGGTTGGGCTTGAGAGACAGCTTTCTGACTACCTTCTGGAGCAGGGCCTGGATGGAGAGTAGGAGGAGGCAGGAGGCAGGGAGGCCAGGGAAGAGCTTTTAATCAGAGCCAACACTTATTTACTCCTTACTCTGGCCCAGATACTATTCTAATCACTTCTCAGGTGTTGGGACATGTCAAGGCTTGGAACGGGGTGGCAGGGGATTTAAAAGATGTTTTGGGGGCAGAATACACTGGACTTTGATACCATATGGTGGATGAGGTAGAAAGAGAAAGCCAGGATTCCTCTAAGATTTTGAACCTGGGCGATCAGAATGTTAGAGGATACCCTATAAGACACAGAAAGAAGAACCAAGAAAAGTCCATAGGCATATACTGCTGCCAATTCTGTGCCTAGACGGCTGCTGGCCTCTAGGAAGACAAAGAACAAGCTCATTGTTGCCTTCTGGGAGATGGCTCTCTGCTGGAGACACAGGCATGTAATGGATGATTCCAATATATTGTGCTGAGTGTGGGCAGACTTGTACAAGCAGAGTAGGAAGGAGGCAGTAACAGCACTTCCATTCACACAGTTGCTCCAACTGGAAAAGGAGACTTGAATTCTCCCTCCCTCTCTCATTCAGTCAATCATCAAGACCAGTAGGTTTGATTTCCAAAATATCTTTTATTTTTTTTTTAAGAGAGAGAGAGCACGAGTTGGGGAAAGGGGCAGAGGGAGAGAGAGAATCCTAAGCAGGCTCCAACCTCAACAGAGCCCCACATGGGGCTTGATCCCATGACCCTGGGATCATGACCTGAGCCAAAATCAAGAGTCAGACGTCAACTGACTGAGCCACCAAGGCACCCCTTCTAAATATCTTTTTTTTTTTACAGTGTTATGATTTTATTCATAAAACACAGAAATAGTAAAAAAATTTACAATATTAAAAGTCAAGATAATTATCAGTTTTGAGAGAAAGATTACAGTGGTGACTAAGAGGTACCATGAAGATACAAAGTTTCTGCAGCATAGGTAATTCCCTCTTTTTTTTTTTTTATCTCTTTATTTTTATTTTTTTAATATATGAGATTTACTGTCAAATTGGTTTCCATACAACACCCAGTGCTCATCCCAAAAGATGCCCTCTTCAATACCCATCACCCACCCTCCCCTCCCTCCCACCCCCCATCAACCTTCAGTTTGTTCTCAGTTTTTAAGAATCTCTTATGCTTTGGCTCTCTCCCACTCTAACCTCTTTTTTTTTTTCCCCTTCCCCTCCCCCATGGGTTTCTGTTAAGTTTCTCAGGATCCACAAAAAATTCCCTCTTTTTTTTTAAATTTATTTTTTAATTTACATCCAAGTTAGTTAGCATATAGTGCAATAATGATTTCAGGAGTAGATTCTAGTGATTCATCCCCTACGTGTAACACCCAGTACTTATCCCAACAATTGTCTTCCTTAATGCCCCTTCCCCATTTATCCCATCACCCCACCCACAACTCCTCTAGCAACCCTCAGTTTGTTCTTTGTATTTAAGAGTCTCTTATGGGGGTGCCTGGGTGGCTCAGTCAGTTAAGCATCCGACTTCAGCTCAGGTCCTGACCTCACAGTTCGTGAGCTTGAGCCCTGCATCAGGCTCTGTAATGACAGTTCAGAGCCTGGCGCCTGCTTCAGATTCTGTGTCTCCCTCCTTCACTACCCCTCCCCCATTCTCTCTCTCTTTTTCAAAAATAAATAAACATTAAAAAAATTAAAAAAAAAGAGTCTCTTATGTTTTGTTCCTATACTTGTTTTTATATTATTTTTGCTTCCCTTCCCTTATGTTCATATTTTGTATCTTAAATTCCTCATATGAGTGAAGTCATATATTTGTCTTTCTCTGACTAATTTCGCTTAGCATAATACCCTCTAGTCCCATCCACGTAGTTACAAACGGCAAAATTTCATTCTTCTTGATTGTCGAGTAATACTCCATTGCATATATATACCACATCTTCTCTATCCATTCATCCGTCTATTGACATTTGGGCTCTTTCCATACTTTGGCCATTGTTGATGGCACTGCTATAAACATTGGGGTGCATGTGCCCCTTTGAAACAGCATACCTGCATCCCTTGGATAAATATCTAGTAGTGCAATTGCTTGGTTGTAGGGTAGTTCCATTCTTAATTTTTTGAGGAACCTCCATACTGTTTTCCAGAGGGGCTGCACCAGTTTGCATTCCCACCAGCAGTGCAAAAGAGACCCTCTTTCTTTGCATCCTCACCAACATCTGTTTTTGCCTGAGTTGTTAATTTTAGCCATTCCGAATAGTTGTGAAGTTGTATCTCGTTGTGGTTTTAATTTGTATTTCCCTGATGATGAGTAATGTTGAGTGTTTTTTCATGCGTCAGTTTGCCATCTGGATGTCTTCTTTGGAGAAGTGTCTATTTATGTCTTTTGCCCATTTCTTCACTGGATTATTTGTTTTCTCGGTGTTGAGTTTGAAAAGTTCTTTCTAGGGGCGCCTGGGTGGCTCAGTCGGTTAAGCAGCCGACTTCGGCTCAGGTCATGATCTCACGGTCCGTGAGTTCAAGCCCCGCGTCGGGCTCTGTGCTGACAGCTCAGAGCCTGGAGCCTGTTTCAGATTCTGTGTCTCCCTCTCTCTGACCCTCCCCTGTTCATGCTCTGTCTCTCTCTGTCTCAAAAACAAATAAACGTTAAAAAAAAATTAAAAAAAAGGAAAAGTTCTTTATAGATTTTGGATACTAACCCTTTATCCAATATGTCATTTGCAAATATCTTTTCCCATTCTGTCTATTGCCTTTTAGTTTTACTGATTGTTTCCTTCGCTGTGCGGAAGCTTTTTATTTTGATGAGGTCCCAATAGTTCATTTTTGCTTTTGTTTCCCTTGCCTCTGAAGATGTGTTGAGTAAGAATTTGCTGCGGCCGAGGTCAAAGAGGTTTTTGCCTGCTTTCTCCTGTAGCGTTTTGATGGCTTTCTGTTTTACATTTAGGTCTTTCATCCATTTTGAGTTTATTTTTGTGTATGGTGTAAAAAAGTGGCCCAGGTTCATTTTTCTGCATGTCGCTGTCCAGTTTTCCCAGCACCATTTGCTGAAGAGACTATTTTTATTTCATTGGATATTTTTTCCTGCTTTGTCAAAGATTAGTTGGCCATACATTTGTGGGTCCATTTCTGGTTTCTCTATTCTGTTTCATTGATCTGAGTGTCTGTTTTAGTGTCAGTATCATACTGTCTTGATGATCACAGCTTTGTAATACATCATGAAGTCCTGTATTGTGATGCCTCCAGCTTTGGTTTTCTTTTTCAGCAGTGCTTTGGCTATTTGGGGTCTTTTCTGGTTCCATACAAATTTTGGGATTGTTTGTTCTAGCTCTGTGAAGAATGCTGGTGTTATTTTGATAGGGATTGTATTGAATATGTAGATTGTTTTGGGTAGTATCAACGTTGTAACAATATTTGTTCTTCCCCTCCTAAATATCTTTTGGGCATCTTTTGAATATGTTTACTTTTTCTTCATCCCCACTGAAAACACATTAGATCAAGACATTTTATCTTCTCGCTTGAACTACTGTAGTATGACTTCCTAATTGGTCTCTCCACTTTCATTCTGGTTTGCCCTAATCCATTCTCACACTGTGCCAGAATAATCCTTTACAGAAGGAAATCTGAATCCCTCCCCTGCTTATAAATCTCTCAATAGCTTCCCATTGCTCTCAGAATAAAATCCAATATCCTCAACGTGGCCAATCAGACCCAGCAGGATATGGCTGGTTAGGACCTCATCAGGCTTATTGTGTTTTAGTTCCTATTACACTCAGTGTGTAGGCCTAACAATATTTACGATGTGCCAAGTTCCTTCAGGTCACAGGGCTTTCCCACATGCCTTTCCTTTTGTCTGTAATGTGCTTCCCTAGTTCTTGGCCTGGTTGATTACAAGTTTATGAGTCACTTCCTCAGTGAAGCCTCCTCTGACCTTCTAGCCTAGGTCAGGATCTCTAGATTCCATGTCAGAATCAGCTTTTTCTAAAAGAAAAAGAAAAAAAAAAAAGAATCAGCTTTTTCTATAAAGGGCAGATAATAAATATTTTAGGCTTTGCAGGTCACAGAATGTCAAAACTACTCAATTCTGTGTCATAACAGCCATAGATAATACATAATGAACTAATGAATGCTGAACTTTGAATTTCATATGTACTTTTCACATGTCACGAAATATTAGTCTTCTTTTGATTTTTTCCAACCATTTAAAAATGTAAAAACAGGGGCACCTGGGTGGCTCAGTTGGGTAAGCATCTGACCCTTGATTTCAGCTCAGGCCACAATCTTGAGGTTCATAAGTTTGAGCCCCGCATTCGGCTCTGTGCTGACAGTGTGGAGACTGCTTGGGACTCTCTCTCTCTCTGCCCCTCCCTTGGTCACACTTGCTCTCTCTCTCTCAAAATAAATGAATAATAAAAAAAAAAAGAACTTAAAAAAATGTAAAAACAGTTCCTAGCTTCTGGCCATCCAAAAACAGGAGGAGGGCTAGAATTGGCTTGTAGCCTATCGTTTGCCAACCCTGTTCTATGTTGTCAATGGCATATATCACATACTTTCCTGTGTTGCACTTATCACAGTGATAATTAATCATGCATGCAGTAGACTTTTTTTTTTTTGCAATGGACTTAAAATTTTTTTTAATGTTTATTTATTTTGAGAGAGAGAGAGAGCACGCATGGACACATGCCAGAACTAGTGCAAGCAGGGGAGGGGTACAAAGAGAGAGAGAGGGAGACAGAGAATCCTAAGTAGGTTCCATGCTGCCAGTGCAAATCCCTATGCCAGGGTCGATCCCACGAACTGTGAGATCATGACCTGAGCTGAAACCAAGAGTCAGACTCTCTCTTTTTTTTTTTTTTAAAGAAACTTGATGCAAGAATATTCTTTTGAATTTTTAAAATGCTTATTTATTTATTTTAAAATTATTTTTAATGTTCGTTTATTTTTGAGGGAGAGACAGAGCATGAGCAGGGGAAGGGCAGAGAGAGAGGGAATCTGAAGCAGGATCCAGGTTCTGAGCTATCAGCATAGAGCCTGATGTGGGGCTTGAGCTTGCACACCCATGAGATCATGACCTGAGCCGAAGTTGGATGCTTAACTGACTGAGCCACCCAGGTGCCCCAAATGTTTATTTTTTTTAATTAAAAAAAACCTTTTTAAAATGTTTATTTATTTTTGAGACAGAGAGAGAGAGCACAAGTAGGGGAGGGGCAGAGAGAGAGGGAGACACAGAATTGGAAGCAGGCTCCAGGCTCTGAGCTGTCAGCATAGAGTCAAATGTGAGGCTCAAACTCACAAGCTTCAACTCACGAGCTGTGAAACCATGCCCTGAGCCAAAGTCGGTAGCTTAATGGGCTGAGCCACCCAGGCGTCCCCAAATCCTTATTTATTTTTGAGAGAGAGAGAGCACAAACTAGGGAGGGGCGGGGGGGGGGGTGCAGAAAATTCGAAGCAGGCTCCGCGCTGTCAGCGCAGAGCCTGATACGGCTCTTGAAATCACGATTCATGAGATCGGCTCTTGATATCACGATTCATGAAATCGTGACAGAGCTGAAGTCAGATGCTTAACTGACGGTGCCATCCAGGAGCCGCCCCCTCCCCCCAAATAATTTTTTTAAAATTAAGTAATCTCTAAGCTCAACATGGGGCTTGAACCTTGAGATCAAGAGTCACACGCTCTACCAACTGAGCTAGCCAGGGACCCCCAACAATAGATTTCTTAATGTTGTCTTTCCAGTTAGAAGTAACCTCTGTGAAGGCATGGACCACATTTGTTTTGCTTATCATTTTCCTCCTGAGCTTCTAGTACAAGGCCTGACTCAAATGAATGCAGTGAAAAGATGTTCTTTAAATTTTTTTTTTTTTTTTTTTTTTTAGTGTTTATTTTTGAGAGAGAGAGAGTGAGCAGGGGAGTGGCAGAGAGAGATGGGGGGTAGACCAGAGGATCCAAATCGGGCTCTGTGCTGGACAGCAGACAGCCTGACTCAGGGCTTGAACTCATGAACAATGAGATCATGACCTGAGCAGAAGTTGGATGCTTACCTGACTGAGTCACCCAGGTGCCCCTAAAATGTTCTCTTTCATGAGAGGAGCTCAAAGCTTAGTGGAGAATACAGACACATAAACAATTAACTACACAATTAGGTAATGTATTGGAGGGAAAAAGAGTTCAGTCTTCAGCAGGATTAGTTTGAGATACCAAGGTATGGGGACTCCTACACATCTGAAACAGACTGAGTTGATGCTAACATGTTAAGGGAGTAAAACGCACAGGAGAGATAGAAAACCACCCGAGTATGCCAGATCACTCAAGGAGCGAGGAGACGCTGAATGAAAAGAGAGGGAGAAGGCTGGAACTGTGGGGTAAGTTTTGGGCCAGGGAACGGTTAGAGGTGGGAGAGAGGTAAGAAGAGATCCAACAGAGTATTTCAGAAACCTAGGGGAACGACTATGCATTTTTGTATCCCTCTAATTTACCATTGTGTTCCTAGTATTTTGCACTGGGTATGGCATGTAACAGACACTCAGAAAATCTGTGAATTGAAAATTAAGTTGAATCAGAACCTTTCAAGAAACATTACACAACATGCAGGGAAGTGCTCAAAGAAGGAAGAAAGAGTAAGCAGCCTGGAAATACTGCTGCTGAGGTCAGTAAGGGTGAGGGCTGATGTGGCACGGTCTGAGAGTTGAGTTGAGGCTGGTGAGCTTTCGTTGCAGAAAGAACAGATTTCTTCAATATTTAGTCATGTTTACTTTGCCCTGGGGTTGCAGAAATCCACCAAAACCGATCTCTGTTCTCAAAGAGCTCACGGTTTGGTGGGGGAGACAAACACAGGCCTTGATAATTATAGAATAAGGTGGGAGCACATATAGTGAGGAGCTTGTAAACTTGGAAGGCTTCGTAGAAGAGGTGACATTTGAGCCAGTCTTTAAGGTTGGAGTTCACTAGTGCAGTAATTCTGGAGGAAACAAGCATGTGCGAAACCCTGATACATGTGGCTCTCAGGCTTGTAGGTGCATAAGAATCACTGGAGAGTTGCTTATAACACAGATTCCAAGCCTATATAGTTCCTGGGAAACTTCTGGTTTAATAGGTGAGTGGCATCCATTTTAACAAGCTTCACGGGACTACTCTTCTAGAAAATCTCTGTCGGTGCTCCCACAGTCATAGGCCGGGGTGGGGGAGTGGGGGTAGGGGATGCGGGAGATGAGGCCGGACGGAGCTTGACCCATCGGGCTCCTGGGGTTCCCATAGAGGTCACGCTATCACAATAAAAACAGCTCCATTTTGAGTCACGCTGCTTTCAGGGTACAAGCCGCTTTCATGTGCTTTACTTGTCGGACTCTCGCAGCAACTCTGCGGGATAGAAATTACCCGTCTCGTATCATAAGGGAGGAAACCAAGGCTCACTGAGGGGAGGCGATGTGCTTGCTCAAGGTCACAAAACGAGAGGTAGCAGGGAAGAGACGGAAAGCCTGGCGACCAAATTCCCAGCTCAGAGTCTCCACCACAACGAAGGCAGGCCGCGAGTGGGTGGGGCTCAGGCCCTCCCTTCAGGCTGGTTCCAAAATGGTGGGGGTAGTGGCGTCAGCAACGCCCCCGCCCCTTCCGTCCACCTCCCTCCTTCTTCCCCAGGCCACCCCGGCGGGGGGAGGGGATGGAACGGAGCAACCCACGTGACTGCCGACAACCTGGCGCGTGACGCAAAGCGGCGGGCCCAACGCTCGCCTTGCCTGGTGGGAAACGTAGTTAAGCCGGCCGGCAAGTTGGCGAGGAGGGGCCAGCCTAGCACTACATTTCCCAGGAGGCAGCGGGACGACGCCGCAGCTACCGCCGTCGGAGAGCGGGGACGCGGGGCGCGCTGTCGGGCGGGGGCGAGGTTCGGGCCGGTTGTGCCGTTGCGAGGTTGCAGCTGCGATCGCTGCGGTGGGCCCAGGTGAGTGAGGGCCTCTGATGGGGATTAGGGCAGCTCCGCCAGCTCCAGTCTTTTTGGTTTTTGTCTTTTCTCCGCGGCGGCTGGGTCAGGGTCCCCGGCAGGCCCGGCGCGGAGCCGCTTCCCCGCGCCTACCCCCAGGCCTCTGAGCGGGCCCCACTCTCTCGGCTCCTCCCCCTCCCCGCCCTTCAGGGCTTCCCCTCGCTTCGGCCTAGCTCCCGACGCTTTAGTCCTCTTTTTCTCGAGAGCAGCTCGTACTTCTTTTTTTTCCTCCTCGTAAGCTGTGAGGGAGAGGCTTCCACATCCTTCGTCTCTCCCTTTGGCCGTAGGAACCCCATTATTTGGATTTTTTCTTTTCCCCGAACTCTTTGAGTGCAACCCAGCCCCCCTCCCCCTCCCCTCGGTCTCCATTGGCCTGGTTCTGCCTTCTCCTAGGGCGCATGTGGCTGGCCCTCAGTAAATGTTAGTCCTTCTTTTTTGCCTTGCGGCCAGAGGAGGCATAGTCCAAATTTATCTGCTGCGGGAACATTTGTGCGCCCACTTTTATTTCAGTCTCTTGGGGTGGAGGTGAAGCCGATATGCATTCCAGTGGTAATTGGCGTGTGTTCTGCTTGTAGAAGGCAATTTTCTTTGCCTCCCTTAGCACTTCAGCAACTTTTATCAGCTATTCTCATTGCTTTTCTAAATCTTAGGGGTGGAGCTTGGCAGAAGCTGGCGAGTAGCGCTGGTGCCCAGAAGTTCGAAGCCATCAATGGTAGTAGGGTGTTTACGGAGGGATTGTTAATTGGATTGAAGGAGAAGCCTCAGTATGGTAGAGCCTGGCGGGCGAGAGCCAACGAAGCTTCTGGTGGCAGCATAACAGATGGACTCTGGAGCCAGCTTTCGTGGGTTCAAATTTTGGTTCTATTAGCTTTTTATTTTAGGTCAAGGGGCTTCCCTTCCAGGTGCCTCAGTTTCCTTATCTGCAAAATAGCGGTAAGTAACGGGGTTATTTTATAGAGTTCTTGTGAAGATTAAATGAGATTAAATTGAAAACCGCTTAGCTCATTACCTGGCATGTATTAAACGCCATTATTATTATCCTCATCGCTTACAGGATTTCCAGTCTGGGCCCAGAGTGGAAAGGCATGTGTCACACTATCATTTTCCTTTCCTTTCAGATGGCCCTCCCCTTTTTTGTTTATGCAACTATTGTCCGTTAGGTTATCTGGACAGCTTGAGGTGTCCAACAGTAGCCTGTTGAAGTCAGAAGTGGTTCCTGCCATGAAAAACTTCTGGAGCAAATGGGGCTTAGTTTGCTCTTTCTTGGGAATTCTGCTTTGTGAACTACTAGTGCACAGACTTTAGCAATACCGAAACCAAGTTTATTCTGTAGCCAGTCAGGCTTGATTGTATCTTGTAATAGGTGAATTCAGGTTTTCATAAAACACCGTTTAATAATCGTTATGTCCAATATAGGCTTATTTTTTTGTTCTTTAAACCTTTTGGTAGCAGTGAAAGGTCTCCGGTTTTGAGGACTGATGTTTTTAGTCTGCAGATGAAGTACAGTCCAGTTTTAGTGGTGGTGTAGAAGAACTACAGCAAAAATAGTTCTTTAGCATATTTCATTAGCATTGCCACCACATACAGATACTTTTTGAATTTGATTCAGCCATTGAAATCATGGATTATAAAAAGTGAGTGTCCTGTACTGAGAGATTGCAGGGAGGAAGCTTGGAATATTTCTGAGATTAGCACAGATTAGTGCTGAGATGGAAGAAGATGAGGCTGCCTGAGAGGGAGCGGAGGCAGATGATTAATTTTATTTGTTTCTTTGGATAGTCTCAACCACTGAGAATCTTAAGATGCTAGGCTGTTTCTCTTGGGCACGTTGACATCCTGAGTTGAAGGAAGTGTGGTTAATGCTCGTCTCTCAGATATTAGATTTTGATGGATTGCTTCACATGGTCATTCTGTAAACATCTAAGATTGATTCAGTAAATAGTGCCTGAGGACGTACCATCTACTGGCTCCTGTGCTAGGCTCTGGGAGTACAGGGACATGTGAGACAAAGGGGTTTTGCTTTTGGAGAACTGCCAGTATAGTGGGGGAAAGATATAGCAGGTAAGCAAATAAATGACAAATTGAGAAAAGTAATGTGGAGATCCCTAGCAGGGGACTCTTTGCTAACAAGGGAGACCTAAGGGTGGTCAGAGAAGTTCTTTTGGGTGAGAGTGAGGAGCCAGTTTTGTAGGAGAGAGCATTTCTAGGTGGACGTAACAGCAAGTGCTGAAACTTGAAGGTGAAAATTTAGTGTGCTTTCAGAACTGAAAAGAGGCCCAAAGTAGTTGACACACAGAGTAGTTACTGAACAGATGGACAGTAAGGTTGTTTGTGGAAGCCATCAAAGCTTTCTGATTTATATTTTAAAATCACTTTTGTAGAGGTGTGGAAGATGGATTATGGGGGATAACATTTAAGAGGCTGTTGTATTGGTCCAGGCTGGACATGGCAGTTGCTTAAGTAGAGGGATAGAATAGAGATGTATTGGTGGGAAGAAGGGAGGAGTTTGGAGACGGTGTAGGTTTAATGTTTAAAACAGGCCATTCTTTTCTATTTTTTTTTTTTTTAAGTTTATTTATTTTGAGAGAGAGAGAGCAGTGCTGGGGAGGAGCAGAGAGAGGGAATCCCAAGCCAGCTCCGCACCATCAGCACAGAGCCTGATGTGGGGCTTGAACCCACGAACCATGAGATCATGACCTGAGCTGGAACCAAGTGTCAGATGCTTAACTGACTGAGCCACCCAGGCGCCCCAGAACAGGCCATTCTTAATCTGTGGTCCATGTACTGTAGGGGGCCCCTGAACTCCGTAAAATTTTTGTGGGGGAGTGTATTTCCTCAAAGTTCAATATGTTCCATCTTATTCATTAGTTTCAGTGTTTAAGAACCACTGCTCTAGAGTCTGTTATGCTGGTTTATAACCCATAAAAAAGTAATTGCCCATGGGTTACCAAGAGAGTTTAGAGTCACGGGTACCCTTTTCTAAAAGATTGATTTTCTTCAAGAATTTTTTAATTTTTTTTTTAAAGTAATCTCTGTACACCACGTCAGGCTCAAACTGAAAATGCTGAGATCAAGAGTCGCCCCGAGAACTGAGCCAGCCAGGTGCCCCATTTTTTAGTCTTTTATGGGAACTTTTTTTTTTTTTTTTTAATGTTTATTCATTTAGGGAGGGAAAGAGAGAGAGCTCAAACAGGGGAGAGGCAGAGAGAGGGAGGGCGGGAGAGCATCCCAAACAGGTTCCACTCTGTCAGTGCAGAGCCCAGTGAACACGGGGCTCGAACTCAGAACCGTGAGATCATGACCTTAGCCAAGATCAAGAACTGGACTGAACCATTCAGGTACCCCAGGAGCTTTTTTCTTAAATCAAAGTTAAATGTGCCATAGGAGTCATCTTTTAGTTTCTTTTTGTTCGCAAGGTACCGGCTGATGCACATACTGAGGAAGCTGAACATTAGTGAGCTCGGTTTCATGAAAACCCATTTCCTAATTTTTCTTCCACTGGAATAAATAGTTCCTATTTTAGTGGTAGAAATGCAGAGTAAGATTTTCTTCTTGCTTTCCTTCAGCAATTAGGGGTTTTAGACGTATATTCATATTTTTTTGTAGTGTGTTTTGACATGCCAGCATGTTATTGAAAGCATAGGGTGTATTTTCTACCCCAGAGTTATAGCTCTACCACTGAGAGAAGCATGTGTTTTTCTTTATATGGCAGAGGTTGAAAACTGAAAGCTTATGGACTAAATCCAATCTCCAGATGTGTTTTGATTGGCTCACACAGTATTGTAAATTTGAATTTGTTGTCAACATTAAAAAACCAAGGAGATTTTATGTAAAAATTTGGATTCAGTGTGCTTTTGAAAAATCTCTTCTGGCAGTGTGTTTCTGCTTTGCAGCAGCCATCTTCTCTGGTTGGGCATGTCCTCTCCAGTTTGTCGTAGCCCTCTCCACAGCCTGACATGTATCCCTGACACGGAGCAGAGTGTCACTTGGTATTATTTTACACCTTTATATTACTTGTTTGTTTGTAGGCATTTTAATTTGTTCTGGATATATGATATAGGTCTCTACTGCCTGCACTGGAAGTCCTTTTGCTGTCTTAACATTGTATCACCATTAAAAATTGTTTTCTGGGGGCGACTGGGTGGGTCAGTTGGTTGAGCATCTGACTTCACCTCAGGTCATGATCTTGCGGTTTGTGGGTTCAAGCCCCGAATTGGGCTCTGTGCTGACAACTCAGCCTGGAGCCTGCTGTGGATTCTGTGTTTCTCTCTGTCTCTCTGCCCCTCCCCTGCTCGTGCTCTGTCTCTCAAAAATAAATAACCATTAAAAAAAATGAAAGAATTGTTTTCCATATTGGTGCCTTTTTTTTTTTTGGACAGTGAGGGAGATAAAATTCAGAACATTGTATTATTTTGTTTCCAAACTCAGAAACCCAAGGGCTTTTAGAAAGCATAAAGGCATTGATCTGACCCCTGCCCATTTATTATTACTATTATTACTATTATTATTATTTATATATTTATTTAGAGACAGTGGGAACAGGGGAGGGCCAGAGAGAGAGAGAGAGAGACGTGCATACACACACACAGTCTGAAGCAGGCTCCAGGCTCTGAGCTGTTAGCACAGAGCCTGATGTGGGGCTTGAACAACCACGAACCACAAGATCATGACCTGAGCTGAAGTCAGATGTTCAACCAACTGAGCCACCCAGGTGCCCCCGGGGTCCTCATTTTTGTTCTGCCTGATTTGGTTTTTAGCATCTGGAATGTTGTAACTGCGTAGCTGGGCCTGTTTCAGAACACAGAAGAAGACCAAGCAAAGAGAAGTTGCTGAATGTCTAATTAGAAGACTTTAGACTCTTATCCTCAGGGATAAGAACCAAAGTTGTATGTGTTTTTAATATGCCTGTGTGAAGTCCTTTGCTATCAATTTCTGTGTGTAGGTTTTTTTTTTGGGGGGGGGGGTAATAACTCAGTTTTTCTTTTCTATTTTAATAGGGCAAGATATGGGGTGCCTGGGTGGCTCAATCGGTTGAGCATCCGACTTTGGCTCAGGTCACAATCTTGCAGCCTGTGGGTTCGAGCACCGCATTGGGCTCTGTGCTGACAGCTCAGAACCTGGAGCCTTTGGGTTCTGTGTCTCCCTCTCTTTCTGACCCTTCCCTGCTTGCACTGTCTTTCTCAAAAAATGAATAAACGTTAAAAAAAAAAAATTTGTTTTCGAAAGCCATTCTGTAAAGTCTATTTTGTAAAACTGAGTTAACTGTATAAGTTGTGATAATGATGGCTTTTCTTGAATTTTTGTAAGTTTAGTCAAGTATAGATTGGACGGGAGATTTTAAAGTACCATTTGGAGGGGTGCCTGGGTGGCTCAGTCAGTTGAGCATCTGACTCCTGATCTCAGCTCAGGTCTTAATCTCAGGGTTGTGAGTTCAAGCTCTGCATTGAACTTCAAATACTGTTTGGAGTGAGGAGGGTGCCTCAGGAAAGAGCATTTCTGCATTGCTAATTTTTTACTCTGGGGTTCTGCTTAACATTACATTTTTATCTATTTAAACATTTTTTCTTTAAATTTATTATTTTAAGTCCATATCCAATGTCGGGCTCGAACTCATGACCCTGAGATTAAGAGTCGCATGCTCTTCTGACTGAGCCAGCCAGGCTCCCCAACATTTCATTTTTAAAAATCAAAACAACATTGATTCCCTAACTCCTCCCCCTGCCCTATGGTTTAGTTAAGCAAGGCACAACCTGTAAAACCCTTGGTGGGGGCAGGTAGTTGTCTTCAGTTTTATTTCCTCTGCTTATAGATAGGTGATTATTGAAAAAAATAACATTGCAGAAATTTGTAATGTAGAAAAATAAGTTTCTTGTGTATAATGCTAGCTCTTTAGGCCAGTGTAAGCAGTTTGGGTATATAGAAGAGATTTCCGTTCTCATTTGTTGTACTTGTGATTTTTTTTTTCCACCCTTTGATGCCGGTTAAAAGGTATTTCTGAATAGTAAAGGTAGACAGGAAGGAACCAAGGAGGAAGTAGAGATGAACCTCTTTGGTTTATTATGAAAGCTGAATACTTAAAACATTGTTTTAGAAGGACTTAAAGTGCAAAAGTGTATTTGTGATATTCTTGTTTTCTTGGAAAATTTGGGTGATAGTGTTGATTCTTGGGTTAATGTTGTTTTTCCTTTGTTCATAGCATAGATTTTAGCTTGCCTGTTCTCTCCCTTTGTTTCAGGATTATTTGTCACATAAGTTTTTGCTGGACATTTTACTATTAGCAAGTACAAGTTGTTTGACCATTCAGCCAGCCATATTAGGTGATTAAAGTGACCTTGAATGTAGTGCCATATTGAATGACTATAGAATGAGGAAGAGAATATTTTCATTTGTTGGCTTGTTCTCTTCCTTTTTTGCTCTGGAGGCTACTTAGTGTTGGAGGATACATCTAACATGAAAGTAGTTATAGTTATTTATTTATTCTTGAGAAAGAAAGAGAGAGGGCATGCCAGGGGCAGAGAGAGAGAGAGAGAGAGAGAGAGAGAGAGAGAGAGAGAATATGAATCCCAAGCAGGCTCTACACCATCAGTGCAGAGCCTGATGCAGGGGCTCAAACTCACTGAACTGTGAGGTTGTGGCCTGAGCCAAACCAAGAATTGGACTCTTAACTGACTGAGCCACCCAGGTGCCCCCCCCCCCCCCACCTTTTTTTTAAACTGGGACTCTGGGGCAAGTTGCTTATCTTTTTAGAGTATCTGTTCAATTTCAAATGGAGATAGAAATCTTAGTTTCCCATTTTTTCCACATCCTTGTCAACACTTATTTTCTGTTTGTTTGTTTGTTTTAAATGGTAGGCATTAAAACCCGTTATGTTGGCTATCATGTGCTTGTGGCTATTTGTGTATCTTAGAAGAAATGTTTATTCAAGTCTTTTGACTATTTCTCATCTTAACATTTTTGAAGCATTTTTTTATGGTAATTTTTTTTTTTTTTACGTTTATTTACTTTTGAGACAGAGAGACAGAGGATGAACGGGGGAGGGTCAGAGAGAGAGAGAGGGAGACACAGAATCTGAAACAGGCTTCAGGCTCTGAGCTGTCAGCACAGAGCCCGACACGGGGCTCGAACTCACGGAACGTGAGATCATGACCTGAGCCGAAGTTGGACGCTTAACAGACTGAGCCACCCAGGCGCCTCCCCCCCCCCTTTTTTTTTTTTAATTAAGTGGGCTTCATGCCCAACTTGGGGCTTGACCTCACAACTCTGAAATCAGGAGTAGCATGCTCCACTGACTGAGCCAGCCAGGCGCCCCACATTTTTGAAGCATTTTGAAGTCAGTTTCAGATGTCAGTACATTTCACATCTAAACACTTCAACATGCATATTGTTAGCTAGAGTTCAGTATTTGCTTTTGGATTCCCTTTTAGCAGGGAAAGAAGGAAAGGGAGGTAAAATATACACACTGAAGTATGACCATCTTTGTAAGTGCTTGAATGGAGAGGTTTTGGGTGCCATTTCTTAACTGGAGTAGTTCACTTTTCCTCTGATTTAATGATGATGTTTGTCTTGAGTTGGATTTTTGCCAGATTAGTATTGTGACCATATAATTTATCAATTTGAAGCAGGACACCATTGAGAGAGAATGCTATTAATATGATGGGACAACAGGTGTAAAATGTCTTTAGCAAACTTAGATGTAAACTCAATCTAAATATTAAAGCACATTTATAGGTTGAGTTTTTTTTTCAAAAGTAAATGTTTACTTAAGCACTTTACATGCATTATGTCATTTAAACCTATATTTTAGGAGGTTAGTAAAGAACTTTTTGTTTTACAGATGATGCTGAGGCCCAAGGAAAGAGAGAGGATTTGAATCTAGGTGTGGCTCTAACCCTCCCCTCCTAGGCACTGTGCTATACTGCTCAGAGTAGTGGTCTAGGGAGTAGATTGGTCACTAAATTAAGACAGGGTCCTCAGATAATAAAATGTCTCCATTTTGTTATTGTCATGTTTATTAGATCTAAAGTTAAAATATTTAACTTTTATTCAGAAATAACAGGCTTGAATTCAGGTGACAGACTTTGTGGTTCACTGCTGCAGATAGAATGACAGAAGATGTATTTCAGAATTGACCATATTTGCTTAGCTTTTTGTATCTTTTAAAAAAGTGTTTATTTTGGGGGTGGGGGGAGAGCACGAGCTGGGGAGGGGCAGAGAGAGAGAGAGGGAGGGAGAATCCCAAGCAGGCTCCCCTCTGTCAGTGCAGAGCCCTTTGTGGGGCTCAGTCTCATGAACCATGAGATCATGACCTGAGCCAAAATCAAGAGTTGGACACTTAACCGACTGAGCCACCCAGGTGCCCCATATCTTTTCATTTTTAAAATGAAAATATACCTTTCTTTGAGAGAATTAAACAGTGTCTATGTTGGACATTAATATAAAGAATATGTGAAAAATTGTACAGTTTAATATCTTATGAAACTTAACATAATCACATATTGTCATTTATTATTAAATAGTTTGGATGTGTAAAAGTGAAAACCCTGTCTCACACAAGTTTAGGCACAAATGGAACCAAAGCCCTCTAGTCTTGTGCTGTTTTCACAGTTGAATAAAACAGTGTTAGTTGAGCACACTAGAAATTCTCACATGTAGTTTTTTTTTTAAGATTTTAAGTAATCTCTACATCCAACGTGGGGCTCGATCTCAAAACCTCAAGATCAAGAGTTGTGTGCTCTATTGACTGAGCCAGCCAGGCACCCGTCATATGTAGTTGTTTGAAACTCCATTTGAATTTGAGTTTAGCCATTTCAGTGAATAATCTCAGTAAATGGTTGGACTCTTGGCTCAGTAGCAGTGGATCTGAAATTTATTGGATGAGTGATACATAAGAGTGTCATTTAACTGTTGCAAATGCTTTGCCATAGCAGTTATGATCATTTCTTGTTTTGTTTCATGTTATTTTTAAATAGTCTTTACCCCCAAGGTGGGGATTCCAACTCACAACCCAGAGATTGAGTTGCATGCTCCACCGTCTGAGGCAACCAGATGCCCTGAACATCTCTTGATAATTTTTGAACATCTCTTTCAGAGAAGGAAACCTAATGAAAAAATTTTTTAATGTTTATTTTTGAGAGAGAGAGCATGATTGGGGGAGGGGCAGAGAGAGAGGGGGACACAGAATCCAAAGTAGGCTCCAGGCTCTGAGCAGTCCACACAGAGCCTGACGTGGGACCTGAACCCACGAACCGTGAGATCATGACCTGAGCTGAAGTTGGAAGCTTAACCAACTGAGCCACCAGGCGCCCCTTAATGAAATTTTTTTAATGTATTTTTTAACATGGTTAACTCAGTGCTAACTTCCTGATAAAATCTGATACCCACACTCATCATAAATGAGGTATTTGAGTATGTGAACCATAAATGTAAATAAAGATAAGTTAGCTAATTTCAAAGTAGTCAACTGAATTATTGCTGTGGTTATTCGGAAATTAGGATTTTATGTGCTAGTCAAAAGTATACTGTACATAAAGCTGTAGCTTTATGTACAGTATGTTATTCCAGCTGGAATTTTGACTTTACCCTTCTCACCTCATCTTATTCTGGTAACTAATCTGAGAGTTGCCAACAAGGAATAGAGGGCACTTTCTCAGGAGAGGATCTTTGGTTTCCTTGTTGGGTATTAAGTATCACTGCAGAGCTATAGGAATATACAGGCTTTGTATTCTGCCTTTATTCCTTTTAGTGAATAAGAAACCATTGTTCAAATATATAAATCCTGGATACACTTTTTGATGTTTGTCTCTTTATCATAAAGCATTATGTTTGCAAAACTAAGATTTTCTTAGAGTAACTCTTGAGCAATCTTAGTTTCCTGTTGAAAATATTTAAAACTTTTTTTTGACTACATTTCTTGTTACACGTTATATAGCAATTAGTGTAATTTTTTTTTCCCTCACCCAGCAGTCTGTGCCTGAATTGGACCTGATGTGGAGTTAGGCAACATCCTAGGGATTTAGCCTGATCTCTGCTTTTCATTGTACAGCTATTTGTGTATCAGCATAGTTTTTTGGAGATGATTCTGAAAACAATTACCTTTAAGGATTTGTTTTGTTTTTTGGCAATTATGTAAACACGTTGCTGGGGAAAAAGCCCCTCCCTTCCAATTTTGTGTTTTCTTCAAACTGCCTTTTTAGAATACAGTGTGCTATGTGGTTTACATTCATCGGTTCATTTAATTCTTATGATAGATTGTAAGATTAGTGTACAGTATTTATTTTTTAGAGCTGAGGAAACTTAGATTATACACCTTGCTCAAGCCTGCAACGAAGTGGAGTCAGGATGCTAATTCAGGTTAGTTGTGTGTTTGCAACATGACTTTAGCATTCTGCCTGTATTCAACAGATATCTTTATGTGCTTGTCCTTCGATGTGGAGTTGTTTCTTTTTTTTTTTATTAAAAAATTTTTTTTTGTTTATTTTTTGAGTCAGAGAAGATACAGAGTGTGAGTGGGGGAGGGGCAGAGAGAGAGGGAGACACAGAATAGGAAGCAGGCTCCAGGCTCTGAGCTGTCAGTACAGAGCCTGACGTAGGGCTCGAACCTAAGAATGGTGAGATCATGACCTGAGCTGAAGTCAGGCGCTTAACTGACTGAGCCACCCAGGTGTCCCTATGTGGAGTTGTTTCTTTGATGTGACCTTAAGAGCACTGCTTTATGAATCTTATTTCAAGCTTTAGAAGTGTTTGCAAAAATCTGTGTTTGGCCAGGAAGTTTGTGAGATATGTGGGAATACTTGTACTTCTCTGTCACTATCCTAGAGAATCTTTTTTTCCTCTAGAGACTGGGAAAGGGAGTGAATCTAAAAGGAGCACAACCAGTGTTCAGTGTTGTATAAACCTTTTCTTCATGCTTAAAAAAAAAGCCTGCAATATGAAGGTAACCAAAAGAGTACAAAGAATAATACAAGTAGTACCTGTATATTTAAGAGATCAATTTAATTAAGAACTAAAGCTCTGCTACCACAACTGAATCTTCTAGGAATGTTCTCTCTCAACCTTGCTTCTGATTTTGGTGTTTATGATACTTGTGTGTTTTTCTAGACTTTTACTAAACATGTATGGTTTCCTAAACAAAATACCGTATTTTTTTTTTGCGTGGTTTTAAGTTTCATGTGAGTTTTTTAATTTTTTATTAAAAAAATTTTTTTAAATGTGTATTTATTTTTGAGAGAGCGAGTGAGCAAGCATGAGTAGGGGAGGGGCAGAGAGAGAGAGACACACAGAATCTGAAGCAGGCTCCAGGCTCTGAGCTGTCAGCACAGAGTCCGATGCGGGGCTCGAAATCATGAACCACAAGATCATGCCCTAGTGGGACATTCAATTCGACTGAGCCACTCGGGTGCCCCTGTGGCTTAAGGTTCTTTAACAGGTAAATGGCTAGCATCATGATGTGAAAGGATTGGGACACTGAAGACCAAGGGCTTTTTCTTTTTCTTTCCTTTTTTTTTTAAGTGGGCTTCATACCTGGTATGGAGCCCAATGTGGGGCTTTGAATTCATGACCCTGAGATCAAGAGTTGGACACTTACTGACTGAGCCACCTAGGTGCCCCATAGACTCTAGTTTTAGGTCACCATCTTGGGTAAAACCCTTCCTTTTTGTGAGCTGTTTCCCTTCTGTAAAACTAAGGTTGTACTAGATATGATCTCTAGGGGAGTGATTCCAGTTCTTAATGCTCTGTGACTCTCCTAGTCCTAGTTGTTCAAAACTCATATTCTCTTGGATAGTGTTTTTGCCTTTAGAGTGGATTGTGATCTCTTAATCACAAGACTCTGCTCTTTGATTAAAGTCAGCTGTAGGCTGCCTTGAGGCTAACACACCCTCTGTATAGTCTTGATAGTAATGAATTTTCTCTTTATTCTCCTAGCACTTCAAGTCATAATTATTTTTTCAGATACTTATTTCATGAGATTTAGAAATAGGTCCATAAACGTTATTAAGTGCAAGCTGGCTGGAAGTTGTATTAACCAGGTTCTCAGCAGAATAATGATAATGCAAACTGAGCTGAGATAAACTCCATTGTATTATAAGCACCTGGAAAGGTACAGAGTTTCTGATCCATCTTTATGCTTTCCACAGTGTCCAGAGAAAGAAACTAAGAATTGTTTATTTATTTATTTAAAGATTGTATTTTTAAGTAATCTCTATCCCCAATGTGGGGCTTGAAGTCACAGCCCCGAGATCAAGAGTCGCATGCTGCACCCACTGAGCCAGCCAGGCACCCCAAGAATTATTTTTACTGTTGAGTGCTTGCTCTACTACTAGGAACTCTACTAAAATTTAGACGTTTTTCTCATTTAATTATTGCAGCAGCTTATGAGGTAGTATTACTCCTAATTTATAGATCAGGAAACAGGCTTACAAGAGAATGTTTTAAACTGATTTTTTTAACTTTTTATTTATTTTGACAGATAGAGAGTGTGTAAGCAGGGGGTGGGCAGAGAGAATCCCAAGCAGGCTCTGCATTGTCAGCACATAGCCAGATGTGGGACTCGATCCCACGAACCGTGAGACCAGATTAAAAAAAAAAAAATTAGATAAAAGAAAAAAACATAAAAGATCAGATTAAAAAAATAAAAAAAATGACTTGAGCCAAAGTCAAGAACTGGACGCTTAACTGACTGAGCCACCCTGGTGTTCCTTAAATTAATTTTTATGTGATTTCAGAGCTTGTAATTTTTCTTGCCACAGTATGCTGCCTAGCAAAGATGTTATTCATAGCGTGTGCTCAATGAGTATTAACTGAGTGAAATATTTGTAAAATGTTTAAAAAAATTTTTAAGTACATTGTTTTATCTTTATGATAGTCTTTTCGGAAGAGGGGACTGGCCAGTCTTGATAGGCCAAGTGAATGTCTTACTAATAGGACGTTGTCAAGGCAAGGTAACATGTTTTTGGTGATTGTGTTCCAAAATTAAAAATTCAATCAGGGAGGCGGATTAGAAGTTGGGGATAAGGAGGGTAGAAACCAGAAAGACCTCTTTTCATTGTATACTCTTGTACAGTTTGACATTTTTACTATGCGTGTACTACTAAAAAGAAAAAAACTAGGTAAAAAGAATTGAACAGTTTGCTTAGGCAAATAAAAGTTAATACTCAACTTTCACAATTCTGTACCTGCTTTTCTCTTTTTTAAAGCTGTATATACATGACAACATGGATGAACCTTGAGATACTATGCTAGGTTACATAAACTATACGTAGAAGGCAAGTCTTATTATTCCACTTAACATGAAATACCTAGAGCAGTCAGATTCATAGGGTAGAGTGTTCTGCGTGGGAGAGTTATTGTTTTATGGGCACACAGTTTTAGTTTGGGAAGATGGAAAAGTTCTGGAGATGGATGGTGGTGATGGTTGTGTAACAGTGTGAATGTACTTAATACCACTGAACTGTACGCTCAGAGATGGTTAAAATGTTTAATTTTGTTTATGTTTATTTTTCCATAATAAAACAAAATATGGCTGATAATTCATTTGTTTGTCATTCAGCAGACATGTACCTAGACACTGGGGATACAGAAAGGAATTTAATTTGGTACTTGCCCTGAAGAAGCTATTAGTACTAATAATATGACACAACTAGTGGTTTTCAAGGAAAGAGAGGTATTTTTTTTTTGCTTTTTTGGTAAATTTTTTATTTTTTTCTTTTTTATTAAATTTTTAAAATTTATTTATTTTATTTTTTTACATTTATTTATTTTTGAAACAGAGAGACAAGGCACAAGAGGGGGAGGGGCAGAGAGAGAAGGAGACACAGAATCCGAAGCAGGCTCCAGGCTTTGAGCTGTCAGCACGGAGCCCAACACGGGGCTTGAACTCACAAACCGCGAGATCATGACCTGAGCCGAAGTCAGATGCCCAACCTACTGAGCCATTCAGGCGCCCCATTAAAAAAAAATTTTTTTTTTGAATGTTTATTTATTTTTGAGAGGGAGAGACAGAGCGTGAGCAGGGGAGGAGCAGAGAGAGAGGGAGACACAGAATCCGAAGCAGGCTCCAGGCTCCACACTGTCAGCACAGAGCCTGATGTGGGGCTCAAACTCACGAACTGTGAGATCATGACCTGAGCCAAAGTTGGACGCTCAACCGACTGAGCCACCCACGTGCCCTTTTGGTAATTGTCTTTTAATGTTTATTTAAGAGAGAGTGTGCGTGCCGGATCAAGCCTGGAAGGGGTAGAGAGAGGGGGAGAGAGAATTCGAGCAGACTCCGTGCTGTCAGTGCAGAGCCCAGTACGAGGTTCAATCCTACAAACTGTGAGATGATGACCTGAGCTGAAATCAAGAATTGGATGCTCAAGGGGTGCTGGGTGGCTCCATTGGTTGGGTGTTCGACTTCGGCTCGGGTCATGATCTTGTGGTTTGTGAGTTCGAGCCCCGCGTCGGGCTCTGTGCTGACATCTCAGAGCCTGGAGCCTGCTTCAGAGTCTGTGTCTCCCTGGCTCTTGGCCCCTCCCTTGCTCATGCTTTGTGTCTCTCTCTCAAAAATAAATAAATGTTTATAAAAAAAAAAAAAAAAAAGAATGGATGCTCGTGGCCCCTGGGTGGTTCAGTCAGTTAAGCATCTGACTTCAGCTCAGGTCATGATCTCGCAGTTCGTGAGTTTGAGCTCCGCATCGGGTTCTGTGCCGACAGCTTAGAGCTGACCCTCCCCTGCTCTCTGACCCTCCCTTGCTCTCTTGTGCGTGCGCTCTCTCTCTCTCTCTCAAGAATAGATAAACGTTAAAAAAAAAAAAAAAAGAGTTGGACGCTCAACTTCCTGAATCACCCATGAGCCTCTTGAGGAAATAGAGGTTTAAGTTTTCAGGAAGTGGTAGCTTGTAAAAGTTTTGCATTGTGATAAAAAGATGGGAAAGTAGCTCTTAGGAATTCCCTGGCAGTTTTATCTGCTGGTTGGTCCGGAGGATTCAGGTGAGAATGTTATGTTGCCCCAAGGTACTTCTGTGTAGCCTGAAAGCTTGATTTTAAAAACTACCAATCTGGGTAGAAACTGTCAGGTGTAGGGATGACATATTGATCCCTCTCTCTCTTGTAAATTGATAACCTTGGCACAGAATAGTGGTGTCATTTAGGCAGCCAACTCTTTCAGTCTGGGATCAAGTTTAGGCTTGGGTTTGTTGCCAGAGTTACTGCTTCTTTAAGAGGTTCTGAAGATGTATAATGGTCTTACCTTCCTAGTCTACCATAAATACAAATTCTGAATTCTTGGGAGAAGAGACACAGTCATTGTTTAATGACCACATGACTACCGATATTAGCTGGTTGAAGTCTTGTCTTTTAACTCTGATTTTGACATTGGCCTGATTGATAATATTTATCTGTTGAGTGCTTAACATGTGCTACGTACTTTTTCAGGTACTTTACACATACATCAGTTCATTCAATTTTTGTAACAGCTCTTTGTAGCAGGAACCCATTTTACTGATGAGGAAACAGATAATGAGATTTAATAAAGTAACTTATCACAGGTGTCAAAATTACTGGCTGGTGGTGCTGGGAATCAAAGGTAGTCAGCCTTTAAGCATGTGTTTTTTTCTTATTTATTGGGCCAGTGCTTTGGAAATGGCTTTGGGATGTTGATTACTAATTGTATTTGTCTTACTATAAGTTACTAGGTACAAGGATTAAAAAATGACAGTTTTTACCATTTGAGACCCCTACGGTTTTGAGAATTACTGCTCATTAAGAGTTTATTCTTGTATGGCCATTTGTACTAAATGCCTTTGTTAATAAGCAGAGGATGTAGGGACATCTTTGTGGCTCAGTTGGTTAAGTGTCTGACTCTTGATTTTGGCTCAGGTCATGATCTCACTGTTTGTGAGATCAAGCCCCATGTTGGACTCTGTGCTGACCGCATGGAGCTTGCTTGAAATTCATTCTCTTGCTCTCAAATAAATAAAAGAAAAAGAAAAAATAAGCAAATGATGTAGAACCAGAGTTGGCACACTTTTTCTCTAACGGTTCTGAAAATACTTTAGGCTTTGGAGGCCAGGAGGCAAAACTGAGGCTATTAATGTGAGTACTTAAATAACAGTAGAGAAAGCAAATGTTCTCTAAATATTTTTATTTTATTAAAAAAATTTTTTTAATGTTTGTTTATTTATGAGAGAGAGTGGGAGGGGGTGCGCAGAGAGAGGGAGTCAGAGGATCTGAAGCATAGTTCTTTCATACTGACAGCAGAGAGCCTGGCGGGGGGCTTGGACTCATGAACCGTGAGATCATGACCTGAGCTGAAGGTGAATGCTTAACCAACTGATCCACGTGGGCACCGCTATTTTATCTTTTTTTAAAATGTTTATTTATTTGGAGAGAGAGAGCATGTGTGAGAAGTGTGAGAGGGGCACAGAGAGAGGAAGAACTCCAAGCAGTCTCCACAGGCAGTGCAGAGCCTTACCTGGGGTGCGTTCTCATGAAGTGTGAGATCATGACCTGAGCTGAAATCAAGAGTTGAATGCTTGACTGAGCTACCCAGGTGCTTCCTTTTTATAAGTATCTCTGTACCCAGTATGGGGCTTGAACTCATGACCCCGAGATCAAGAGTTGCATGCTCTACCAACTGAGCTAGCCAAGCGCCCTGAGAAAACAAATATTTCATTGGCAGAATTCAAAATATAATAGTTGAGTACAGTTGTTGTAAGGCAGCTTTGTTACAAGAGTGGAATTCACTTTGGGGGATACCATTTCGTGTCACTGGGGTTCAAAGTTAGCTTTACCTATCGACATGGATGGCAAGTGTTCATTTGTTCATGCAGAAATCTGTAGTGAAGATTTCACATATGTGTCTTTGAAAATGTCTTTACACAGACAGGTACTGCCAAATATTAATATTAATCCATAAGCATATGATTTTTTTGAGCATATGGTTTATTTGGGCACATTCATCATTTGGAAGGCAATTACAGAATTCTGTTAGATTCATTTCTTGATATTTGCCTTTTTGTATGCCATTAACACTGCAAAGCATTCATTTCCAGTGGAAGATTAGATGGAAGCTGCTGCTGCTTTTTTTTAAAATAGGCTCCGTGCCCAGCATGGAGCCCAATGTGTGGCTTGCACTCAAGATCCTGATATCAAGAGTCAGATGCTTAACCCACTGAGCCCACTTCTTTTTTTTTTTTAAAGATTTTATTAAACATTTTTTTAATGTTTATTTTTGAGAGAGAGACAGCATGCAAGCAGAGGAGGGGCAGAGAGAGAGGGAGACACAGAATGAATCCGAAGCAGGCTCCGAGCCATCAGCACAGAGCCTCAAGTGGGGCCCGAACTCATGAGACATGAGATCATGACCTGAGCCGAAGTTGGATGCTCAACCGACTAAGCCACCCAGGTGCCCCATTAAAGATTTTTTAAAATAATCACACCCAACGTGGGGCTCAAACTCACAATCCTGAGAACAGGAGCCACAGGCTCCACTGGCTGAGTCAGCCAGGCGCCCCTAGATGGAAACTTCTCAGTTTCACAGACAGATTTTCAAAGATGGAGATTTACTTTGCACTTTAATTAAGATTGGAAATATGCTGGAAGTGTAGTTTGAGTTAAAATATGTCTGCTTCAGATTTTTGTGGGAACAGAGAGATCTCATTGCTTGTGTTAACTTTTGACAGTACAGGAAGTGAATGAAATAATTTGACATTACTTGAAGCTAAAACAGCGTTTACTTAAAAAAATTTTTTTAAGTAAAAAAATTTTTTTAAGTAAAATAAAAAATTTAAGTTTATTTTTGAGAGAGAGACAGAGAGAGAGAGTGTATGTGTGTGTGTGCACATGATCGAGGGAGAAGCAGAGAGGGAGACACAGAATCTGAAGCAGGCTGTAGGCTCTGAGCTGTCAGCACAGAGCCTGGTGGCGGGCTCGAACTCACCAACCGTGAGATCATGAGCTGAAGTCGGACGCTCAGCCGACTGAGTCATCCAGGTGCCCATGTTTACTTTTGTTCAAATTAATTTGCCATAGTAATCATTCCCATAAAAATGCTATTTTGCCTTATAACTTTTTATTGAATTCATTAAGAAACATTAGCAAGTCTGCAATAAAAGTTAATTTTCAAAGCTTTTCAGTATTCAATAATAATGTTGAAGGGTGGTTTTTTAAGAAAAAATTCAGATTAAAAAAAATTACAACTAGTGGTGCCTGGGTGGCTCAGTTGGTTGAATGTCCAACTCTTCATTTCTGCTCAGGTCATGATCTCACGCTCTTAAGATGCAGCCCCACATCCTGCTCTGCTCTGGGTATGGAAACTGCTTGAGATTCTCTCTTCCTCTCCCTCTGCTCCTCCCCGGCACATGCTTTCTCTCTCTCAAAAAAAAAAAAAAAAAACAAACAAAACACAGTAAAATTTTACTGCTGCTAAGCCATTGAACTGCTGTTGGTAGTGCAAATCAGGATCCACCTTCTATTTCTGACAAAAACTCACAAAACTGACAATGGTTAAATCTACAAAAGTGAATTGAGAGTGAATGGAGGTTACTCTTGACAATACTGGCTCAACATGTAATGAAAAGTTTTTTGCAGAGTACCTGCTGGTGAATAGTACAGTGAATAACCATATGCTTGAAGTACCTTACATTTTCACAAGCTCTGTAAATTTATCCAATTATGCCCTTCTCTAGACATGTTTTTACTATGGTCATTTGTGACACATCTTAGCAGATTCAAATTCAGGTTGTATTAGTGTTCTTTCAGTGTCTTTGAAAAGTTCTTACCTGTAGTTGTTCCCCATAGACTATTCATAGAGGCTAACTCTTCAGTTAGTTCACACTGGGCATTGACCTTCTCCAGTAAAAAGCTAAGCAGTGTCAATAATTGTTGAATCAAGAACCAAGGAACACCACTGAAATCACTCCTCCACCCCACCCCCCCCTTGGCAAATGTTCTATTGTTGAGTAGTTTCAGATTTACAGAAAATCTGAGAAAATAGTACAAAAGGTGTCCATATACCCGTACCCCTGTTAGCAGAGTAGTATGGTACACGGGTCCCAACTAACAAACCAGTGTTGATGCATTCTTGCTAACTGAAGTCCATACTTTGTTCACATTTTCTTAGTTTATACCTAATAACCCTTTTCTGTTCCAGGATCACATCTAGGATATATATTTAGTTGTCATGTCTCCTTAGACTCCCCTTGGCTGGTACACCTTTTCAGACTTTTATTATTTTTGGTGACTTTGGCAGTTTTGAGGAGTTAGATACTTTGCTAGTTTTGAGGAGTTAGATACTTTGTAGAATGTCCCTCGGTTGGAATGTTTCTCATGATTAGACTGGTGTTAATGGGTTTTGGTGATAAAAGACCACAGAGATGAGGTATCATTTTCATCACGTCATATATATAAGGAGTACATGCTATCAACATGGTTTATTGATTTCTCATTTTATTTTTTAAAATTTTTGTTAATTTTTTTCATGTTTCTTCATTTTTGAGAGAGAGACAAAGTGTGAGCAGGGGAGGGGCAGAGAGAGAGAGGGAAACACAGAATCTGGAGCGGGCTCCAGGTTCCAGGCTGTCAGCACAGAGCCCAGCGTGGAGCTTGAACCCAGAAACGATGAGATCATGACCTGAGCTGAATGAAGTCAGTCACTCAACTGACTGAGCCACCCAGGCGCCCCTGGTTTTTTTTTTTTGTTTGTTTAATTAAGAAAGGTTTTTTGGGGGAGAGAGAGTGCGTGCACAGGAGGGTCAGAAGGAGAGGTGAGAGAGAGTCCTAAGCAGGAGGTGCACACTGTCAGTGAGGAGCCCATCCTGAAGCTCGAACCGATAAACCCTGAGATCATGACCTGAGCTGAAATCAAGTTGCATGCTCAATCGGCTGAGCTACCCAGGTGCCCCCATACTGTAATTTTGGAAGGAAATCACTTAGCTCACCCCACTCCACTTAAGGAATGGAGGAGAGCTATGTTCCACCTTCTGGAGGGTGAAATATACATAAATTATTTGGAATTCTGCACGATGATTGGTTTATTTTCATCCATTTATTTAAATCCATATAGACTCATGGATATTGTATTCTTTGAGTTATCCACGACTACATTTTGATCAATTTTTTTTCTGATTTGACTTGAAAACTCATTTGGGCAGGAATGTCCTTTTGACGTACACATTATGGTGTATTGTTTGTTATGCAGTCCTTTCTGGCACTACAAGATATTCCAGGCTTATCCAGTGTATTCCTTGCCTCAGCCCTAGAGTCCGTCACTTCTCCCAGAAGCCTTTGTTTCTTTTATTGGAGAATATTATTAGAAATCAAGGTCTGGGGGCACCTGGGTGGTTCAGTCAGCTGGGCGTCTGACTCTTGATTTCGACTCAGGTCTTGATCTCATGGTTCGTGGAATTGAGTCCCACGTCAGGCTTTGCGTTGATGGTGTGGAGCCTGCTTGGAATTCTCTCTTTCCTCTCTCCCTCTCTCTTTCTCTCCTCCCCCTGCTTGTGCTCTCTCTCTCTAAATAAATAAATGTTAAAAAAAAGTCAAGGTCTGGTGCTAGGTGTATTCATTGCTGCTGGGATGTTATTGCTCATAGGTCTTTCCAGCTGACAAAGAAAGGAAAGGTATGTATGTATACGTAATCGGAAATGTGTGTATAATACATTTTGTATACATAGAGAAGTATCTAAATATTTCTGATGTTTCTGTGCGTATTCATTTGTATCTGTCTAAACAGGAGTTTATATTGGTATCTCCGCTTTTAATAATTTTAGTTTTAAAGATTTTATTTTTAAGTAATCTCTACACCCAACCTGGGGCTCAAACTCAACAACCCCAAGATCAAGAGTTGTGTGTGGTACTGAGCCAGCCAGGCACCCCTTGATAGCTCCACTTCTAAGCCAGTACCGTTGGATCATTCTAGCCTTTCCCTCCTTTCTTGTCTGTGACGTCCGATTCCCAACAGTGAGAAATTTGGTTCTCGCCATTTGCCATCCATTTATTTATTATAATTCCACTATACATGTGTAATTGTTTAAGAATCGTTACCCCATACCCCCATGGGAAACAACTTTAACAACTAGAATACAGTGGTTATGTGCAGTTCCTTTTGTTTTTAGTTTTCCCTGTTCCACTCCTTTCATAGTTACTTAGGTCAGCTTCTTTTCCCTCCACTTACTTTATTTTTTAATTGACTACTAATGTTGCTCCTATTGTCCTCAACCCTTACAGTCAAAAGGCTAATAGTCTTAAATGAGTTCATTTTCTTTCTTTTTTTTTTTAAATTTTATTTTTTTAGATTTATATCCAAATTAGTTAGCATATAGTGCAACAATGATTTCAGGAGTAGATTCCTTGATGCCCCTTACCCATTTAGCCCGTCCCTCCTCCTACACCCCCTCCAGTAATCCTCTGTTTGTTCTCCATATTTATGAGTCTCTTATGCTTTGTCCCCCTCCTTGTTTTTATTTATTTTTGTTTCCCTTCCCTTATGTTCATCTGTTTTGTGTCTTAATGTCCTCATATGAGTGAAGTCATAGGATATTTGTCTTTCTCTGACTAATTTCACATAGCATAATACCCTCTAGTTCCGTCCATGTAGTTGCAAATGGCAAGATTTCATTCTTTTTGATTGCCGAGTAATGCTCCATTGTGTGTATATATATTCTCCACATCTTCTTTATCCATTCATCCATCGATGGACATTTGGGCTCTTTCCTTACTTTGGCTATTGTTGACAGTGTTGCTGTAAACATTGAGGTGCATGTGTCCCTTCGAAACAGCACACCTGTATCCCTTGCATAAATACCTAGTAGTGCAATTGCTGGGTGGTAGGGTAGTTCTATTTTTAATTTTTTGAGGAACCTCCATACTGTTTTCCAGAGTGGCTGCGCCAGTTTGCATTCTCAGTGAGTTCACTTTCTATGGACACATTTCTTTGGCTGCTGCCACAAACATGATTGGATCAACCCACTAAATAAATGGCTTTCCTTGTTAAGCTGACAAATGAACCACTCAGAAACTTACTTTGGTTGTAGCTTCATTTTTTTTTTTTTTTAATTTTTTTTTTAACGTTTATTTATTTTTGAGACAGAGAGAGACAGAGCATGATCAGGGGAGGGGCAGAGAGAGAGACACACACAGAATCTGAAACAGGCTCCAGGCTCTGAGCTGTCAGCACAGAGCCCGACGCGGGGCTCGAACTCACGGACCGTGAGATCATGACCCGAGCTGAAGTCGGACGCTCAACCGACTGAGCCACCCAGGCGCCCCTGTAGCTTCATTTTTATTTTTTGTTTTTGTGAAGGTTTTCTGTTGTGATGAGATACTCGGTTTAAATTTTTTGTTTGTTTTTGAGAGAGGGAGAGAGAGAGAGAAACATGAGTTGGGGAGGGGCACAGAGCGACAGAGACATAGAATCCGAAGTGAGCTTCAGGCTCTGAGCTGTCAGCACAGAGCCCAACACGAGGCTTGGGCCCATGAGCCGCAAGATCTGAGCTGAAGCTGAACGCTTAACTGAGCCACCCAGGTGCCCCAAATTTTCTAATCTTCCTAACAACATTCTGTGAAATGGGATTATTGTGATGAGTTCTTAGTTTGGTAATGTTGATGGATATTGTTTTCTTGGTACAGCCATGGTGCTTTTTCATAATAGACGGTGTTTTGCCATATAAGTTGTTAAAATAATCCATACTTCACACTTGCCCTTCCTTAAATGGGTAACATTCAAAGTCCACTTTTGTCATCGTTTTTTTTTAATGTTTGTTTTGGGGAGAGAGAGTGCATGTGTGTGCACGCGCACACATACGTGTGGGAGGGTTAGGGGCAGAGAGAGAGGGAGACAGGTTCTGAAGCAGGCTCTGCACTAACAGCGCAGAGCCCGATGTGGGGCTTGAACTCATGAACCATGAGATCATGACCTGAGCTGAAGTCGGACGCTTAACCGACTGAGCCACCCAGGTGCCCTGGCTTCTTGTTTCAACCATCTGGATATACACTGGTAATTTAAAAATAATAATAAAATGTGATATGACAGAATGCATGGTACTTTTGAACTACTCTTGGGCTATAACCACTTCACTGAAATTTGTAGTAGTGCGAAGTGGTAAGACCACTATGTGCAGTCTCTCTTGCAACTACTCAACTCTGCTGTTGTGTGAAAGCAGCTATCTGTAAACGAAGGAATGTGGCTGTGTTCCAATAAAACTATTCATAGATGCTGAAGTTAAAATTTCATAGAATTTTCACACATCCTGAAATACTCTTTTTTTCAACCATTAAAAAATGTAGAAATCATTCTTAGCTTGTGGGTGGTAAAAAAAAAAAAAAAAAAAAAAAGTTGGGCTAGATTTGGTCTGAGTGCATCATTTGCTGACCCCTTAATGTAGAAGCCTCTGCATACATGACCCATTTGGAAGTATCTCTCTTTCCAAAGCCATATGTAGTAATGTCACCAGCCTTGGATTCATTGTCCATATTCTGATTGATGCCATGGAAGGAACTTAAAGCAGACATTGCACAGTTTTCTGTGCTAAAACACTAAAGGTTTATTTGTCAGCTGTCATAATCTCCTCAATCCCTACTATTTTTTTCAAGGGGAAGTAGCTAATGTTAAATATTGTTCTTTGGTGGATACTTTGGGTAAACTCGATTAGAAGACACTGTGCTCCTTTGTTCACTTTTATTGGTATCCTCGTGCTGTTTTAGTCTTTAGGGTAGTACACATGCAAGTAATGCCTGGTGGTTTAAAGGAGACTAGCTCTGAACTCCGGTTCATAGGAGCATGCACGGTCATCTTTGTGTTTTCTTTATGTTCTTAATCTCAGTAAAATATTACTGTGGGTGCCTGAGGTGAGATAAGAAAAAAAAATTAAGTCTTCAACCATAGCGGGGTACAAATTCTACGGTCCTAAGAATATTAGTGTTTATCCTTTGGTCGGGTTTAGGAACTGTGTTGTAACTCAAGGTCTGGTAATATCTGGAACACGGGAGTCTTCCGAGATACCCTCTAGTCTAAGCCACTCCTGTCCTTTACCTGGATTATTATAGGCAATATCTCCCAATTTCTTCTGACCTTGCTACACTCAGTAGCCAAAATGATCCTTTTAAAACATAATTCTCAGCATGTTAACTCTTCCACTGAAAACACTCCAGTGGCTGCCCACATTATCCAGAAGAAAACCAAAGTCCTTAAAATGGCTTGCAAGGCCCTATCTGTTCACCCATGTCTCTGTGCCCCCAACTTCCTCCTAGAATGTAAGCCCCAGAAATGAAGAGATTTTTAGACTGTTGAAACACCATTGTCTAGGATAGTGCCTGGCAATGTGGTAGGTACTTAATAAATTTTGTTTGGTAAGTGGACATTTCGAAGGGAAATTGTGTAGAAGGGGAAAAGCTATATTGTTGGCAGTGTCAGAGTGTCCCAGCTAATAGTCTACTGGTATTTGACCAAGGGAGGTTTAGAGACAAGCTGCAAAGTATGACTATGTCCAGATGACACAGGACGAGTTGGGGAGGGCACATAAAAACTGGTGGCAGGGGTGACTCAGGGCTTCATGTGTCTCCTCACTGTCACAGAATAACTAAGGGCTAGGTCCTTAGATTTGCTTCTCCACCCATTGCAACAGTGGAAGATTGAAGACTTGCTGGGGTGATAAAATTCTTTCCAGTGTCCAAGAGGAGGTTGATTAATAGGAAAGAAACACGATGGGGTAGTAAAATGGAAGGAAGGGTGTGTGTGTGTGTGTGTGTGTGTGTGTGTGTGTGTGTGTGTGAGAGAGAGAGAGAGAGAGAGAGAGAGAGAGAGAGAGCGCGCGAGCGTGAGCGAACTATTTGGTTAGAATCATAAGGATGGGTATATTGGATCAGTCCGTTTCTTTAATTCAGTGCATTACAGATTAAGCGGTTCTCAATCCTGGAGCAGTCATTGGGATTTCCCTGCAGCTGACTGATATGAGCACCTGTGCCTTTGCAGTTAAAAACAAGGAAATTTTGGCTGATGTAACCTAGGAATGCGTTCTAAGAATAAGCCGCAAGAATATATGGAAAAATATTTTGCAAGAAAGTTTTTTAAAGTGCTGTGTTTTTACCATTTATCAACTAAGATGTAAACGCTGTCATTATTTTGGTAAAGTGTCTGATGGAATACTAATTTTGTCTTAGTAAAATTGTCTTATCCTGTTTTAAGAGTAGGTTTTTATTGCCACTTCCTAATGTTAATTACGCGTTTACTTTTGGCATCGGTCAAGATTTTATTGCTTGGGTTTTCAGTTTACTAAGCAAATACATATCATTGTTAGGTATATAGAGTTTGCAGCCCTTTGAGGAAAATTGACATTGGTGGATACAATGAGATGAATCTAAGTGGAGACACACCTAGGGTAACAACAAGAAGCAGTACCTAACTCAGCCTGAGTGCACCAGGGGCAGCTTGCTGGGGGAGGAGACCCCTGTAGGAGTGAGTAGGAGTTTGGTTGGTGGGAGGGGAGGAGGCATTCGAGGCTGAGGGTTCCACATGTACCAAGAGACCATAGCTTAAGGAAATACATTCCTTTCTTTCCTGGCTAATTGGGCAAGGATTCTGCTATGTGCAAACTACAGATTTCATAGAAAGTTAAGGTGTGTGTCCTTAATTGAGTGAATGCTGAATAAGTGAAAAAAAGAGATTGTTAAGACTGCATCTTCAGATTATTTGAATTTTGAGTGCTTCCTACTGTATAGCAATGTGAACAAATGATAAAGCTTTAATAATGTAGGAGTAAGGACATTAACTACATACTTGTTGATCTTGGAACTTTGTTTTCCTATTTGTTTTGGATAACACTACATAGCTTTGATATATGGCCATGTTAGTAATGTTTAGATAGGGGAATATTTAAACCACTGGATCAGGAGGGTTCTCTTGTGCTTTGAGGGATGAGGATGGGGAGTTGTTTTAACTTGAAATGTATCTGTTAAATTCACTTTGGCATACCTCAGTTAAGTTTTTTTTGTTTCAAGTAATCTAAATCTTCTGAAGTAATTCTCCAGGTTAAATTACGGAGTTTGCCAGTCAGTCTTTCATAATGCAAATTGTAGCACCTGAAAGACTGCCAGTGAGAGTATCAGGATACAAGAGGAAGGTTTTAGCTTTCCATTCTGCAGCCTTACTCCAGGGGGTTGGATGCATGAAAACGTGTGTGAGACAGACAGAAGACCCCTGGGCCAGCATTCTTTGAGAAAGAAACCTGTGTCCACTGGGAGTGAAGTTGAGGGTTAAAGTAGAGGTTTTGTTGGGCGCCTGGATGGCTCAGTTGGGTAAGCGTCCGTTCAGCTCAGGTCAGGATCTTACAGTCCGTGAGTTCGAGCCCCGTGTCGGGCTCTGTGCTCCCCTGCTCATGCTGTCTCTCTCTGTCTCAAAAATAAATTAAAAAATTTTTAAAAAGTTAAAAAAAAAAAGTAGAGGTTTTGTTTAGAGATTTCTAGCATCTGTATTTCAGGATACAATCTGCAAGGTTTGTTTGGGTAAGTGTCTTATCACTGCTTGTTTCTTCTCGTTCCAGAATAGTATCCTGACTTTGTAAATTGGAGAAGCCAGTGACACTGCCAGTGTTCTTTTCAGGTAGTGTCTTTGGGATCCGGTGCAAGTCGAATCATTGTTTAAATAAGGTAAATGCATGGTGGTAAAAGGAACTAATAATTATTTCATTGGCTTATAAAACCAGTCTTGTGTTAAGAGGTAAGGAATCGAGAAGATTCCTTACTGGAAGTCCTGGGTTCTTATTAAGCAGTGCTTATTTTTCAGCTTAATAAACTGAAACAAGATGATAAAGTAGTTCTGCTCTCCTCTCTGATTCTATTCTGAGTTGTAGAATCGGCACTTACCTTTTTTATTTTAACTAACTTTTGAGTCCTTTAATAACGTATGTTTATTCATTAGGAAATACTGAAAAAAATCATCCATAAACTTGACGTATGTATAATCATTGTTAATATTTTGGTGAATAGTCTCCTTCCATGCATGTGTTATTTGGATGTGTGTGTGTTTAACAAAACCGGGGCTGGACTTTTTTTGTCTCACCTGGTTCTTGTTAACAAGAGCAAGTCTTTCCCTGTTTGCATTTTTAAGTGACTCATGGCATTTCATCATCATGGATGTGCCATATAATTTAAAATTACCTAACTAGTTCCTTTTTGGTAGACATTTAGGTTTTTCTCGCATTTTTCTCTGTCTTGGATAACTGTGTAATAGACATGAATAAATTCACGAATGCATTTGATTTCCTTAACTTTAGAAAGCATTTTGTATGTTGTACTTTTTTCTTTTTATTAACGTACAAAAACCCTTTCTAGTCCCTAACGCAATCACTTCCAACTCTACCATTTCTTTTGATACTGCCTTTAAGTAATAAGCTTATTTTGCTGCTTACTGATTTTCTAGTTTTTGGTATTATGTGTTACCTCCCCACCTTGGATAGTAGTGGTTTCTAGTACAGTCCTAATTGGCTAGTATTCACTGTTGACAGTATTATGGTTGTGTATAGCTTATTCACAGCCAAGTCATGTTACATGCTATGGTTAATTTTCCTGTTCTGCATAACTTTTCATTTTCTTAAAAAAATTTTTTTTTAATGTTTATTCATTTTTGAGAGGGAGAGATAGAGTGCAAGTGGGGGAGGGGCAGAGAGAGAGGGAGACACAGAATTGGAAGCAGGCTCCAGGCTCCGAGCTGTCAGAACTCACGAACCATGAGATCGTGACCTGAGCTGAAGTCAGGCACTTAACTGACGGAGCCACCCAGGCGCCCCTTGCATGACTTTTTATTTTCTCTGTTGCTAATAAAGATCTTTTTTTTTTTGGTCTGTTTTGCTTAATTTCTATTTTTCCTCAGTTATTCCTCTTTAAACTCTACCCAGAAGTGTAAATCTTCCTTGATACTTTAAATGTTTTAGCTATATGACAAATTTTATCTTCCTGGAGATACCTTCTAATCTGCTCCATTCTGGATATTCTCAAGGTAGCTGCCCAGCGGTCATACCTGCTGTCTCAGCATCATCATCCTCATGATTTTTCCTGTGTCTCTTGTGCTAGATCCCATTATCTTTTCCCACATCCTTTCCTTCTTGATTGAATCTCGTTTTAAAGAAGCGCCATTCTCCGCTGGCTTTCTGAGAAAAGGGTACACAAGAGGTAAATTGTTTAGACATACGTGTCTAAAAATGCCTTTATTCTGCCTTAATATTGATTATTAGTTTGGCTGGGTTTAGAGTTCTAGTTGGAACATAATATTCCTTCAGATTTTTAAGATCCTGTTCTATTGCCTGTTGGCTTTCACTGTTGATGAGATGTAAGTTACCTTTGACCCCTGAAACTTCAGAACTTCTCTTTCTCAGCTTTCTGAAATCTTATGACGATGTTCTTGGTGTGGCTGTTTTCATCTAATGTGCTGGACTCTTAATGGACTGAAACTTAAAAGTCCCCCAGTTCCGGGAAATTTTCAGGAATTATGTTGTTGATTTTTCAACATAATCAACACAATTTTTCAAGAATTCAACATAATTTTTCAAGATAATCCTGTAAATTGTCTTTTTTTCTGCTACTTCCATCTCTTTATTTTCTGGGTTGCATTTTTTAACCTTTGTTGTTTTTATCATTTATGTTCGTGTGTGTGTGTATATATATATATATTTTCACATTCATCAGCTTTTTTCTTGTTGAGAGAGAGTGTGCACGAGTGGGGGAGGGGGCAGTGAGGGAGGGAGAGAGGGAATGAGAGAAAGAGAGGGAGAATGAAAATCTTAAGCAGGCTCCATGCTCAGCACGTGGCCCCACATGGGGCTCCATTCCACAACCCTGGGATCATGACCTGAGCTGAAATCAAGAGTCAGACACTCAATAGACTGAGCCACCCACCCAGATGCCCCTTATCAACTGTTTAAAAAAGTAATCTCTGTCCAGCATGGGGCTTGAACTCACGACCTCAAGATCAAGAGTTGCTGTACTGACAGAGCCCACCAAACACCCCCATATTCATCAATATCTTTATTTACTCAGTTCTTCATATAACTCTAAACAACCGCAGTCTCTACAAAAATATAGTTATGCACTTCATATATATGCAGAAGCTTGTGTCTTCAAGACAAGCTGGAAATCATTTTTTTTGTTTTGTTTTTAAATTTTGAGAGGGTTGAGGAGGGGCAGAGAGAGAGAGAATCTGGAGAAGCAGGGCTTGATCTCACAAACCGTGAGATCAAGACCTGAACCAAATCCAGAGCCAGACACTTAACCAGACTGAGTCCCCCAGGCAGTAGTTAGTTCTTAAATTGTCCCATGTGAGTCAGAGATTCCAGCTGCAGTAAACTACAAACCTTCCTTCCCACCTCTTATGAAGGCTTTTCAATTTACTGACATCATGGATGATGATATTTATTATATAGTGGTAAGAACATTTAAGATGAGATCCATCCTCTTAACAAATTTTTAAGCATACGGTACATTATTGCTGACTGTAGGTACAGTGTTGTACAACAGATTTCTAAAGCTTATTTATCTTACGTAACTGACACTTGATGTGCTTGATTAGTACCTGCCCATTTCCCTCTCCCCCCAGCGCTCTGACAACAGCCATTCCACTCTGAATCAGTGAGTGTGTCTGTTTTAGATACCTCATATAAATGGAATCAGGCAGTATTTGTCTTTTTGTGACTGGCTTATTTTACTTAGCGTAACGTCCTCAAGGTTGGTCCATGTTGGCACACATTGCAGAATTCTTTTTTTTAAGGCTGAATAGTATTCCATTGTATGTATATACCATGTTTTCTTTATCCATTCATCTGTTGTTGATGGACATTTAGATTCTTTCCCATCTTGGCTATTGTGAATAGAGCTTCAGTGAATGGGAGTGCTGACATCTCTTTGAGGTCTAGATTTTGCTGCTTCTGGATAAATACCCAGAAGTGGGATTGCTGAACATGTGTTCTTACATGTTTAGTTTTCAAGAGCTCCCTTTTGTTCTCTGCAGCAGAGAGGTGAAATAGTTTAGTATTTAAGATTGTGGATCATTTCCTCGTGTAAAATGTGGGTAATAATAGTGTGTACCTCATAGCAGTGTTGTAAGCTCAGTGAATTAATGTATGTGAAGCATTTAGAGAAGTGCCTGGTTATTTTTTTTTATTATTATTACTATATTCCTGTCCGCTTATGATGGATAGAATATCTTTTATCTCTGAGAAAATTAATAAATAGGCTTACATAGGCTTATCAAATAGACAGTAATATTTTCTTTTTTTTTCAATTAAAAAAAATTTTTTTTTAATGTTTATTTATTTTTGAGAGAGACAGAATGCGAGTGGGTTGGGGCAGAGAGAGAGGGAGGCACAGAATCTGAAGCAGGTTCCAGGCTCTGAGCTGTCAGCACAGAGCCCGATGTGGGGCTCGAACTCACAGACTGTGAGATCATGACCTGAGCTGAAGTTGGACACTTAACGGACTGAGCCACCCAGGTGCCCCTTAAATTTAAAAAAAAAAAAAAAAATTTTTTTTTAACGTTTATTTTTGAGACAGAGACAGAGCATGAACGGGGGAGGGTCAGAGAGAGAGGGAGACACAGAATCGGAAGCAGGCTCCAGGCTCTGAGCTGTCAGCCCAGAGCCCGACGCAGGGCTCGAACTCACGGACCGCGAGATCATGACCTGAGCCGAAGTCGGACGCTTAACCGACTGAGCCGCCCAGGCGCCCCTAAATTTTTTTTTTTTAATGTTTATATTTATTTTTGAGACAGAGCAAGACAGACCATTGAACGGGGGAGGGGCAGAGAGAGAGGGAGACACAGAATCTGAAACAGGCTCCAGGCTCCGAGCTGTCAGCACAGAGCCCGATGCGGGGCTCGAACTCTAAACCATGAGATCATGAGCTGAGCCGAAGTAAGACGCTCATCCGATTGAGCCACCCAGGCGCCACTGACACTAATATTTTCTAATGGCTTTTTTACCTGTCTTTAATATATCAGGAGTTTTATTATTGTTTATGTTAAGAAGAAGGAATCTAACTTTTTGTGCCAAATTGTTATAAGTTGTCCTGACTACTGATTTATCCTTTTTATCTAGTGATTTGAAAAGCCACCTTTGTAAAGGGTGTCTGACAGGGTATATTTCTAAAATTTTTTTTTTTTTTTTTTTTAACATTTATTTGTGAGAGAGTATGAGCAGGGGAGGGAGAGAGAGAGAGAGGGAGACACAGAAAGCAAAGCAGTCTCCAGGCTCTGAGCTGTTTGTTAGCACTGAACCCGACGCAGGGCTTGAACCCACGAACCGCGAGACCATGACCTGAGCTGAAGTCGGACACTTAACCAACTGAGTTACCCAGGTGTCCCTGACAGGGAGGGTATATTTCTAAACTTTTTTTTTTTAAGTTTTTTATTTGTTTGTTTATTTATTTTGAGAGAGAGCTCACGCACGCACATACAAGCAGAGGAGGGACAGAGAGAAGGAGAGACAGAATCCCAAGCAGGCTCTGCACCATCAGTGTGGAGCCCAGTGTGGGGCTTGAACTCATGAACTGTGAGATCATGACCTGAGCCGAGATCAAGAGTTAGATGCTTAACTGACTGCGCCAGCCAGGCGCCCTGAAACTTTGTATTTTGTTCCATTTATTTCTCTAATCTTGTACTGATGCTCAGTGTTTTTATTACTGTAGTCTTATTTCATCTTTTAGTTAGTGGTACAAGCCTTTCTTTCTTCTCCACCCTCAGCAAACAAAGTATAATTATTTCCATATTTCATATTTTTATCCATACAGAAATATGGCAGTTCTTCAAGAGACTTAAATATTGATAATTAGAAAATAAAGACTAGAAGGGAATGGACATAGGAAGCCAGTTGCACAGTGTTTCAAATAAGCGTACTGGATTTTAACCTTCTTTGTCTTTGAAGGCTGCTTTGGAATTTTTTGATTCATTCAGTCAGTATCCCCTTGAGTCCTTATTACTGAGCCTGCTTTCTGTGCTGGGGATACCAGCAGTGAGCATGGAAGGCAGACAGGACTTGTGTTCTTGGGGGGCTTACTTTCTAGTTTGGGGAGGCAGATAAGATAATTTCAGATTTTCCTAAGTATCAGGAATGAAATAAACAGGACAGCCAGATAAATTGGGGGTGGGGGAGCAGTGAGGTTTCATTTAGATAATATACTAAAGGAAGGCCTTTTCAAGTAGCTGAGATCAGCAGGATGGGAAAGAAGCCAGCCATGCTGGGGACTGCAGAAGAGTTCATTTGAAGACAATGGCAAGTGGAAAGGTGCTGGGACTGTAAATGCCTGCCTTGTTCAAGGAACAGAAAGAAGGCCATTGTGCCTGGGAGAGAGTGGTTTGAGATGGTGTTGGACAAGTAGGCAAGGGCCACATCACTTAGTATTTTGAAACTTTGGCAAGCCTGATCTTTCATACCTAAATGATGAATTCAGTTTTGTTCCTTTATTAAAAAACTAAATACAGGGGCGCCTGGGTGGCTCAGTCGGTTAAGCGGCCGACTTCGGCTCAGGTCATGATCTCGCAGTCTGTGAGTTTGAGCCCCGCGTCGGGCTCTGTGCTGACAGCTCAGAGCCTGGAGCCTGTTTCAGATTCTGTGTCTCCCTCTCTCTGACCCTTCCCCGTTCATGCTGTGTTTCTCTCTGTCTCAAAAATAAATGTTAAAAAGAAATTTAAAAAAAAAACCAAAACAACTAAATACAAGATGTTCTAGGACATAAATAGACCTATTTCTATAGGTAGTTTATATGCTATTCCTAAAGGAAATCCCAGAGAGGAGCTGTATTGATCACATAATATGCAAACCAAGTTCTGGTTGGGTGTTTGGATCTAACTGGGGTTGGGGTAGTTGTGTTGTCTTTAAATTTAGATAGCTTCGAATGGTGCCTTAATTCATTTTAATGGAAGCAGTGGGTTGGGTTCTTCTTGGTTCCTTTTGTAGACTCAGGTGACTGATAAAATCCAAAATGAAATCATTTTTGGTTTCTTACGTAGAGTTTTATGTGTATTTAAGACAGTTCTCTCTCCCTCTTTTTTTTTAAGTTTGTTTATTTTGAGAGAGACAGTACAACTAGGCAAGAGGCAGCAAGGGAGGAGAGAGAGATATCCCAAGCAGGCTCCTCACTGCCAGCACAGAGCCCGATGTGGGTCTCAAACCCACAAAGCCATGACATCATGACCTGAGCTGAAACCAAGAGTTGGACACTTAACTGACTGAGCCACCCAGGCACCCCAAGACATTTCTTTTTTCCTCAACTTATCTGGTGAAGGGCAGATGTAAATGGAAATTATCAGGTGGTTCTATCAACAGGAAGATCTTACTGGATAGAGACTGTAAACTGCAGAAATAAATATGAGTTTAAAAGTGACTTAAAATAGGGGTGCCTGGGTGGTTCAGTCGGTAGAGCATGCGTGTAACTCTTGACCTTGGTATTGTTAGTTTGAGCCCCACATTTGGCATAGAGTTTACTTAAAAATAAAAGTGACAAAATAATATTCGATCAGGTTTAAAACTTGAGCATTTGAAAATAGGTAATCTTTTGTTGTCCTTTAGGACGGCACTATTGAAGAGAAGTCCAGTATGGGCCATATGTAATTTTGGATTTTCTAGCAGCCATAAAAACAAACAACAAAAAAAGCAAGCAAATGAAATTAATGGTATATTTTATGTAATATACCCAACACATTCTCATTTCAACATGTAATGTAAAAAATAGCTAGTGAGGTAGTTATATTTTGATTTTTTTGTACTAAGTCTTTGAAATACTATATTCTATACCTATGGCTCATGTCAGTCTGGATCAGGGACATTTCAAGGGCATAGTAGCCATAGATGTATTGGACAGTGTAGTCCTGAGGGCTCATATGTCTGAAGGAACAGAAAAATTAATATGATTTACTTATTGAATGACATACTCCCATCTTCCAAATACAATTTAAAGCAATGAAAGATTAACATGAAATGAAATAAACTTGAACACATGTGTTTTTTTCCCTCTAAACCACTGTGTGATAAACTTGTTTGGAGAAGATGATTTGATCCTAAAAAGACCAATGTTTATAAAAGATACCAAACAACTTCTCTTAAGAGAGTTATAAATGAGCTTGATATAGAACTTGTAAACAGTGGCTGTGCATCAGGGGTGGGATGATAACTTGATGAAGGGAGACCACAGTCCTTCCACTCCTTGGAATCTGCAGTGTCCATATGCCATTGGTTCTGAATCCCTTTCCAGGTTTTCTCAATAAGAATCTTCCGTGGGTAGCTCATGGTTTGTGGGTTCGAGTCTGCATTGAGCTCTGTGCTGAGGGCATGGAGCCTGCTTGGGATTCTGTCTCCCCCCTCACTGCCCCTCCCTGCTTGCTCTCTCTCTAAAAAGTAAATAAACAAAAAAACCTTTAGATTTGATAAATAGACTTCTCTTAAAGCTCTAGAGGTGATTGCAGTATGCACTATTGGTTAAGCCGAAGCTATTAGTAGTAATAACTTCATTTTCTTTTAAATGTTTACTTTCGAGAGAGAGTGTGCGTGCATGCAGGGAAGGGGCAGAGAGAGAGGGGGGGAGAGAGAATCCCAAGCAGGCTTCACGCTAGTGTAGAGCCTGAAGTGGCGCTTGATCTCACAACTGTGAGGTCACGACCTGAGCCAAAATCAAGAGTCAGATGCTTAACTGACTGAGCCACCCAGGTGCCCCATAATAATTTCATTTTAAAAAATAATTCAGTGTCGGGCGCCTGGGTGACTCAGTTGGTTCAACACCCAATTCTTGATTTCGGCTCAGGTCATGATCTCACACTTCCTGAGATTGAGCCCTGTGTTGGGCTCTGTGCTGGTGGTGCAGAGTCTGCTTGGGATTCTCTCCTCTCTCTCTGCCCCTCCTCCTGCTCATGGGCTCGCGCGCGCGCGGGCTCGCGCGCGCTCTCTCTCTCTCTCAAAATAAATAAACATTAAAAAAAAAAACACAGTTAAGTGTCATGATTGGCTGTTTAATTCAGCTTTTAAAAAGGTTTACCATAATGAGAACTAGAAGGAGGCCATAGGTCATTAGTTAACAGGCTATAGTGCCTTTATTAAGTTAGAAAAGCTGAGATTTCCTCTAAAAAATGAGAAGATATTCCCCAGTGGTAACATATACTCATTTAAAAGTGGAACTAAAATTGCCGTTACCCTCCCCTAGGGATATAGGAGAACAGCCTCTGGGGTGAATTGAAGATTATTTAAGCTACTGACTATGCATATACTGTCCATTCTGTTTTTCTAATGATGAAAGATTAATTACATAGAAGATCCTGATTAGTAGACACCCATTGGACTTAAGCAAATTCTCAAGAGAAAATACCACAAATTGCCTACACTGGGGGATATTGTGGTGAACAAGTTCCAAATGAATGGCCCCTCAGCTTGCTGTTGATTTTCTCTGCTAACATCTAGCAGCAAAGGGATTTGTTCTCCAAAGGTCATGACCTTAGAATATGACCTTTTCTTGCTTCTTTATACCTCTCAGTGCAATACATGCTGATTTAGCTAGAAAAGGTATAAAGCACTTTATTGTTCTGTGTAGGAAGATACCTGATTACTTATTACTAATAACAAGAAAATAGAATTCAGTGGTGAAATCTGTTTGCTGTCAGAGAAAGTTCCTCAGTATCTCCCTCTCACCACTCTGGGGTTGTAGCTGAACAGAGCTTGTGGTGTGAACTTATCTGCTATGTGCCAGGCAGTTTATGTGCACTTACTTAGTTCCCATGGTGGTTTTGTGAGTGGTAGGTCATTTTTGGAAGATTGGGGAAATATCTTACCCAGCTAATGAATGGAGCAGCCAGGACTGGAGCCTAGTTCTTTTTTGGTGCCAAAGCCACAGAACCTGGTCCTGTATTAGAAAGTGGCTCTCAGGGGTGCTGTCCATTTGAGACAGGGCATTTGAGATTGATAATTTACTTCAGATTCTCTCCCTTAACATCCACCTTTATGTGCATCTTGAAGCAAGCTTAGATTGTGGAAAACACTGAACGAAACCTGGATTCTAGTGCTAGCTTGGTTGCTTGCTGTGTGTTGGGGTTCCCTTGCCATTGAACAGGAATTTCCCAGTCATCTTCTGCTTTGGTCTTCATAACCATGAGAGAGGGATACCAGATCCCCCTGCTTTTTTTTGTTTGTTTAAAAAAGTTTTTGTTTGAAGATAGGTTTAGACCATTGCGTGGATGGTACAAAATCCTTGTATGAGTTTGCTCGGGCTGCTGAGAGAAAGTACAAACTAGGCGACTTCCACAAGAGCAGTTTATTGCCCTGCAGATCTGGAGGCTCGAAGGTAAAACATCAGGGTGTTGGCAGGGTTGCTTCCTTGGCATGGAGATTGCTGTCTTCTTCCTGTGTCTCTTCACATTGTCTTTCCTCTGCATATCCCTGTGTCCAGATTTCCTCTTTTTGTAAGGACACCAGTCCTATACCTCAATGGAGGTCCTATCTCCAAATGAGGTCCCATTCCGAGGTACTTGGGGTTAGGACTTCAACATATAAATTCTGGGGGTGAGGGTAAACAATTCAACCCATAATAGTTCCTATATTCCCCTTACCCAGTTCCCCCCTTATTTTTTTTTTAATTTTCTTTTCAGTGTTTATTTTAATTTTTTTTTTAATTTTTTTTTTTTTAACGTTTTATTTATTTTTGAGACAGGGGGAGACAGAGCATGAACAGGGGAGGGTCAGAGAGAGGGAGACACAGAATCTGAAACAGGCTCCAGGCTCCGAGCTGTCAGCACAGAGCCCGACGCGGGGCTCGAACTCACGGACCGCGAGATCATGACCTGAGCCGAAGTCGGCCGCTTAACCGACTGAGCCACCCAGGCGCCCCTCAGTGTTTATTTTTGAGAGAGAGTGTGTGCATGCATGTGCACAAGCAAGCGGGGGAGGGGCAGAGAGCAAGGGGGACAGAATCCGAAGCAGGCTCCAGGCTCCGAGCTGTTAGCACAGAGCCCGATGTGGGGTTCAAACTCATGAACTGTGAGATTGTGACCCAAGCTGAAGTCGGGGTGCTCAACTGACTGAGCCACCCAGGCACCCCCCAATTTCCCCTCATTAACACCTTACACCGGTATGGTACATTTAGCACAATTAATGAACCAATAATGATACATTATTATGAATTAAAGTGTTACCCCTGTTTCTAACAACTGAGAAAACTTCAGTTCAAAGAGAAGATGTGACTGGCAAAAGATAGCACAGCTAGTGACATCATTTCTGACTTTACACTGGTGCCTGCAAAAGAAAACTCCCAAAGTCACATTGTGAATCTGAAGAGATAGTGAAAAATACTTTCTTAAAAAATGTTTACTTATTTTTGAGAGAGAGACACTCTAAGCATGAGCAGGGGAGGGGCAGAGAGAGAGGAGGACAGAGGATCCAAGGTGGGTTCTGCACTGACAGCCTGATGCGAGGCTCAAACTCATGACCTGTGAGATCATGAGCTGAGCTGAAGTCGGACACTTAACCTACTAAGCCACCCAGGCACCCCTACTTTTTTTTAAAGCTACTGTGGTTTTTATTTAATTTGCTACTATTTTTTATTTTAGAGGGCGAGAGAGCGTGAGCAAGGGAGAGGGGCAAAGGATGAGGGAGAAAGAGAATCCTGAGTAGGTTCCATGCTCCGCACAGAGCCCAATGCAGTGCTTGATCCCACGACCTTGGGATCATCACCTGAGCTGAAATCAAGAGTTGGACGCTTAACCTACTGACACCCAGGTGCCCCGCAAAATACTTTTCTATGTATAATTACAGCACGACAGGGAACTTCTCTCTCTTGCTTGCTGCATCTTGCGTAATGTATAACATAAGAATTAGCATTCAATAAATTCTCATAGAGTGAACAGAGTGCTCCTGGTTCTTGCTGGACAGTGGTATTTTTGGGGAATATACACATACCAGTCTTAACCAAAGTAACTGTAGGCATACCTACCTTTTACTGTTCTTCACTTTATTGCACTTGGTAGACACCTTGTGTTTTGTTTTCTTTTTGTTTTTACAAATTGAATGCTTGTGGCAATTCTGCATCAAGCTAGTCTGTTGGCACATGTCTCCAACAGTTCTTGCTCACTTCATGTCTGTGTCTCATTTTGGTGATTCTTGCAGTATTCCAGATGTTTTTTATTATATTTGTTATGGTGATCTATGATTAGGGATTACAACTTACTGTAAATTCAGATGATGGTTAGCATTTTTTAGCAGTAAAGTATTTTTTAATTACGGTGTGTACATTTTTTTAGACACAATGCTATTGCACGTTTAATAGACTACAGTATAGTGTAGACATAAATTTTAAAGCAAAACACTTGACTCACTTTATTACTGTGGTCTGGAACCAAACCTGCAGTATCTCCCGTTGTATGCCTGTGTATAGAGATTGTGAATCTTGCTTTAATGAGGAAGCAAGACTAAGTTTTAAATTCTGAAATAATGGTGTATTTACCTTTCTGTTAAGCATCTCAATGCAGTGTCCTATTTTGTTTGTAAAGCCCAACCTGCTACTTATCCTGAAGCCTTAGAAGTTGTATGTCTAGTATTATCCACGTTTCACAAAAGAATAAACTGAAATCTATAGAGATTATTACTTTCTTAAAGTTCCCCAGAATGCCTCTCTTATTCACGTCACTTCCTTTTGCTATGACATTATTAGATAAACCGTACGCTGTACTTACCACACAGGATGCTGGCAAATAAAGTTATCACTTAGACACTTGTTATTCCTTCAGAATACCTTTAAGAGGCATACTTATGCTTTATAAGCATATATGCTTATATAAGCATATATATGTGTACATATATATACTTAAAACTAATTGGTGTGTAAAATTTCTTATAGGCATTTTATTTTACTAGGGACCTAAGTTCATTATTTGTGTGCATTTTTCAGAATTTTCAGGCACTGATTATGTTGCCTTCTGTGAATGAATATCCCACTAGTTAAGACTTTCATATGTTTTAATTTCTGATTAAAGGAGAAATAGCGGTTTGATTAAAAGAGTGAATAGAGGTGTTTCCTAGCAAAGATTTATCACTGTGGTCTTAAATTAATATTTTCTCCAATGTCCTAGCAGGCAAGCAAGCAAGCTTTATGAAACTCTGATTCCTGTATGGAAATCAGGTTTGAAATAATTAGTGCCTCTTTGCCTGCTGTATTCTGTGCAATAGGGAAAAATACATATCATTGAATTTTTCCTACCTTTCCAAGTTATTCAGAAGTAATATGGTCCTGTTCCTTTAAAAAGTGAAAGATGGAAGGGGTGGAGCTTGCCATGTCATTGAGACAAGAAATGAATTCAGTCACTGAAGAAGAAAAAGGAAATGTGACCTCTTGCTGGCTCTGTGAGGGGACGAAGCTAGCAGCAGTGTCCCTCACCCTGACAGGATTCTGTAGCAGAGCCCAGACTCGTTCTGGGAGCTCATCTTTACCGAGTGAGGTTGGTGCTGCCTGAATTTGGTATAGGTGGCTTCTCCCCGATGCAAGTGATAAGTTTTTAAGTACAGTTAGAAGGTAAGTGGTTTCAGGGGTGCCTGGGTGGCTCAGTTGGCTAAGCGTCTGACTTTGGCTCAGGTTGTGATCTCACGGAGTGTGAGTTCAAGCCTTGTGTTGGGCTCTGTGCTGACAGCTCAGAGCCTGGAGCCTGCTTTGGATTCTGTGTCTTGGTCTGTCTCTCTCTGCCCCTCCTCTACTCATGCTCTGCCTCTCAAAAATAAATAAAAACATTAAAAAAAAAAAAAAAAGTAAGGGGTTTCAGGCAGATTGGCTAGTTTTTATAAAGGAGTAGAATATGATGTGAATCTTAAATGATTTCTTCTACAGTAAATCTCAGAGTTGATAGGGGATGGAAGGATGAGATTTTTTTTTTTTTTTTAATGTTTTTATTTATTTTTGAGAAGAGAGAGAGCATGAGCAGGGGAGGGGTAGAGAGAAAGAGGGAGACACAGAATCCAAACCAGGCTCCAGGCTCTGAGCTGTCAGCACAGAGCCCAGTGTGGGGCTTGAACTCAACAAGTCTTGATATCATGACCTGAGCTGAAGTCGGAGTGAGCCACCCAGGCACCCGGATGAGATTCTTTTTTAAAAGCTGAAAGTTTAAGCTATTCCATTTAATTCCAGGTTTGTTTGTTTTTAGTTTATTTACTTAATTTTGAAGGAGAGACAGTGGGGGAGGGGCAGAGAGAGAATCCCAAGCAAGCCCTGTGCTCTTAGCACAGAGCCTTATGCAGGGCTTGATCTCATGACCCTGAGATCATTACCTACGCTGAAATCAAGAGTTGGAAGCTTAACTGGCTGAGCCACCAAGGGGCCCCTAATTCCAGTTGTAAGATATACCTGAAGTAAGGATGAGGGATGTCCTCCTAAGTTTGTGTGGATTTTCAAGCTTTTTGACAGTAGGAAACTGTTCCAAATCATCATTTTATTGAAAAAACAGTCACAGAGAGGTAAAAATACTTGCCCCATGTAAGGGTTTCTGGGTTTATTAGCATTAATTTGGTTTTGGTAAATTTCCCTCATTTAAGGTGCTTGTGCACTTGCTTGGTGCCAGTTATTTATTTATTTTTCCAGCCTTTCATTGCTCACCAGTGTCAGTGAAAAAGATCAGTTCTGCCCTCCCCTGGGGGCCTTGATATTTTGTGGGGAGAGGGAAGGAAGAAAGCAGTTTATAGCTCAACAGAAGACTAGAGCAAGTCTCTTGTATATTAGCTGACTGGTGCTTGGGCTTAGAAGGAGGGAAGTTAAGACTTTTTCTCAGGTAGGATGGGCTCCCTGCTGGATACACCCACAGAATCTGTAACAGATCATCTGGTGGCTTTTGGAGACGAGTTTTGTTCCAACAGGTCAGGGCAGCCCAAAGCATCCAAAGTAAATAGAAATAACTTTTAGAAAGGAATTCCCTATTTCCCTCAAATGTGAAGTGACAGCAAAAAGTCACTTTTTTCTTTATTTGCTATTCAGCTTGGTATGGATTTTTTTCTTTATTTAAAAAAAAAATTTTTTTTTTAACGTTTATTTTTGAGACAGAGAGAGACAGAGCATGAATGGGGGAGGGTCAGAGAGAGAGGGAGACACAGAATCCGAAACAGGCTCCAGGCTCTGAGCGGTCAGCACAGAGCCCGACGTGGGGCTCGAACTCACGGACCGCGAGATCATGACCTGAGCTGAAGTCGGCCGCTTAACCGACTGAGCCACCCAGGCGCCCCATGGATTTTTTTCTTTAAAAGAATTTTTTTTTTTTTTTTAATCTCAAGTTTGTTAACATACAGTATAATCTTGGGTGTGGATTTTCTAAGAGACAAATACTTTGGAGTTCTCATTTGCCATCCAAAGAAACACTAGGAATAGGAAAGAAAGAACAGAGATTGAGTTTTTGAGCACTTGGAATTGAACTCTTGTGGATAAAAGCTGGCCTAGTATTTCTAGTATGTGTAGTTTTATGCTAGGCTGGCCATTCCTTAATTGCTCTACTTTTAAATTACTTCATAGCTCACCCTCAGAGAAACTTCTTAATGCTCACTTAGACATATTGTCCGTGTGTCTATGGATAACTGACATGTTAGTTTTTTATGTAGTGAAAACAGTACACACAGTTTGGCCTTTTGTTTCTGCAGTTAACCCTGACATAAGAACCGGGGGCCAGATACGGTTTCTCCAAGGGTGTGGGCTTTGCTGGCTGGCTTTTATCCCTCTCGTTTCTGGGTACAGACTGCATGATTTCTGTGAAGGTTGCCAAGCTGGTTCCTCCTACTGTTAGGACAGTTGGGAATTTGTTTTGTAAACAGGTCCATTGTTAGCATAAATATATATGCTTTCATTAATAAAAGTTATTTTTAGGGAAGTTGATAATAAGGCTGACATAAAAAGGCACATCGGGGAAAAAAAAATGACAAAGTTGTATTTTCCTAAATACCAAACAGTTGTAGTGAAGTCACCAGTTTTACAGTGGATTTTGGACTCTGTAGAATTAGAAACCTTGGGTTGGGTTTTTTTGGGGGGTTGCTAATCAGACATACAGTTTGTTAATATGTATTTTTTACTTTCTCATCGTGATCTTCTCAGCTGTTATGAAGTATTCACACTTCTAAAAACAAGTTGATGAAACAGCACACAATGGGAACGGTATTTTGGACTACTCATGTCCTGGAATTAGGAGATAGTTTAGGGTTGCACTTTGGAATTTGCTTTAGATGTGTTTGAACTTAAATCAGAGTGATTGTTACTTGCTGATAAATGATTCTTCTTTTAGACTTATTTGTAGAGCACACAAGGAGAAGCATGTAGAGGTGAGCGATTTGGGTCTCTTCATTGCATATCTGGGTTTTGATTTTTTTTTTTTTTAAGATTTTATTTTTAAGTGGTCTCCGCACTTAACGTGGGGCTCAAATTCACAACCCCAAGATCAAGAGTCACATGCTGTACTGACTGAACCAGCCAGGCATCCCAGGTTTGTTTTTTTTATTGAGGTATAATTGACATACTCATTTCAAGTGTACAACAGGGGTGCCTGGGTGGCTCGGTCGGTTAAGCGGCCGACTTCAGCTTAGGTCATGATCTCACGGTTCGTGGGTTCGAGCCCCGCGTCGGGCTCTGTGCTGACCGCTCAGAGCCTGGAGCCTGTTTCAGATTCTGTGTCTCCCTCTCTCTCTGCCCCTCCCCTGTCAATGCTCTGTCTCTCTCTGTCTCAAAAATAAATAAACGTTTTAAAAAGAAAATTTAAAAAAAAAGTTTAATTTCAAGTGTACAACGTAATGATTTGATATTTATATTTGTAATTTTTTAATATAAGGAGTCTCTCGTTTTTCGTTCTTTTGTTTTTTGTTTTCTGTTTTTATTTCAAGGGAAAAGATACAGGAAAATAGCTGCAGAGACTGGCTACATTCACCCAAATTTGTTAGCATTTTGACCATAAGTAGAGCCTACCTGCAGAGAGTTGATGGTTTTTGAAGCTGGGTGGTGGGCACACTTGGGTTCCTTACACTGTTCTATTTTTGAGTATGAATCAACACTTCCATAATAAAAACATTTTAAAGAAATAGAACTCAGTTGACTGTAAAGCAAGCCTTTCCTAACCCTCTCTAAAGTCCTAAAAGAATAAAACAATTCCAATGTGATAAGACTTTCTCAAATGGACTTCGAGTAATTACAGTGCAGCTTTATTTATTTAGGGTCATGGAAGTTACTATTTTAGATTTTTTAAAATATCTCAGAAGAAGGTAGATAGGTGTGTGATTCCACATTAAAGATGAAAGAATCAACCCATTAATTCCAGAATGTCAACAACTTTTATGTTTAGAATAATGGGGTGAAGTCATCTGTAGAATGACCAGCTAAGAGAATTATATATGTAAAGTAAGAAGCTGTCATTCTATGTCCCTCATTTTATGTCTCTCGCTTCTCCTGCCCCCTTCCTCTTAAATCTTCCTTCCTGCTCTGCAGAGGTAACAGCTGTTAACAGTTTGCTGCATGTGCTTAAGTAGGTACATCTTAAATGTACATCTGCACCCACATATTACACATTTTTAAAGAAGTTCTACCAAATTCCGTAGAATTCAGTATGTATGTATGTATGTATGTATGTATGTATGTATGTATTTATTTATTTATTTATTTTTAGGATTCAGTATTTATTTATTTATTTTTTTAAACGTTTATTTATTTTTGAGACAGAGAGAGACAGAGCATGAACGGGGGAGGGTCAGAGAGAGAGGGAGACACAGAATCTGAAACAGGCTCCAGGCTCTGAGCTGTCAGCACAGAGCCCGACGCGGGGCTCGAACTCACAGACCGCGAGATCATGACCTGAGCCGAAGTCGGCCGCTTAACCGACTGAGCCACCCAGGCGCCCCTAGAATTCAGTATTTAAAGTTTAAGAATTTCAGCACTAAACTTCCGAATATATTAAATTTTTTTTTTAATGTTTGTTTATTTTTGAGAGAGACAGTGCAAGTGTGGGATGGGCAGAGAGAGAGGGAGATGGAATCTGAAGCAGGCTCCAGGCTCTGAGCTGTCAGCACAGGGCCCGACGCAGAGCTCCCAACACACAAACTGTGAGATTATGACCTGAGCCAAGTCAGATTCTTAACTCACTGAGCCACCCAGACACCCCCAGAATAATTTTGATTTTATAATCTAGGCAAGGTCAAGTCTTTTATTATTTCTTTAGGTTGTTTAAGCAATAAAATTGCCATTCTCCCCAAAGGCCCTTTCCCACCTTTAGGAAGGTACTTAATGCATGTGTGATTATTCTTCTCTATAAGTTTTAGAATCTCAGAATTGAAATTAGTATTATATTTATTAGCTTACTTAATAATTTAAGAGAGCCAGTTAATAGAGTTGATTATTAAATCTGTAAATATAATACTAATTTCAGTTCTGAATGGAAATCAGATCAGAGACCCCCTTCATTGTCATTCTCCCCAAAGGCCCCTCCCCCACCTGAGTTCAGTTTCTTCAGGGATGTGGGTGGGGTGTGAAGCCTTAGCAAAGTGTTACCCTAGAGATACCCCCAGCTGCTCTTGATTCTGTTTCTGTCTCTCACTCAGGAGAAGGATAATCTCCAGAGGAAAGCATAAAATAGTAAACATGTGTAATGTTTCACCTGAGCCCTGCTTTCCTAGCCAGAAGTATCCAGAGGCATACAAAGCACAAGTCAGACCATTGCTTTGTTCACAACTTTTTATGAATGGTGAATTTCTTTCTTGGTAGTTTTCCGTCTATCTTTTCTTTATCTTAGTCATTTTGTGTCTTGTTGACCAAGAATATCTACTTCTTGCACTAGTGACTATTAAAAGCATGGCTTTTTTTTTTTTTTAATTTATTTATTGTATTGAGAGAGAGCGAGCACACGCATGAGCGGTGGAGGGGGAGAGAGAATCCCAAGCAGGCTCCGTGCTGTCAGAGCAGAGCCCATTGTGGGATGGGACATGATCCCAGGAACCTTGAGATTATGACCTGAGCTGAGATCAAGAGTCAGATGCTTAACTGAATGAGCCACCCAGGCACCATCCCCAAAGCATGGCTGTCTTGACTGGACTTGGTGGCATTGAAGTTTTACTCTGACCTGGCACTAATAAATAGAGTGTCAGTATCTCCCTAACACGGAGGTCAGTTTGGCTTTCTGTACCTTGGAGTAAGATGTAGAAGGGACAAGAAAGAGTGATCTCAACTTCCCATTCAGCAGCAGTGGTTAGCCTATGGTATATACTTAATTCTATCCTGGATTGTATTATTTATATATGATAAACTGCTACTTTGGTGGAGAGCTTGGAGAATGAAGAGGAAGTTTGAAATGTGAAGTGTCCAGTCTTGTGGCTAATGACTTTGCGAAGTGCTGAAGATACAACTGGAGAGCAAATCAGACGTGATCTCCGACCAGCTCATTTTGTAGCCTCCTGGTTTTGGTATCCCAGGTCGTGAAACTAATTTGGTTAGCAACCTTACGGTCCTCAAATGTAGTGCCATCTGATCCGGAAAAGTGTGCTGTCTTCTGGCAGAGCAGAGACTCAGTCTTGGGGTGTATGCAAAGGACAGCCAGTCCAGGCCCATGTGGATTCAGTCCTCAGGAACTTTCTTCATCCTTTTTGGGTTATGTTAGAGATCCATAAACAGTGGAAACTAATTTTCCCTTCCCAAGTGAGGGCCATTTTTAAATCCTAGGTATATTCATGTTTCTTGTTATCAGTCTCTTGTCACATGAAGCTCTTTGTTCTCTACACCTGGCTGTAGCTCTCTGATTTAGGCTCTGTAAAATCACTGATGGCAGAAACATTCCTGCTGTCTTTGGCAAGAGACGACTTTTTGTGCTGGAAGTTCTGAGATTTGTTTTAAGTAGAGCCTGTTTCCATTTTTTTGGAATGTTAGAGCTGGAGATAGGGGTGGGGGAAGAGAGCTGTTTTGTGCTTTAAACATTTCAGCTTTGCTGGTATAAGAATTAAGTTCTTTCAGAGATCATTATGCTTCAGAGATTTAAAAAGTTTTTTTCAAGTTTATTTTGAGAGAGTGAGCAAGAGTGAGCGGGGGAGGGGCACAGAGAGAGGGAGTGTGAGAGGATCCAAGCAGGCTGTGCACTATCAGTGCTGAGCCCAATGGTGGGCTTGAACTCAGGAACCTCAAGATCATGACCTGAGCCAAAACCAAGAGTGGGACACCTAACCGACTGAGCCACTCAGGCTCCCCCAGAGATTCTTACTTTAACTTGACCAGATTCACAGGAGACTGATGGGTACAATATGCAAATGGAGTAGCTAACCTTGAAGGTAATGGTGAGTCACCATATTAAAAACTTCATGTTGGGGCACTGTCAGCATAGAGCCTGCTTGGGATATTCCCCCCCCCCCCCCTTTCTGCTTGCGTGCTCTTTCTCTCTCAAAATAAACTTTAAAAAAGAAAAAAAAAATTCGTGTTTGAATTTTGGACCTATTTAGCTTTGGAACTTTGAGGGTGAGATACCTAACCCCTTAAGTCCCTTTTTTTTCTTGTCTGTGAAACAGGACAGAGCATAGTATTTAATGAGGTTTGTGTGTATAAAATGAGCTAATGCTGAAGGTTTGTAGCTCCTTGTCTGGCATATCTTGGTAAATATTAGCAGTTGTTATTGAGGTTCTCAATTACAAAAAAAACAATTTTTTTTTTTAACACGGGGCTTGAATTCATGCCCCTGATGTCAAGACCTGAGCTGAGATCAAGAATCAAACACTCAACAGACTGAGCCACCCAGGCATCCCCTAGCAGTTGTTATTGATAAATCAAAGTGCCAGGAATCCGTTTCCATTAGATACATATCTAGCAAGAAAGCCAGTTCGCAGGACAGTCTTTTATGATAGGCAGGTCCATTCAGAGGCCAAACTGATTTAGAAGGATGTTTGATGAATGTATTCTTGGTACAGATTCTAGATGTGTCTCCACCCCTGCAAGCTAGCTCTGTGCCCAACGCAGGACTTGAACTCATTCTAGATATAGAGCAGGAGGAAGTAGATATTCTTTATTTTACCCCCAGGTAAACTCTATGCCCACTGTGGAGCTTGAACTCACAACGGTGACTGAGATCAAGAGTTGTATGCTCTAATGACTTGAGTCAGCCAGGTGCCCCAGAGCTAGATGTTCTTTTTTTTTTTTTTTTTTTTTTTAATTTTTTTAACGTTTATTTATTTTTGAGACAGAGTATGAACAGGGGAGGGGCAGAGAGAGAGGGAGACACAGAATCTGAAACAGGCTCCAGGCCCTGAGCTGTCAGCACAGAGCCCGACGCGGGGCTCGAACTCACGGACCGTGAGATCATGACCTGAGCCGAAGTCGGACACTTAACCGACTGAGCCACCCAGGTGCCCCAGAAGCTAGATGTTCTTAACAAGTAAGCCCATCAAATCATCATAGCTGAATTGCCCTCCTTGAGGAAATGATGTATCCTAACTCTTCAGGATAGTCCCAATTTAAAATCCTTTTCCCCATTGTCATCATAAGTATGTATCCTATAAACTTTACATTGCTGGGGACAAACAACACCCACCCTAGCCTGTCTTAGCCAGAAGCAAAGCAGAAACTTCCATTGGGTTATTTGCTAATTTTCAGGTTTGAACTCTATGGTCCTGTACTTTTAGGTTTCTTTAGATGATTGTTATGGGTCATTAAATTCTAGCTTTCTCTTTCTCTGAACTTCAAGAAGATGCAAATTCTTAATGCTTGTTTCCTCCTTTCAGTATTTATTCGTGACTAAAACTTGTGTGTTTTATAAAGTTAGATCATAGATGTTATGCATTTCAATATTTCAGTGTATCATATGGTATTTACATTTTAAGTTAGAGACTTACCTAAAAGAACTCTAAGCCTTATGCTCAGATTCTTGCGTTTCTTTTTGGAGGGTTAGTTTTGGGGAAGATTTCCATAGGTGACCGTTCTTATCCATTGTTTTGACCATTAGTTGCCTCTTAGAGGGTGATATTTATTGATCCTTCCTGAAATTCTCTTGGTTTAGAGCTTACTTGGGTCCTGTAACCCAAATTAAACATTAAAATAAATGTTCCTTTGTAACACTGCTGCTTTCTTGAATTAACACTTGGCTTTTCTGTCATGGGTCCTTGGAGTAAGCATTAGTAATGAAAGTTTCATGATGTTAATACATCTGAGTAACTTAGGAAGATAAGACAAAGGCACCTCTATATGCTTCATTGCTGCAAGGAAGCTGCTGGTGCTGGAAGAGGCTGGTGTTTATCAGGAGAATACCTAGGATTTTGGTCTTAAATTGGTTGTAATGTGTATATTGAAATGAGAGTTAGTACCATGCGAAATGTTGTGAATATGCTCAAGGTATGTGAGATCTCTTGAAGAAATCGAATGTCCTGTGAGATAGTAAATGTGATATGGGAATGAGAAAAGAAAAAAAAAGAATATAGTCTGCCCAGCAAAGCCCTCTACAGACATTAGATTAGAGCAGTGGAGCCATTCAGAATAGTTCAGGTGCAGCTATCCAGAGATCAGACTGTTCGTCATAGGCATTTGTCTCTTGCCCAGCTCCCGTTTCCCTATCTTTCCATGGGTTTAGAAAGCTTTAAAGGACTTAGGTTTGAATTGATTTCACATATTAGGGAGGATTTGGGTCTGCTTCATGTTACCATTCTGTTTTTAGGTTATTGTATGTTTGCCTTTAGTTTTTATTTGCTTGACTAATAAAATCCTTTCTTTAAACTTTTTTTTTTTTTTTTAATGTTTTTATTTTTTGAGAGGCGGAGACAGAGTGTGAGTAGGGGGAGGAGCAGAAAGAGGGAGACACAGAATCTGAAGCAGCCTCCAGGCTCTGAGCTGTCAGCACAGAGCCCGACACGGGGCCTGAACTCACAAACGCAAGATCATGACCTAAGCTGAAGTTGGATGCTCAACCTGCTGAGCCACCCAGGCGCCCCTAAATGCTCTTTCTTTAAAAATAAAGTCTGAGAAGACCTTTTAAAATACGAACCGAATTATTTATGGAGTGAAGGATAGTTGTTTGGTTTATGTGTAGCTTGGTTGTTTGGCATGCAAAGGTTGGAACCCCGTGTGGCCTGTTGAGGTTCTATCTGGCACTACTTAGTTTTAGGAGCCCAATCTCCTGCCTCCTTTCAGTAGGCTACCTGCAGGGTTCCAGCCATGGGGTAAATACTCCCATAATGTTTATTCTGGTGAATTCAGCAGATGCCTACAACTTGGCCAAGGTAATGCTGGCATAATCACTTAGGGACACTGAGAAGAAACTTAATCTGAGGTGAGAAGGGAAAAGGAATAATTTAATTCATCCTTTGAGAGTTTTTGATTTAGAGAAGTTTTGGCTTTGTCTGCCAATGTTACTTCTTCTTTGAGTTGAATAATAAGATATGTTTTTAATGATATAAAAGTCATATAATTATATATCTTAATGCCTTCATTTTAAGTACAATGCATCTGTTCTCCCAAGGCCTGTTTATCTGCTTGGTAATTAGAGGAGGGAGTGGTTTGGGTGGGGAAGGCTTGGGGGACTGTGCTCTCAAGTGGCTCTGCGGGAACAGTTTGAAAGTGAACCCTTGCTCCAAGTGACTGAATTGTATCTGAAATAATTTCAAAAAGGCTGTTTGAAATTCTTCTCTTGGGTTTTAAAGAAAAGGTAGGAAAAAAGAGAACAGTAGTCGGATAAACATACAAGATGGAGGAGGAAGACATCTTGCAGCTGCAGAAGGGTGTGTGAGAGAAGATATTGGGACGTGCTCCAAATCTACATGTGCTTGGTATGGCTTTCCAGAAAGAGACATTTTCAGATGCATTAATAGTATCTAAAGAGTTCTGTAGCAGGCCACATTTGGAGAATTCCTTTAAGTTCTGAGTTTCCAATGAAGGAAGACAAACTGGTACCACATCGTCTAAAGACTATTGGAAAGTTGAGGATATTTGGGTCTTACCAGGCCCTTAACTATAGGAGTTTAGAGCCAGGTCCTATGCTTCCGCATCCTTAACATGCCAGGCACATAGTGGATAGTAAGTATTGATTGCTACTTGTTCCGTTGGTGGATTCTTCTATAATGCTGGTGGAGGAACAGCACTCCCTTACCTTCATTGTGAGAAGAAGTTTTTACCCAGATTGTGTTTGAGGGGTATGTTTTTGCCTGAGGCACGTTTCATAGCCTTGAGCTGCCATATTAAGCCATAGTTCTTCTGTAAGGACTAGACTCTTCTGTAGTATTTGAAATGAAACAAGCCTCTCCAGGAAGAGTGGGGTTTGTTGAAGAAGCAGAACTTCCCTTTGGGGAAATTTTAGTTTGAACAGAAATCAAATGCTAGGAATTTGTAACATGTAAAAAGGTGCCAGATTGATTTCCAAGGTGATGTTTGTCCCATTTCCCAATATGTTTGTAGAACATGAACAAGGAAGAAATGGTAGAAACAGGAAAAGGTGTGTGTAATCACGTAAAGTCTGAAAGTCTTTAAAATAGAATTGAGAGTTGTTTCGAATGAACTTTGCTGATCTGATCAAATGGCTTTACTTATGTTTGTCCCTACCTTATACTAAAAGGGATTTATTTCTATATGTATTTATGGATATCCAGAGAAAAAACTTCATGTCTTTTGGACATTTCCTTTCCCTTTTTCTTCCTGTAATTTGCTGTTTGTTATTCTTCAGGTGACCACTTAAATGCCAGCTTTTCACCATCTTATCTTCATCATCTTATCTAAATAAAATAAGTCCGTACTACTCTGCATAAGCTTACTAACATTATGTGGTCTTTGTCTTTTAGTAACTACCAGAATTTGTAATTACATCTTTGCTTGCTTCCTTATTTGCTGTCTTTTAGCACCTCTAGACTTTGAGATCCATGAAGGCCAGAATCAGTTCTGCTTTAATTTTAATTTAACTGTTTATCCTCTATTTAGCATCCTCTCAAATGAGTTAAGTGATTCATTGCTTTATCTCCAGCTGTGGTTTCATTTTATCCAGAGTCACTCCACTTCTTTCTCAGAGTATAATGATGTTTTTAAAATCAGTTTCAATTCACGTTTAAAAAGTTCCAGGAGTAGGAGTAAGGGTGGTATCACAGTATTGTGACTCTTAAGCATACTTGTCAATTCTAGTAAGTTTATATTTAGAAATGTTAGGTTTGGCTTTATCTGCATTTAGATGACAAGTTTTTCTTCCTCTTAATGAAAATAAGCTTTGTAATTTTCCAATTTCTGGGGTGAAATGAGTATTTCAACTAGCTTGCTGATCCTTTTTTTTTCTTTTTTCTTTTTTTTATTGTCCACCTGTTGTGGACAATACCAGTGATCTAAAAGGATTTTTCATTTTGACTTCAGCTAAAATTGAAGATTGGGCAGAGATCTCACGAGGCAGAAATAGCCCTAAATTTGTGACAGAAAAAAAGCCATTCAGCAAGACTATACCTAAAATTTGCTGAAGGCCAACCAGAAAAACAAAATGCATTTTCCGTATTCAGTTCCTTTAAATTGCTCAGTTACACCTCCACCTCTTCATCCCTGAATAGCTACTTAGTCCTCTACCCTGGCTTTGTACAGTGACACTTCTGCCAAAAATCGGCTTCAAATGGAAATCTCTTTGACCTTGCTGGAGCACACAACAGTTCAGTCCCTTTGGCAGGGCCTAGACTCTAGGTCTTTGGTTCCCTCATTTAGCAATATCTTACTATCGTTTTTGTCTCTGGCTTCCGAGTGGTTTTCCGTCCTCCAAATCAGGTCTCTTTCCTATGGGTATAGTTATTTCCCCTATGATCTAGTGCGATAGCAGCCTCCTGGACTTGCTTGCCTTTCTACAAACTCTTAAAATTTGTATCTAAAACTGGGGTGTAATAATTAGAGACTGGGGCGAACTTGAACTTGAATTCACGTATTATGAGATCACGACCTGAACCGGAATCAAGAGTCCGCCCTTTAACAGATTGAGCCACCTGAGGAGATGGCTTTTGAGCTAAGATCTGAATAACAAAATCTGAGAGGTAAGGGAGGGTGAAATGTTTGTTGATTATCATTTTCCCTTTACAAGCCAGGGTCAGCATCATAAAAGAATCTACAGCAAAACTGTGAAGCAGTGAGGTGTGATAGAATCAGCCCTAGAATTTTGGCCTGGTTTGGCTATTAACCAGCTTTGTGGTTTTTGGCCGATCCCTTGTTCTTCCTGATACACACAAGCTATAGCCCTTCAACTTTTTGCTCCTTGGAAGTCGCCACAGTTGTAGTCATAGGGTATAAGGGAGAATAAGTGAGACGGCTTGATAGAGTGCGAGTGTGCCTTGCTGCCCAAACTTAGCGGGCTTGTCGGTGCGATTCTGAGGCTCTCCATTCATTCATTCATTCCTGCGGGGGAGGAAAAACAAGGAAAAAGACAGTTTTGTTTTTTCATGGGCAAATGACCCCCAAAAAAGGTTGCCTCTTGATGCTAAAGAAGAGCTAAAAGAAAGTGACAGTTCTTCACTTTATAAATTACCTCCGGACTGTGTTTTATGGATTATATTTATATTTATATTTAGGATTAATATCTTCTATTTTACAGGATGTAGTACCATGGTATTAGAGTATTTGAGAATACTCTTGCATTTTTTTCTTTAATTCAAGTATAATTAACATACAGTGTTACATTAGTTTCAGGTATACAATATAGTGATCTAACAGTTCTGTACATTACTCAGTGCTCTTCCTGTCACCTGTTTTACCCATTCCCCCTCTCTCCAGCCTTCACTTGGGTAATCATCAGTTCTCTATGCTTAAGAGTCTGTTTTTTTGTTTATGTCTTTTTTCCTCTCTTTTTTTAAATTAAATTAAATTTGTTTTTCAAAGTTTATTTTTGAGACAGCACGCACAAGCAGGGGGAGGGACAGAGAAATGGGGAGACCGAGGATCCAGAGCAGGCTCTGCGCTGACAGCAGAGGGCTCGAAAACAAGAACCGTGAGATCATCATGACCTGAGCTAAAATCAGACTCTTAACCAACTGAGCCACCCAGGCACCCCTATTTGTTTAGTTTCTTAAATTCCACATAGGAGTGAAATCATATGGTAGTTGTCTTTCTCTGACTTCATGTAGCATTATACCCACTAGATCCATCCATGTTGTTGCAAATGGCAAGAATTCACTCATTTTTATGGCTGAGTAATATTCCATTCCACCACAACTTCTTTATATTTTCACCTGTTGATGGACACTTGAGCTGCTTCCGTATTTTGGCTATTGTAAATAGTGCTGCAATAAATATAGGGATGCATCTGTCTTTTCGAATTAGTGTTTCCATATTCTTTGGGTAAATACCCAATAATAGAATTACTGCATCGTAAGGTAGTTCTGTTTCTAAGTTTTAACTGTTTTCCACAGTGGCCACACCAGTTTGCATCTCCACCAGTAGCGCACAGGGGTTCCTTTTTCTCCACATCCTCACCAACATTTGTTGTTTCTTGTGTTTTTGATTTTAGCCATTCTGATAGGCATGAGGTGATAACCTCATTGTGGTTTTGATTTGCATTTCCCTGATGATGAGTAATGTCAAGCATCTTTTTATGTGTCTCTTGGCTGTTTATGTATGTCCTCTTTGAAGAGAAATGTCTGTGTCTTCTGCCCATTTTTTAATTGGATTATTTGTTTTTGGTATTGAGTTGTATGAGTTGTTTATATATTTTGGGTACTAATCCCTTATCGTATGTATCATTTGCGTATATCTTCTCCTGTTCAGTAGGTTGTCTTTTTGTTTTACTGATTGTTTCCCCCACTGTGCAGAAGCTTTATTTAAAACACATTTATTTTTATTTTTAATTTAGAGAGAGAGAGTGTGGAGCAGGGGAGAGGGGAAGAGGGAGAGAGAGGCTCCCAACCAGGCTCCAAGCCCAGCACAGAGCCTGACATGGGGCTTGATCCCGCAAGCCTGAGATCATGACCTGAGCCAAAATTAAGAGTTAGACACTCAACCGACTGAGCCACCCAGGCACCCCATTGTGCAGAAGCTTTTTATTTTGACGTAGTCCCAATGGTTTATTTTTACTTTTGTTTCCCCTGCCTCATGAGACCTATATAGGAAAATGTTGCTATAGCCAACGTCAGAGAAATTACTGCCTGTGCTCTCTTCCAGGATTTTTATGGTTTCAAGTCTCACATTTATTAGGTCCTTTATCCATTTTGAGTTTGTTTTTGTGTATGGTACAAGAAAGTCATTCAATTTCATTTGTTTGCATGTAGCTGTTCAGTTTTCCCAACACCATTTTGTGTTGTTCTTGCACACTTTTTAAGCCTTTTTCTTGGAATGAAATATTAAGGATTTGCCCCGTGGCTTTAAGGCCTAGGGAGTAGAGAAATGGTCAGCTGTTGCCATACACTCAGTAACAAGACATCATTGCATAGAGTTTCTTTTCTTAGAATTGGGAAACCCAGGGGGTTCCTGGGTGGCTGTTGGTTAAGGGTCTGACTTCGGCTCAGGTCATGATCTCACAGCTCATGAATTCAAGCCCTGCATCGGGCTCTGCTGTACTGACAGCTCAGAACCTGGGCCTGCTTCACATTCTGTGTCTCTTGCTGTCTGTCTGCCCCTCCCTCTCCCTCTTTCTTTCCCTCAAAAATGAACATTAAAAATTAAAAAAAAAGAATTGGGAAACCTGTCCCAGGTCTTCTCAATACTTTTAACAGCTGACTTAGTCTGAAAAACTTGTCTGCTTACTGAAAAAAAAGACTATGTGTACCAAATCATTCGTAGCTCCTCTCACTTTGTTAAGTGGTTTATTGTGTTTCCAAGTCAGAGCTACAGGTCAGATTTTCCATTTGCTGCTGTGGCTTGGTTTGTTTGGGATTGTGCTGCTTAGAAATCCTTCCCTAAAAAAAAAATAAAAAATAAAAAAATTGTTTTTAAAGTAAGCTCCATGTCCAGCATGGGGCCCAGTCTCACAACCCTGAGATCAAGAGTTGCATGCTCCATCAACTGAGCCAGCCAGGCACCCCTCCCCCCCAAATTTTATTTATTTTTTAAGTAGGCTTCATGCCCAGGGCAGAGCCCAACATGGGGCTTGAACTCGTGACCCTGAGAGTGAAGACCTGAGCTGAAATCAAGAGTCAGTTGCTTAACCGACTGTGCCATCCACCTGGCCCTAAAAAAATCTTTTTAAATGAAGTGTGAACACCGTAGAAATTCCTCTTGATAAACGGGCAGTGTTTTTAATCAGTCATTTCATTTGTTTAAAAAAAACAATTGTTTCTAAGTGTCCAGAGAAGTTCAAGTTTGCAAAGGTATTCCCTCATTTGTTTGCATCTGTTTTCTACTTTAGGTGTAATTAAAAAGTGACCCTCTCTTCAGAGATGTCAAAAACAAACAAATCCAAGTCTGGATCTCGCTCTTCTCGCTCAAGATCTGCATCAAGATCTCGTTCTCGTTCATTTTCGAAGTCTCGGTCCAGAAGTCGATCTGTTTCTCGTTCAAGGAAGCGCAGGCTGAGGTAAGGGGATGTGATCGTAAATCGGGATAACCATTATATCGGTCAGTGAGGGTCTCTGAAGATGTTTTGCTAGACTCTGTGAGTGTCAAATGGAGTGGGGGGTTGGCTTCAAGTAGAGGGTTGGGCTGTCAGATATTACAGGTTTGTTCAAACGCTGCAAATCCAAATCACCTTTGATTGCCATACTGTTTGCCTAATTCCTTTTCTCCTCTGCCAGCATGTACTGTTTCTCATCTACTTTGGAAGAAAGAGCATTTTGTTTTATTTGAGCTGCTTGCTTCAAATCTCTACACGTGATTGATTTCTTCCTGAGGTATTTTTGCAGGCTTTGGACAAAAGATTGTATGCATCATCACCAAAGAAAAGATAGCTAAGGGGATTAATACTATGAGCAACTTGGCGAGGCAAGAAGCCTCGTTAATTCAATAATGTAATTAAACCACAAAAACTTAACAGGAGTCATTTGTGTACATCTGATGTGCCAGTCACTAACAAGCTGTGTCTATTTAGTAAAACACAACAAAACTATCTAAAAATCACTCTGGTAGATATCTCTGTGCCTAAGTGTACAAATAATTCTTTTGAATTTATTGCCAGTATTCTTTAATTCTGTCAGGTTTCACATCTTTCAGTGGGTCTCCCGGTTTCAGTTATGTCTTAGAAAAACCTCCATCTCCTTTCCTCTTTTCATGTATTGTGAGTTGGGTTTTTCATTCTTTACAACTTGTAATTTTCTCTTGTGAACAGACAAGAACTTTTTTGTAGATACAAGTTTCTATCCATGAATATCGATGTATTTAAATACCAAAGGGGGATATTTGCACAGCTTCGTTCTTGTTATCAGAATCGCACCAGGCAAGGAAGTAGTTTCTCAGCTTCACCACTTGGACCCCCTCCCCCTGCCCTGCACTCCTTATTTCACATAAGTTTCTAGAATTCTTTTGTTAAATGAATTGATTACAAAATTTAAAATAAACCTCAGGAAAACTGGTTATTAAGTTGTGTTCTTTACTTCTGTAGTCCTGTGAAGCACTTCTAAAATGTCTTAAGGAATTGGTGGGATTCTTTTTTTCCTCCCAACATCTTAAATGGAATCTGTGAGAGGCCTGCCTGAAAAAATTAATTTCAGACCAGAGGGTGAATAAAAAGTTGGTGTGCATAAATATTAATGATTCTTTTAAAAAAAATATATTTTTTTAGTGCTTATTTATTTTTGAGAGAGAGAGAGAGTGCGCTAGTGGGGTAGGGGCAGAGAGAGAGGGAGACAGAGAATCTGATGCAGGCTCCAGGCTCTGAGCTGTCAGTACAGAGCCAGATACAGGACTCGAACTCACAAACTGTGAGGTCATGACCCAAGCTGAAGTTGGAGACTTAACCGACTGAGCCACCCAGGTACCGCTATTAATGATTCTGCTATAAGTTAGAATATACAGAGTCTCTTCCTCAAACAAGAAACACTAGATTTTTTTTTTTTTTTTTTTAAGATAATATTAACACTTCGTGATAATGAGTCCTAGTCTCTCACCCTCTCTTCCGTGTTTTTTGGGCATGCATTTTTAGGTCAAACTTTGTTCAAGCCCTAGGCTAGAGACTGTTGCTTAATTGTGTCAGAGTCAATATAAATAAACTTCTACCTTTCACCAGCCCCGAAAAAAAGAAGAGGGAAACCCACCAAAATATGTTTATATCTACCTTAGGAAGTTGCTGTCAAGGCATGGGACTGAGCAGAGACTCTTAGTAACCTACTCCTGCTTTGCCCCCAGAGTCTTTTGATCAGTGCCATTTCAACTTCACTTTAGCTCGGTTTGTTCTGAAGAGAGTAACACTTTAAAACTTAATCTAGTAGATGGAAATTAAGTAATTGCCTTAAAAACAAGGGCTCTACAACCAAAACTGAATGACAAAATTGAACGCACACAAACCAAATTGAAAAATGCTAACCAGCTCTGAAGTATTTGTGGTAGCTGGGATTCCGGGCAAATCTGTCTGGACAGATGTCTTCGTATTCTACAGATTATTTGGCATGGTCACTGACTTGGCAAATGAGGGAAAAATATCTCGGGCAGTATGTGCTGGGGTAGGCCTAGAGCCACTTTATGTGCTATCTTATACCGAGAAGATTGTTATTTTGGAGGAATTTCTCCACTGGAAAACATGTTTTTATACTCGATTCTAGTCTGACATCTCTGTTTTTTAGAAACAGATAAATTTGCCACTGGATGTTCACTTTTTATTTCTGGCTTATCTGTTCCATGATTTTTTTTCCTTTTTTTTCCCCTCTCCTACAAGGAAAGTATACTATCCAGAGAGTTTGAGAAACCATACCTTTAAATTAACTTAACTGCTGAGTTCTACAGAATTGGAGAAAATTGATTGTTTCCTTGTATTTCACAGACTGTATCCTTTTAAGTGACTTCTTGTAAATAACTTCATTTGCAATCTGCAGAGACTCATGTTCTTGCATCTGTGCAATGACTGCGGGGTTTGGATGCGGTATGCCACAGGGCCCGCACTAGTAGTTGGTGACAGAAGCAGCAGTAGCCTCTGAGGATGGGACATGAATTAAACCCTCCTTAGTGCTGGTGGTGCATCACCTCCCTCAAGTATAGCCATTTAATCGGGTCATACACACTTTCATAGCCTGCATCCGCCTCTTCCTTCTTTTCTTATATTGTTACTGTTTTCGAATGAAAAGTATGGAAGGTAAGTTTTTTTTCATTGTACTTAAATAGTAACTGTTAACAACCAGCCATAAGATACGTTTTTGCCAGTCACAATTGTTCTTGGGGTGGATAAAGAACACCGTGGGAAGACGGATCCCACTTTTATCTTCTATAGATTAATATAAATTTCTTTTCAAAAACACCATTTGTTTAGTTAAGATCTGTCATATTTGCTAAATGGAGTTATTTATAAAACAAGCAAATAAAATCTGTTTTTGGTTAGGCCAAATATGAAAAATTCTGTTAACTGAAGGTTTTTATTCTACTGTATGTAAAGAAAGTATTTTTGCAAAGACTTTTTTCTAGTAATTTTAGATATTTTTATGTTAATGATGTATATCATAATCGACAAGGCACATTCGGTGTCCAAGGACCCCAGCAGATTTTTATACCAACAGATAACTTTGGCTTTTGGATCAAAACAGCTCTCTGTCATTGACAAACTTAGCATTCATAAACATGTAATTTTTACAAAATCAGGTTACTGTTAAATCCCTGTGGTTCTGGAAATGCCCCTTTGCCCAGTTAGAGTCCCAGATTGTTGGATGAAGAACACAACACTTGGCTTTAGGTTCACTTGAAAGACGTGTGGGTGGTGGTGCCTGAAGAGGGTTGGTTTTGTCATTTTCTTTACTGAACCTCCTGTGTACTTGGGTGTTTATGGTCAGATGGTGCCCTCTTGTGGCACCTAGGTAGGATCGTGTGATTCAACAACAGAAAGTCATCCACCTAAGAAATGAAACCATTTCCAGGTCCCCAGTAAATATTTTTTTTTAAGTTTATTTTTGAGAGAGACAGTGTGAGTGGGGAGAGGAGGGGCAGAGAGAGAGGGAGACACAGAATCTGAAACAGGCTCCAGGCTCTGAGCTGTCAGCACAGAACCCAGTGTGGGGCTTGAACCCACAAACCGTGAGATCACAATCTGAGCTGAAGTTGGGCTCTTAAATGGACTGAGCCACCCAGGTGCCCCCAGGTCCCCAGTAAGAAAAACAGTATTTTTGTATCTTTTGCTGACCTGATTTCAGTGAATTGTTTTAAGCTCTGAGCAGTAGCATCTCCAAGTTCCTGTTTAAGTGTTCTTTGGTTGGGACTGTGTGTTTACAACCCAAGGTTTTAGTGGAATCCAAGGAAGTAGTCCTGCATAGACAGAGAGGGCTGAATGGGATGAGGAGTAGAGTGTTATACCACGATAAGGGGTGAGGACCTACATTTAGTCTGGACCTTTGTCTGAGCTTGCATTCTTCCTGGCTTCCAATGGGTTAGGGACCTGTAGAATCCCATGTGAAATTCTCAGCAACGTGTATACTATATTAAAATGATTTTGTTTAGTGTACTACATTAAGAACATTATTCTTTTAAGCATTGTAGAAACACATTTCTATTTAAAAAGGGCTACAGTATTAATGAAGCAATCTCAGTGTGTAATTGTTAAAACGATTCATATCTGTGTATTTGTACTTCATATGGGTCAGCAATGGGATCAGATATTTAAATTGTGCCCTTTCTTTGAAAATAAAATATTTAAGAACAGGATCTCAAACCGTTACCTCTTTGTTGGCAGGGATGTCTTAAATAAAAGGGCTTGTGTCAAAAATTCAAATGTTTCCCTCCTCCCCCTTTTCAGTTCTAGGTCTCGTTCCAGATCATATTCTCCAGCTCATAACAGAGAGAGAAATCACCCAAGAGTATATCAGAATCGGGATTTCCGAGGTCACAACAGAGGCTATAGAAGGCCCTATTATTTCCGTGGGCGCAACAGAGGCTTTTATCCGTGGGGCCAGTATAACCGAGGAGGCTATGGAAACTACCGCTCGAATTGGCAGAATTACCGGCAAGCATACAGTCCTCGTCGGGGCCGTTCCCGATCCCGGTCCCCAAAGAGAAGGTCCCCTTCACCGAGGTCCAGGAGCCATTCTAGAAACTCCGATAAGTCTTCCTCTGACAGGTCGAGGCGCTCCTCATCGTCTCGTTCTTCCTCCAACCACAGCCGAGTTGAATCTTCTAAGCGCAAGTCTGCAAAGGAGAAAAAGTCCTCTTCCAAGGATAGCCGGCCGTCTCAGGCTGCTGGGGATAACCAAGGAGATGAGGCCAAGGAGCAGACGTTCTCTGGAGGCACCTCTCAAGACACAAAAGCATCTGACAGCTCGAAACCGTGGCCAGATGCCACCACATACACTGCTGGTTCTGCGTCACGGGCCTCTGCAGTTTCTGAGTTGAGTCCCCGGGAGCGAAGCCCTGCTCTCAAAAGCCCGCTCCAGTCTGTGGTGGTGAGGCGGCGCTCACCCCGTCCTAGCCCTGTGCCAAAACCTAGCCCTCCACTTTCCAGCACATCCCAGATGGGCTCAACTCTGCAGAGTGGTGCTGGGTACCAGGCTGGGACACACCAAGGTCCATTCGATCATGGCTCTGGGTCCTTGAGTCCATCCAAAAAGAGCCCTGTGGGTAAGAGTCCACCGGCCACTGGCTCCACGTATGGCTCGTCTCAAAAGGAGGAGGCTGCTGCTCCAGGAGGAGCAGCCTATACCAAGAGGCAAGTGTCTCGTTTCCTCTCCTGGTTGTGTTTTTATCTTGCCAGCTGGCAGTTTAATTGTAATGTGATCTAGGTTAGAGCTCTGATTAATGGTGATAAGGCAATCCCCGTTTCCTAAACTTTGCAGTAGCAACCTTGAAAAGAATCACCCAAGGAAACCTTGAGCTTAACTCTAGCTTTCCTGCCTCCCTGAATTTGTGTCGTAGCATAAAGTTTCTTTAGACTGCTCTGCAGTGATGTTTTCACATTTAAAATTTGCCTTGGATTCTACCAACGTAAGCCAGAGAACAGAGTTTTGTGGGTCAGCTATCAAAAAATTATGGTCTTTGCCAAAATGAGCGGGCCATTGGAGATGTTAGACCCTGTAGGACCCACCATCTACTGTGATCAATCTGCATCAGCCCATGATGATGAAGAGCTACACCTTGTACCCTCACACCCTCCAGTTGAGGAGACTGGGCAAAATGGGAAAGCCTGAGGCTTAGTCCAGGAAGCCCTTGTTTTAAAATCACAAGGTGGGTGTGTGTCCCAGTAGAAGCTAACCAGGTTGCGTGTGTTAGAAGACGTGACTGTGCTTCTGCTGTGGGGGACATGGTGAGTTGGAACCTGAACCTTTGTGTGTGGTTGGATGGATTGGGATGGCAGAAGGAACAGGGAAGTTGCATTGGGACCAGGTTGTCAAGAGGTACTTAACCGGGCAGGTGGTTCCCCCCTCCTTTTCTCTCTCTCTCTGTCTCATTAGCATATTCTTTGGTGCCCCTGCTGTCCTTTGATTCTTCTTTGCCATATTAACTCAACTATAACTTGATTAGACTTGCTTCGTTAATGGTACAAATGAGATGTTCAGCCTCTGTACTTTCCAGCCTTCAGTGAGTCTGCTTTAAAGTGTAAGTGTGGTTCCTTGCCAGGACTGGGAGTCTCATTAGGAGACTCAAGGATGAGCTCTGCTTTTCCATAAGAACGAGTAGGATGGTTTTTGCCCTCTTCCCCCAATTAACTTGTATTTTGTTTTTATTTGTGTTCGCAGTATATTTCATATTTAGATCTTCTAGGTGACTTGAAGCAAACATGAAGTCTCTTTTGAGACTTGTATTTCCAAATGTGAGTTGTATAAAAAGCAAAACAGTCCAAGGTTGAACATTCTATGTTAACTTTGCTGAAAGCAGATTTTAAGTGACTGAGTGAAGGTTGGATAAGACCTTAATTTTTTTTTTCCTAGACCACTTACAGGTAAGTAGGTTTTTGTTTTTTAGTATCCTAAAAAATTACCTTTGCTGTTTTCTTTTTGGTTGCTCTTGTAAGATACAACTCCACGGGCCATGTATTTTTCTCTTAAATGGCATCCAAGTTCATAGATCTGTGAAGGGCCACTTTTTAGAAATTACTAGAAAGTAACCAAGTAGAAAGTCCTTTGGTAACACTGGAATCTACAAGACATGTTTGTTCAGAGAATTAAAAAAAAAAAAAAAAAAAAAAGAATGGTGCTGTTTTAGATCAGGTTGCTTAAAGAAGCCTCTTTTGTGTCTCCCTTGTGTTTTATAACTAGGTACCTAGAAGAGCAGAAGACCGAGAACGGAAAAGATAAGGAACAGAAACAAACAAACACTGATAAAGAGAAAATGAAAGAAAAAGGGAGCTTCTCTGACACGGGCTTGGGTGATGCGAAAATGAAATCTGATCCATTTGCTCCCAAAACTGATGCTGAAAAGTCTTTTCGGGGTAGCCAGTCTCCCAAAAGGTATAAGCTTCGAGATGACTTTGAGAAGAAGATGGCTGACTTCCATAAGGAGGACATGGATGGTCAAGATAAAGACAAAGCGAAGGGAAGGAAGGAATCAGAGTTTGATGATGAACCCAAATTTATGTCGAAAGTTATAGCAGGTGCAAACAAAAACCAGGAGGAGGAGAAGTCCGGCAAATGGGAGGGCCTGGTGTATGCGCCTCCAGGGAAGGAAAAGCAGAGGAAAACCGAGGAGCTGGAGGAGGAATCTTTCTCAGAGAGATCCAAAAAGGAGGATCGGGGAGGGCCCAAGAGAACCGAAAGTGGGCACCGGGGGTTTGTGCCTGAAAAGAATTTCCGAGTGACCGCTTACAAAGCAGTCCAGGAGAAAAGCTCTTCACCTCCCCCGAGAAAGACCTCTGAGAGCCGAGAGAAGCTAGGAGCCAAAGGAGACTTTTCCTCAGGGAAGTCTTCCTTTTCTATTACTCGAGAGGCCCAGGTCAATGTCCGGATGGACTCTTTTGATGAGGACCTTGCCAGGTGAGGTGTGGTCCTTGAACCTCAGGGCTTTAGTGGTCTAAGGGGCATCTCCTTATCCCTCTCTCTAAGGATGTTCTGGAACCAGGACAGGCCCCTCCTGTATTTCATGTGCTATCCAAGTTTCATAGCTGATACGTCAACCTGTGTTCAGTGGAGAAGTGTGTGTCACTAAGGAGTTATGTGTTGGGGGCAGTATCACAGGGGTGGTGAAGCATCTTTGCAGTCTTCAGTGACTGGCTTTCTGGGTGTTGGGTCCCCTCTTGACCTCTGTCCATTACCCTACCCCATATCCCCTGTCATCCCATTTTTTTCCCCTTAAATGTGCTTAAGGCGATTTTGCCTGTGGAGCCATCCAGAATCCATTTTTCCATGCTGGTTACCAGAGTCAGTTATTACTACAGACCTCCATCACATAACATAGCAATTTTAAAGTTGGGGCTTGGGTGGAAGAAGGGTGTGTTGGCAGAACTTTAGGGAAGAATGGTAAGGCCCAGACTGACTGTGTTTTATACCTGGTGTGAGAACCGCACAGCCAGTTGGAAGTCTGCCTGAGCAGCATTCCAGGCACCTCCCACGTCACTGTCACTTCACTGAGTGGCCCTGGCTGGGCAAACTAGTTGATCTTTTAAATACTTTTCAATTTGTTGTGTGTGTTAAAACCAGCAGCGACTCCAAAAACAGAGTTACTGATGTTGAGTACTTTATTTACCCTGACCATTTGTTCCTGTCAGAGACTCCCAGTGAAAAAAGGGAAGAGAGATTTTGGATGCCCTTTTCCCTAGTTATGGTCCATTGAAATTACTTTGAACTTGGGTAGCAAGCAAAAAGGAACTTTGTGGGTAAATTTAAAACTACTGAGGAAAAAAAAGCATTGTATTTTTAGGGTTTGAGTGTTTTGACTTCCTGTATATCTTGTTCCACGGGGCCGCCCTATGTTTCTTTTTCAGACCCAGTGGCTTATTGGCTCAGGAACGCAAGCTCTGTCGGGATCTAGTCCATAGCAACAAAAAGGAACAGGAATTTCGTTCCATTTTCCAGCACATACAGTCAGCTCAGTCTCAGCGGAGCCCCTCTGAACTGTTTGCCCAGCATATAGTGACCATTGTTCACCATGTTAAAGGTGAGTGCAGACCCCGGCCTGCTTGAGCCTCCCTTTCTGCGTGCTTAGCTTCCTCTGCTATAAGCAGAAGGATGAGTGGGTGACTAAGGGAGCCTTTTGGGGCCCTTTATCTCATCAAAAGGGCCTTTGAAGCTAGAGACTGGCTTGAAGAAATTCCTTCCAAGGAGGAGTTTCCATTTTGTAATTACAGACTTGAACATTTTGAAATTATAGTAACCTGTGCTCGTGAGAATAGGTAAAATACTTCATGTCAGGTTTAAAATGCTGGCAGAAGGAAGTATGAAAAGTGGCTTTTCCAGCACCTCTTTTCCTTTCTAGCAGATGAAAGCCTGTAGAGATCTCTCAGAGACTTTGTGCTGTGAATTTCTTCCCCACATTATTCTACCATTTCCTGGGCAGATTGAGGTGGGCAGGTTGGGAATGGCTGAGAGAAGTGATACAGAAGCTAGGTTGGGCCAGTTACAGGTTCTACCTGAAATCTAAACTCCAGTGGGAGTTGGTGCTGTAATTCACAGAGAAGTGAGCTCTCGGTTTCCTTGTATCCATGTCCTAAGACAAGGGACTTATATAGTGGAAACCCAGTGGCCAACATTGGATCGTGTCTGAACCAGCCGTTTTTCCTCCCTCTTTTCAGCGTGTTTGTTACGTGTATTTGACGACTTGAGTCACATCTCTGGCTACAGGTTCATGCAGAAGAGTTGAATATTCTGCCTTTGGTAGCATAACGTGTTCTTTGAATTCCCACAGAGCATCACTTTGGGTCCTCAGGAATGACATTGCATGAGCGCTTTACTAAATACCTAAAGAGAGGAACTGAGCAGGAGGCGGCTAAAAACAAGAAAAGCCCAGAGATACACAGGTGAGGACTTCAGCCTTACACTGGAGGTGGCCATAAAAGATTGCTCATCAGATAATAAACTCCTCTTGTTTTTATCAACATCAAGTGCGTTAGCAGCAGGGTTTAGGGTAAACACTCTCCAGACTCTAGGGTAGCAGTGGGCGTTTGTTGTTTGAGTGGAAAGGACATGCCTTAATGACTATGGTTGCTCACTTTGGGCCTGAGGAAGACCGGCCTTTTGATATAGATGAATCCTTGTATTGTTGGGAGCTGACAAATAGTAACCTGAGACCACTGTGAACTTTCTATAGGCAGAGTAAATGCTAAGTTTCTGTAAGCAACCCCTGTGTTCCATATATCAGTTCTTTTGGAAGAATTTGCCGTGGGTGGGAGAGCTTGCAGAATTGTGTCAAAGGGTTTAAAAGCCCAACAGTTTTAGAGTATCACATTCAATTGTGGCAGTATATTCAGCAGTTACGGGCTTTGTCTAGAAACAAACTTGGCCGTATCTTTAATTTCTTAATAGTCCGCTCTTGAGCCTGTTGCGGTAGGTAGGAGAATGCTGTTTCTACAACAATCTTCGGGTTTTAGGGTCTTTGGGGTGTGTGTACGTGCCAGGCCGTTGTTTTCTCATCTAGACCGAATCTCATAGGTAAATAATGGGCTATTATATTCTTATTCCCAAGATGAAAACTGCTCTTTGAGGTTAGCAGGGCATGGATAGTCTTGATGTGAATTTGAGATAATAGGTGTGGGTGTAGGTGAGTCTTTCTTCCTGGCTGTAACAATATTGGGAAGGAATGAGAAGTTTCTTCAGTTTGAGTTTGAGAGGTTGGTGTGTATGTTGTGTGTACGCGCCTGTGCTCACGGACACACCTATGGGAGAGTATAAACATATAAGCAAAGAATGTAAATAATGTATGTGTCTAAGTTAGGAAACATAATGAAAAAGAATGCCTATGATTCTGTTGCCCAACTTATGAACTAAAATGTTACCACTACTATATTCATACTGCGGGATATTAAACCTTTTTTCTGTTTTCAATTTTTAGGAGGATAGACATTTCTCCCAGTACATTCAGAAAACATGGTTTGGCTCATGACGAAATGAAAAGCCCACGGGAACCTGGCTACAAGGTGAACTGTTGCTTTGATCGTAATTCCAACAAAATGAGTGCGTTGGGCATGAACTTGACAGAAATGTGTTTGTTTAAATTACTCTCTACTTAAGTTTGTGTTTTTCTTTTAAGGATGGGCATAATTCTAAAAATGAACTACAAAGGGTTAATTTTTATTAAATGTATCAACAACCTTTGTGAAGTGGTTAGAATATGGTAAATGACCCCAAAGTCTATTGAGGTGAGCTTGAGAAAAAAAAGAGAGGAGTTTTGGAACAAGTGCCCATGATGAGAGAAGAAACTTTTTGTGATATTTTTCTGCTTGTAAGTATTATCAAATCAACTATATTACATGCACTATTTCCAACCATGATTTCAAAAAGACATGCATGTCAGAGGAGAGTGAAATATTCATATCTTAACATGGTAGACTGTTTTAAACAGCTAGTCCAGTTTTTTTTTTCTAACATTGTACCATATTTATCATCTGTCGGTTACTGTTACTTTAAAAGCTAAACATTATTTTGATAGCCCAGCTACATTTGCAATGATGTGCACGCAAACATAGTTATTAAGAAGTTAAAGCTTGTATGCAGTCTTTTTACTGTGAAATAATAGGTTTGGGTTTTTTTTTTAAGTCTTAGTGTTTATTGACCTTCATTCACATATGCAGTTAAAATTTAAAATTAAAGATTTCCATTGCTGCTGAAACCTTTTCTAAAGATATTAATCTTCAAGTCTTCTGGACAGAATTGTCTTGGTAGTTGAATGTGATGAGAGGCACTCTGGCACAGTGTCTTCTCTCCCACCCCCTTTTCTTTTTCTCCATTTGTCGCCTCCCCCACCCCCCGGTACTCCCCCAGCTCGGCACTAACCATGTGAAATGCAAGGCTTTGAAACAGCAGAAGAGAGCTGGTCCTCAAGGCCTCGCAGAGCTGACCCCATAGAGGTGCTGGGGGTGCACGGCCTCAGGGAGCAGCTTCTGCCTTTGTTTTGTTGTTTTGTTCTGTTTTTGTCTTTGGAGGGTGCAGAGGCCCCATTCCCTCTCAAAACCAACATGATAACAATAAACCTTAAACTTATTTCGGCAAAAAGCTTAGTAGTTTGTGTAAGTGCAATGTTAATACAGAGTCAGCTGCCCATTCCTTCCTCTTTTAGAGAAGTTTTACTTCCCATGAGGCAAATCCTTGTGCTTAATGATCCTGAATCCACCTTGCCCTCTGCTCTGAGTGTCCCAAGAGCTGTCGAAAGCCTTTGCCCTGGTTTGGGACGCACAGTGCTACTGCTGTCCATCTGCGGTGCATGTACCCTGAGGCTTCGACTTCCTAGGAAGTCAGCAAAAACGGGGTTTTGCTTTCTTTTTCTGCTGCTGCTTTTTTCTTTTTTAAAATAAATTTTGACCTGGTATTGTCACTTCATGAATTTTCCATAATGGTTTTTGATGTTCCCTCTCTAAAGCTGTTTCTCATTGTAACTAAGCATTTTGGAAGGCTGCTGAAGTGTCCCATGCTCTGTTGCTGGGCTGCATGCTCAGAGCCAGTTCCAAGGAGAGCATAAACCCATGGTGGCTGCCACAGCATAGGTAGGGAAGGACAACACGACACAGGCATTTCCGCTCTTGGTGGTGACTATAGGCCTGACCCAGCCTAGCCAGCCACCCTCTAAAGCGGAATTTGGCCTTCTCAGCTTGTAGGCTAGCCAGAGTCATTACTGGGCCACAGAGGAAGCAAACAAGGCGAGATCAATGTTTAGCATTTTCAGAAGGTAGACATTATTTCAGAGAACTGGTTTGGGTTCTGTGAGGGACCCTCAGGAAGGGACTTCTGTGGGACGTCCTGTATCCCTCCCAAGCTTGGGTGCGGTGCCTTACACTCCCAGTGCTTCCTCTGTACCGCTCCATTGGAGTGGGAACCACAGTTTGTGGGGTGGTTGAGTTGGCAGCCCTGAATCCCAAAAACCTTCATTTTGATTTCTCTCTTGGCAGACTGAGGGAAAATACAAAGATGATCCTGTTGATCTGCGCCTTGATATTGAACGTCGTAAAAAACATAAGGAGAGAGATCTTAAACGAGGTAAATCAAGAGAATCAGTGGATTCCCGAGACTCAAGCCACTCGAGGGAAAGATCAGCTGAGAAAACAGAGAAAACTCATAAAGGATCAAAGAAGCAGAAGTACGTAAGCCCCTGTTCCCTCATTCAGACTTCTGAGTGGGGTCTCTTGTCTGCTCCTTCTGGGCTCTATACCAGAGTTTCATTTAGGGTTAGGGATGATAGCAGTTTGTTCTTTGATATCCTGTAACTGTCAAGTAAGGCTTGAAAACAACTTCTGCATCAAAGTAGGGGTATGATCCTTGTCCAGAGAAGGCCTCCTGGGAGATGGGTCTTTAGTTTGGCTCTAGGGATGGAGTGGAAAATCATTTGGGAATTCCTTTTGGGTTATTTTAGACATTTTCTTTGATACATTCTTTTTCATCACAAATTTTAATGGGGAGGTTATGTTTTAGAAATGGCTCAAAGTTGTTGGCTCATAGTAACACTTTTGTCAAAGACATAGGGTGAAACTAAATATAGGACAAGGTTGTTGATTTTTTTTTTTTTAAGAACATTCCCCCCCCCCCCCCCCCCCCCCCCGTTAATGTTTCTTTATTTTGAGAGAGAGAGAGAATATGAATGAATGAATGAATGAATGAATGAATCCCTAGCAGGCTCAATGCTGTCAGCACAGAGCATGATGAGGGGGTTCTTGGGGCTCTGTCTCACAAAGCATGAAATCATGACCTGAGCCAAAATCAAGAATTGAATACTTGACTGAGCCACCCAGGCGCCCCAAGATTGTTGATCTTAAATGCCCTTTAAGATCTAGTTTGACAGACACTTCCAAGTAAGGTGTTCCAAATATTCTTTAAACAAAGGTAGCGTTGTTGAACTTCATAGGGCAGCATTCATGCCAAGGTCCTGTCATTTCTGTTTACATCTGTGAAAGTTCCATGACTTTTCAATCATGTCTCATTAAACGTAGAATTGAAGCCCCATACATTCCCATATGAAGCAACACCACTTTTGCTGTTTCTGAACTTTGGCCAGCAGGCGTTTTCATTATCCATTTTCTGATAACAATCCTTTGAGATAAGTTGCATGGTTGGTATGGTACCCACTTTGCCCCTTTGAAAGATAAGCTGAGCTTATAATGATTTTTCTGAAATGACATAATTATCAGCTGACATCAAAACTCAGATCTTCTGTCCCACTTTTTCTTCCTTCCACTGTGTTACTTGTGCATCAGAAGCCCTGGCACTTGCCAGGACTGTCCCCTGACAAAGGGACCTGATAATCCTCAACAGGGAGTGGATGTGGTAGTCCAGTAGTCCTCAGCACTGCTTCTGGTGGAAAGGAGGCAAAACCCCTAAAACATTTCAGGGTTGGGTTTGGATTATTGATCCTGATTCCTTTCCCTGGAACACGTACCTCTTCCCCTGACTTGCTGTGTGATGTTGAAACCCTAGTGTTTTGTGATTGGGGCAAGAAGAAAGATGTTTAATCTCGTTAAATATCATTCTTCAGGGGCTCCTGGGTGACTCAGTCGGTTGGGCATCTGACTTCGGCTCAGGTCGTGATCTCACAGTCCGTGAGTTTGAGCCCAGTGTCAGGCTCTGTGCTGACGGCTCGGAGCCTGGAGCCTGGAGCCTGCTTCTGATTCTGTGTCTCCCTCTCTCTCTGCCCCTCCCCTCTCATGCTCTGTCTCTCTCTGTCTCAAAAATAAATTAAAAATTAAAAGAAATTAAAAAAAAAAATATATATCCCATCACTCTTCAGTTTACAAAAACGGTTTCTCGAATGACTGAAGAACAACTTAACCCAAGATCACACAAGTAATAAAAGTGATACTGGGACTCCAGTCTGAGGCCTTTTGGGATCTTGTTTTTAAAACCTCTTAGAAAAATCCTGTGATGATAACTTAGATTTCCCCTATTTATGAGTAAATGCTAGAAAGAGGCACTAGGATTTAAATATTTAAGTTCTTGAGCTTCTCAAATGGCGAATGTGGTGGGAGAGGGAGCAGGGTGCTTTGTTTGCGAAATGGAGGGGGACATGGGAAGGGAGGATAGCAGTAGGTTATTGGCGCTTGGCTGGCCTTTACCTCTAAGTGTCCTCTACTCCTGGGAGCCTGGCCTTTCTGCCATCTTAAAGGCAGCCAGTAACCCCCACTAGCACATGGCAGGACTGGCACCGACTTCTCCATAGACGGTGACTCATTGTAGTAAGCTAATTTGCCCTGCTCTGTAATTTCTCTCAGATGAAGGGAAGGGAGGGAAGTAACTCTGGGAAGAGTTTTGCCGGATCCTGTGCTTTAATAACTCAACCTGTTTGAGCTCAGTGAGAGGTGGTATGTGGGATAGTGGTATAATTAGAGCTAGGTTTGAACCCCAGTTCTGCTCAGCTCTGTCACCCTGAATCTCTTGTCTATAAAGTGGGAGAAATAATACTGAATAATCACAGCCGCCATTCACTACACACCTGCTATGTCATTGTGAAGTGTTGAAGCATATTGTTTGTTCAGTCTCTAGAACAGGCCTAAATTAGGCCAGTAGTGTTCTTCCTATGAGAAATAAAAGTAATGTAAAGCACTAAACACATGGTAATATATTAAACCTCTGTCCCAGTTCCAGATACGTCATGGCTTGCAATGCAGCGTTCTCTCCTCTGCCTTTCTAGTTCATGCAAATGTATTATACGGGGCCATGGGCTGTGTTCTGTTCCTTCTCTGTGTATGTCCCATGTTCATCACAGGCTGACACATAGACCTGTCACTGAACATGACCCACAGAACTGAGAGGAGGCCTCCTAGGTACCCTGGGTGGGTAAGTTGGGGGTGAGTTGGGTGTTTTGAAGTTACTCAGTGTCTTCAGTGTTTTCATCACAGATATGTTCCTGATTGCCCTGTGCTTCTTACCAGTGAGTACAGCCAAGGGCTGTACCCTGGAGCTTGGTGATTAAATCCCTGGCTCTTCTGTTTTCATAGGAAGCACCGGAGAGCACGAGACCGGTCCAGGTCATCCTCCTCTTCCTCCCAGTCATCCCACTCCTACAAAGCGGAAGAGTACACTGAAGAGACGGAGGAGAGGGAAGAGAGCACCACAGGCTTTGACAAGTCCAGACTGGGGACCAAAGACTTCGTGGGTCCAAGTGAAAGAGGAGGCAGAGCTCGAGGGACCTTTGTAAGATCCTGCCCCCTCTCCCTTTCTCTGAGCCCCTATTCCTCCCAATTGTTTGTTTATCCAAATACTAGTTTTATTGTCCTTGATACAAGGAATTCAGTCTATAGATCCCAGAATCTGTGGTTCCCCTCTTCCTTAAGCTTTTTCTTTTTACTTATTTTTCTTACCTAGAAAGCCTCTTGGGGCTTCTGGCCTCATTATTTCCCCCACTTACCTTGACTCCCTGCTGTGTCTGTAGGGAGGGCCTTGTGCCATATGGTCCTCTCTGTATGGGCTCCAGACTTGAGCTAGAGACCATTTGACCAGCAGATTGACCAGAGGACTGCTGTCTGTTCTGCACTAGAACAGGATTTGAACAGAAGGCAGGGAGTTGTTTTTCTCCATTCCTGACAGAGTCCTTTGTTCCTTTTCCCTACTTAATGCCACAGCAATTTCGAGCCAGAGGGAGAGGCTGGGGCAGAGGCAACTACTCTGGTAACAACAACAATAACAGCAACAACGATTTTCAAAAGAGAACCCGGGAGGAGGAGTGGGACCCCGAGTACACACCCAAAAGCAAGAAGTATTACTTGGTAGGTGTCTGGGATAAGCGGGAAGGGCCGGAGCAGTGCCTTGGGCACACACAGTAGCTGATACCAAGCCTTTAATTGATCTGTCCAGAACTGTGATTAAATACGTGTGTAGGCATATTGCACTGGGAGGGGGCAGGGGGGAGATTCGTACTCGAGGGACAGCACAGTGCCGGCAAAAGATGAGTGTTCTCTTGAGAGCTGGTCCCGGCCTCAGAAGTGTTTTATCGTCTAAGAGGTTTATGGATTCTAGGATAAACAAGAAGGCTTGCTCTGGCCTTTTTAGTCTGTGAGCTTTTTTTTTTTTTTTTTTTTTAAGTTTATTTATTTATTTTGAGAGACAGCGTACAGGGAAGGGGCAGAGAGAGAAAGAATCACAAGCAGGCTCCGCACTGCCAGCACAGAGCCCGACACGGAGCTCAAACTCACGAACTGTGAGATCATGACCTGAGCCAAAGTTCAGAGTCAGACACTTAACCAACGGAGCCACCCAGGTGCCTCATAGGTCTGTGAGCTTTTTAATTGCTAACCCAACCTCAGCCTCCCTCCAGCCTTTATTCAGGGATGGAGTCATAACCCTCTCCCAAGTCTGCAGTTCCACTCTCACTCCCTCGTGCAAGATAGATAGAAAAGACAGCACAGGGTCTCTGTGAGGGAGGGGATCTGTCTCCAGAATGAAATGACACTGGGCTCCTCTCATCTCAGCTTCTGGTCACTCCGAAGTAGCAGGCATTTCCCAGGCTCTCCCTGTCTCCCTCATACTGGGGCTCTTCTAGGCTGGATTACCTTGCCAATGAGTAAGTTCTCTCCGCCTTGCTATATATCACTAGCAGGCCTAGGTCCCAGCACGTGACTCTGAGTGTTGTAACCAAAGTAAACTTGCAGCCAAGCCTTCATCACCCACAAGAAGGGCTGGTGTTGGTGTGTATTGTCAGTTGCACAGTTAGGAAACAGGTTTTGTAGATGGTTGTGTACAGCCAACTTCACTTTTCTGGGGCTGCTAGGAGCTGAGTTGAGACTCCTAGAGGACCCTTGGACCCTCCAGGGAGGAGTTGGTGCGGCCTAGGATCAGTGCTGGAGTGGCACTGCTATAGGAGAATGATTAAAGTCCATCTAGAGCCCTTCTCCCTGTCTCCCATCTGCCTTCTGAAGGAGCATTGCTGGCTTCATGCATTTAGGCTGTTGAACAGGCAGCCCTGGTAAGAAGCAGCTGGCCCTTAGCTGAGTTGACCCCTGGAGCCTGAGGTCCTGCTTGTGATGGTTTAGAGTTTTTGAAGCCATGCGGCTCGTGAGGGAACACCAACTTCTAGTTTTCAAAATGCTTTCTCATTCTTTCATTGGAGCCTCCTTCTCTCATGAGATCATCAGAACAGGATTGAGATGCAGGCTGTGTTTTTTTTTCTGCTCAGCCACACTGCCTCTTTGCATGAAATTAAAGGGGGGATAGAAGATGGGAGGCTGGGTTCTGGTCCTGCCTTTGCCACTTACAGGTCTGACACTGTGACCAAGTCATTTGCCTTTGTTCTCACTTCCTGTTCCGGGGTGGTTGGGGTGGGGGGTGGGGTGGGCGGGAAGAGCTGACATCCCAGCGAGGTATTGAGTATCACTTCCTCTGGTAGCTGCCTGATGTCCCACATCAGACATAGTTTCATGTTTTGGTGTGATTGGCTTTCTCAGACCTGTCCTTTGAGAGATGGTGTATTAAATAACATGGAGTCACCTAAAGTTGCTAAGCCTTTTTCCTTCCTCTTTTGCATGGTGGAGGGTGATAATAATAGGAGGGTAGAAGTGAGGATTAAATGAGGTCATGGGTGTGAACGTCTTTAAGTGCTCAGTGAGGGTTTTATCATCATTATTATAATGCCCCCAAGCCACTGCCTTAGAATTCCTAAGGCACACAACAGGAAGATCGTCTTGGATCTGAATCAGTAGCATTTTTGGGCTAGAGCACAGGGATGAGGACACAAAAGGAACAAACGGTGGGGTGGGGCAAAAGGTTGGTTTGAGAGTCACATTTGGATGAGAAGAGGGCTCTGGCCATGATTGTTCGCTCCAGTACTGATGGCAGTTTTCCTTCCTCTCAGCATGATGACCGTGAAGGCGAAGGCAGTGACAAGTGGGTGAGCCGGGGTCGGGGCCGAGGAGCCTTCCCCCGGGGTCGAGGCCGGTTCATGTTCCGGAAATCCAGCACCAGCCCCAAATGGGCCCATGACAAGTTCAGTGGGGAGGAAGGGGAGATTGAAGACGACGAGAGTGGGACAGAGAACCGAGAAGAGAAGGACAATTTACAGCCCACAACTGAGTAGGGGCCACTCTGATGGGAGCCCCTGCCCAGGGGAGAGAGGGCGCTGGGAAGATGGCTGGTGAGGAGCGAAACAGAGAAGCCTCAAGATTGCGAAAATCCCACCCCCCTCACCCCCCAGCCACGCAGAATCCTATCACCGCCGAAAGCATCCCTGGCACCAAGTCCCACTGGACAGGCGGCCGGCTGAGGGGCCTGGGGGTTGGGCCCAGCTCTGGAGCAGAACACAACACATTGGGCTTTAGCTGTGTTTCTCATTTGTTGTTGGTGTGCGGGGTGGGGGCTGGGGTAGGGAGGGGAGAGCGATACCTGGATTTTGGTTTGTTCCCTATTAGAAACCAACAGTTTTGTTCTTAATTTCATTTGGAGCTAAGAGGACTAATTTGATTTTCAATCTCTTCTCCCTTACCCTGATTTTAAAAGCCCTTCTTCTTCCTTTTTTTTTTTTTTTTTTTTTTTTTTTAGGCATATGTAGTAACCATAGCAGAAAGATTTAATTTGGGCAACTTTGATTCTTCAAAGAGAAAACAAAGCATGTGAATAAACTTTGAAGTGTTCACCTCAGTTTGGGACCAAACTGCTTGGATCTTTGTAAAAATCGGTTTTGTATGTCGAGGAGGAGTTCAAGGCCTTTCTGACCACCTTGTGTTCCCCTTTTCTGCACAGCCATGTATCCGATGGTGTGCTGCTAACCATACCCCACGTCCCCCCCACACCCCAATATTTTCTGATTTCTTCTGGGCTGGGCATCCCATTCTCCACCAGCAGCTCCAGTATCCCAAACTTTGTAGTCCTGCTGATCCTCTCAGCAACAGGGGTGGAAACTGGACGGCAGTTTCTGGTCTGTTTTCTAAGAAACTTCTGAATTCTATTATCTTTACAAATATAAGATGAGAAAATAATTTTTTCAATATTTTTTATTAATCTTTTTATAAAATGAAAAGAAACTCCTATGATCGATTAAGGAAGGTGGTTATGGCTGGGTGGTTTGTGGGGGTTTGTTTTTTCTTTTCCTTTTCCTTTTTTTTTTTTTTTTTTTTTTTTTTAACCTTAAGCTTTAAGTTGAAACATTCTTGGATGTTTGGGGGGAAAACATCCTCTTAAAATGGGTCCTTGTGCTTGCCTTCTGGGGAGGCGGTCCTGAGCAGGTGAATCATATGGCATTTATGCATATGTTATATGCGGACTGCACCCACCTCTTCCCCCCACCCCCAACCTTTGCCTCTTGGGTTGTTGTGCTTCTTTCCCCTTACTTTGCTACATTTCTATAGTTAAGTTGGTTTTACTTGAATGATTCATGTTTAGGGGGAAAAAAATGAAAACACCCTTCAAATTTGTTTCAACTCCTCCTGCAAATAAATAAATAAATGAAGAAGGCAGATGTAAATGGACTCTGGTCATTGTCACCCTTAGTGGGGGGGAGGGGGGGAGGGTACCTGCCACAGCAGCTTCAGGGCAGCTGAAAAGACAAATGTCTGTGAGGGCTGGGCCCAGACTGTTGCTCAGTCTCTTCATCAGCTCCGTGCCCAGTTGTTCTGGGAGGAGACTGCCACCCTTTGCTGGCTAGTAACTCGTCACCCCAGTGGTTTTGCATCATCCTGTAACTTGGACACCCCAAGAGAACTAGGTTTCTTCCCTGTGTTATGGGCAAGGACTTTGGCTTCCAAAGTGGTGGGGTAAAGGTCACGGGTCGTGGACAACAGGTTCAGCCTTCCGTGTTCACCACTGAGCAGAAAGATTACTTGAAAGCCCAGCCTGGATGGGATTGGCACCAGATGGACCCTAAACTTGAGCCCTTACTAGCTCTGAGCTTGGCTCTGAGCAGGAGCCACGGAAGCTCTTCAAGTTCCTTTTTTCTCGCCCTTTTCCCAAGGAGAATCTGGGAGGTGTTTTATGAAACCAAAGAAGCCAGGTGGCGGGAAGCTGGGGTCTCTGCCCTCCTCCTTTGACCTGGGGTGGGGCTGTGGGGGTAACGTGCCTTCCAGGGACAGCAGAGATTTGGAGTACACTAGGAATAGCTTTGTGTGCGCTAGACAGCCACCTCCTCCACCCAGGGCCTGCCTCAGAGCAGCTGCAGCCTGCTGGGGGCCCCACCCTGGTATGCGCCTCTCCCGCCTCTTCCCCTGCTGCTCAAAGCTTGCCAGCGGGGAGAAGATAGGCCAGGGAAGGCTCTGTGCGAACGGTGGGTGGGAGCCTCAGGGCCTACGGCTGCCAGGGAGAGGAGAGGCGGCTAGACTGTAATTTAAGTGACTAGGTTGGGATAAACACGTGGGGGAGCTGTGGCCCCAGCACTGGCCAGGGACCCTGGAGTCCTCCTCATCCCTGGGTTGGGGGCCGAACCTGCTGAGCCGGGCCGCCCCCTCTCCCACACCCACTCCCAGAATCCCGGGCCCGACCTATCGGCTAGCGTCTCCGCCTCCTTCGCTTCACAACCTCGCAGCTCGTCCCACCCATCCTACCTGGGCCCAGTACTCGGCTGCCTTCGGGACAGTACTGTCCTTCCAGCGCCCGGCTCTGGAGCGCGACCCTGAAGCTATGGGTATGTGCAGAGGGTTTGGGGGTGGCGGAAATGGCTCACACCACCGCCCCGCTCTCCCGTTGTCCTCCACGCGGAGCCCGGGATTCTCGCCTAAGCCAGTGTGCCCGGACCGGTCCCTTCTGAGACGCGCCCCCGCCCGGTCCTCCGCCCGCAGAGGTGCTGGTCCTGGCCGGATACCGCGCGCAGAAAGAGGACGAACTGAATCTGGCCCCCGGGGACGTGGTCCGGCAGGTGTGCGAGGGGTCCTCACGGGGCTGGCTGCGCGGAGAGCTACGGGGTCGTTGTGGCCTCTTCCCCGAGAGGTCGGTGCAGGTGAGGCCGGGCCGCAGGTTGGGTGGAGGAGGGTCTCAGTGCGCGCCCTCAGGAACTGAGAGCCCCCACGTCCCCATGCCCTCATCTCCAGGAGATCCCCGAGGCTCTGCGCGGCGCCGGGGAGGCGCCGAGCCCGCGCTGTGCGCGCCGCCGAGGTGAGCGCCAGGCCGGGTGGGCGGGCGCGCGGAGCCTGCGCGGCTCCGGCCACCCCTAGCGGGACGTGACGGGCGCGGCTCTGGGCGGGGCCAATTGGCACTCTGTAGTCTGTGATTGGTTCTTGGGTACAATGCTCCGCCTCAGGGCGGGGCCTGGAGCTTCTGCTAGGGCGCTCCCGGCCCGCCCCTCTCTCAGCTCAGTGGACTGGGGCTCACAGATCAGCGGCCTCTCTCTCTGGTCTGATCTGAGGTCGCCCCGCCAAATCTCGGGGCCCCCAAAGATGGTGCAAGGTGAACTTCAACTACAGCCCGGAGCAGGCGGACGAGCTGAAGTTGCAAGCTGGGGAGATTGTGGAAGTGATAAAGGAGGTGAGGGGACGAGGTGATGATGAGAGGCTTTGGACGGAGGTGCTGGAGGGCTGGAGGTGCTTGAGGTGCTGGAGCGCTTGCGTCCCCAGGGAGATGTGTGAAGTGAGGGTGTGGGCGATGGGGATGGTGAGGGGCGCCGAAACGGGAAAGTGAGGGAGCAAAGGAGGAGGTGGGCATTGGGCAGAATTGGGGCAGAAAAAATGGTGGAAGAATTCTCGAAAGACCCTGGGGCAGAACCAGATGGCCCTGCGTCCTCCTCCTCCCCAGATTGAGGACGGCTGGTGGCTGGGGAAGAAGAACGGGCAGCTGGGAGCCTTTCCATCCAACTTTGTGGAGTTGCTGGACAGTGGGCCCCCAAGTGAGACCTGCACCCTGTGACCCCGAGAACCCTTGTGACCAGACTCTGGAATCTCCAGTGACCCTCCCGGTGGCCTGGGCCTGTGATCCACACATCCTGACCCTGTGACCCCTTTGACCTCTCTCACGATCTAAACTGAATTAGCAAGCCCCCTAACTTCACTGTCCCCACCAGGCCTCGGGAACCCAGACATGCCTTCAGTCAGCCCCAGTCCCCAGCGGCCTCCTAAGGTAAACTGGGTGCGGTGGGCGCAGGAGTGGTGAGTTCCTCTTGGGGAGGTGGAGGCTCAGCTTCTTCTACCCTCCCCCTCCTCCACTAGCTGAGCAGCCTGACCTATGACAGCCCTCCAGACTACCTGCAGACAGGTGAGCACCCAGCCAAAGGTTTCCTGGAAACCCCCTCCTGAGAGCCACCCTGACTTGGGAGAGGGGAACCCCCAACTAGGCTGATGGGGGAGGGAGCAGCTGACTGATCCGGGGAGAAGAGTTGGCTTCAGTGGACTGACCTCCCCTCAGTCTCCCGCCCTGAGATCTATAGGGTGCTGTTCGACTACCAGCCTGAGGCCCCAGATGAGTTGGCGCTGCGGAGAGGAGACGAGGTGAAAGTACTGAGGAAGGTATGAAAGGCGCAGGGCAGGGGAGGCGGCCCGGAAGGGTGCGTGGAGAAGCGGAGGCACCCTGGAAGGAAGGAGCTTGGGGATCTGGCTCACTTCCCCATGGCCTCTTGCTCTCCCAGACCACAGAGGATAAGGGCTGGTGGGAAGGAGAGTCTCAAGGCAGAAGAGGAGTCTTTCCAGACAACTTTGTCCTCCCCCCGCCCCCAGTGAGTATGGAGCGAGACACTCAGGTAGGGGGGGTGGGGCGTGCTGCTCTGGACAAAGTTGGGGGTCGTGGTGTTTAGTGGGCATTTAGTTCACCCCTAAATGAGGGTGAACTTAGAAATGTGGGGACCCTTCTTCAGATTCTGATAATTTTCTTCTTCACAGATCAAGAAGCTGATCCCACGGAAAGTGGCATCTCGGGAGTCAGGTGGGTGCCCAGGAAGCCTGGGATTTGTGTGCGGGGGGTGGATTTTGTTCTCGGCGGGGGTGGGGGGGGGCTCACCAGTTTAGTTGCCCATCCATAAACACCCATAGCTCTCCAGTGGTTCAGTATTATAGCCCCTTAGGAGCTACCTCTATGTGGGTTAAGGACCTGGTAGGAATGTGTGCAGATCAGTGTGTAGGAATCAGTGTATTACTGTGTTCATAATTTTTTGTGTGTCTTGAGAATGTGGCTATCAGCGTGTTTAGATTCATTTCCTTTTTTTTTTTTTTTTAATGTTTATTTATTTTTGAGACAGAGAGAGACAGAGCATGAACGGGGGAGGGTCAGAGAGAGGGAGACACAGAATCTGAAACGGGCTCCAGGCTCTGAGCTGTCAGCACAGAGCCCGACGCGGGGCTCGAACCCACAGACTGTGAGATCATGACCTGAGCCAAAGTTGGCCGCTTAACTGACTGAGCCGCCCAGGCGCCCCATAGATTCATTTCCTTTTTTAAGGAAAGGTATGGATCAATGCGTCTGCGTCTATGAGACCGTGTGTGTGTTCACACGTCATATAAACGTGTCAGTGAATAGTTCTGTTGGGGTATTTTATTTATCTTTTAATGTAATATTTCACGCCAAACGTACATAAGTGCTTTAAACCTCAACAATGGACTCCCGTGAACATTCGCGATCTGTCACCAAACCCAAGAACTAGAATATTGCTAATAGTTCGTGTGTTCCTTTTCTTTCCCATTCTGCTACCTACCCCAAAAAGGTAACCACTATCCCGAATTTTGTGTTTATAATTCCCTTGAGTTTTTAAGTTTCCTTACCTATGTATGGTAAATATGTATTGCTTAATTAATTTTTGCTTCTTTTGAGCTTGATAAAAATGATATCTTGTTTATAGTCTTCTGGGAGTTGCTGTTTCCAATCAACATCATATTTCTAAGATTAATCCATGTTGTATGTAGATGTAAATTCACTAATTTTCCTCTGCTGTATAATATTCCTTGCAGGGAATTTACCACAGCTTCTGTATGTATCTGATCGCCTGATGTTAGACATTTTCATTATTTCTAGTTTTTGTTACAACAAATAGTTCTAACATTCCTGAGCCTCTGTCCTGGTGTGCACGTACAATAATTTCTCTGGGATATAATCCTAGGAGTGGCACTTCTAGATTATAGGGTTCGTGAATGTTCAGTTTTTATGACATAAAGTCGCTTTGGTTTTCAAAGTGTTGTACACTTTAATATTCCACCATCGGTGTATGAGCTGTATGAGATCCTGTTAATCCAAATCCTCTTTAACAGAGGTATTATCAGCTTTTACGTGTGTGTGTGTGTGTGTGTGTGTGTGTGTGTGTGTGTGAATCTAGTAGCTACAAAAGAGCATCTCCTTTTGGACTTAATTTGCATTTATTTCCCTGGTTAGTTATAATTAAAAAAATTTTTTTTAACGTTTATTTATCTTGGAGAGAGAGAGAGACAGAGCATGAGAGGGGTAGGGGCAGAGAGTGAGGGAGACACAGAATCCGAAGCAGGCTCCAGGCTCCGAGCTGTCAGCACAGAGCCCGACGCGAGGCTCCAACTCACAAGCTGTGAGATCATGACCTGAGCCGAAGTCGCTCAACCGACTGACTGAGCCATCCAGATGCTCCTCCCTGGTTAGTTATAATTAGTTGGAGTTCTTTATATAAACTGAATACCAATCTTTTGTGGGTTATATGCCTTACAAATATTTTTTCTCATTGTGGTTTGTTGTCTCTTTTTGTATAATGGTGTTCTTTGATGAACAGGAATTCTTAATTTTAATGCAAGCATATCAATCTTTAATGGTTAGCGGGTTTTTCCTTGTCTAAGAAATCCTTCCTGCTCCAAATTCAGAAAAACAGTCATATATATATATATATATATATATATATTTTTTTTTTTTTTTTTTTTTTTTTTTTTAAATGTTTGTTTTTTTTGAGAGAAAGACAGAGCGTGAGTAGGGGAGGGGCAGAGAGAGAGGGAGACACAGAATCTGAAGCAGGGTCCAGGCTCTGAGCCTTCAGCACAGAGCCTGACACAGGGCTGGAACCCACGGACTGGACTGGGAGATCATGACCTGGGCTGACATAGGGCACCCAACCAACTGAGTCAGCCAGGCACCCCTTCTTCTTTTTAAGCTTATTTCTTCTTTTTAAGCTTATTTTATTTAGAGAGAGAGAGAGAGAGAAAACATGAGTGGCGGGGGGGGGGCAGAGAACAAGGGAGAGAAACAATCCCCAGCAGGCTCTGCACTGTTAGTGAAGAGCCTGATGTGGGTCTTGACCTTATGAACCACCAGATGGCGACCTGAGTTGAAGTCCAAGGCTTAACCAACTGAGCCACCCAGGCACCCCTCATTTATATTTCTTTAAAATATTTGAAGTGTTGCTTTTTAAAGTGCCTTCATCTCTGTAGCTTTGATTTTTTTTTTTTTTTGCGTATTTTTATTTGTAAGAAATTTTCTTTTAATTTATTTTTTTAATTTACATCCAAGTTAGTTACCATATGGTGCAACAATGATTTCAGGAGTAGATTCCTTAATGCCTCTTACCCACTTAGACCATCCCCCCTCCCACAACCCCTCCAGTAACCCTCTGTTTGTTCTCCATATTTATGAGTCTCTTATGCTTGGTCCCCCTCCCTGTTTTTACATTATTTTTGCTTCCCTTCCCTTATGTTCATCTGTTTTGTATCTTAAAGTCCTCATATGAGTGAAGTCATATGATATTTGTCTATTTGTCTTCCTCTGACTCATTTGCTTAACATAATACCCTCCAGTTCCATCCACGTAGTTGCGAATGGCAAGATTTCATTCTTTTTGATTGCCGAGTAATACTCCATTGTGTATATATACCACATCTTCTTTATCCATTCATCATCCATCGATGGACATTTGGGCTGTTTCCATACTTTGGCTATTGTTGATAGTGCTGCTATAAACATTGGTGTGCATGTGCCCCTTCGAAACAGCACACCTGTATCCCTTGGATAAATACCTAGTAGTGCAATTGCTGGGTTGTAGGGTAGTTCTATTTTTAATTTTTTTGAGGAAACTCCGTACTGTTTTCCAGAGTGGCTGCACCAGTTTGCATTCTCTGTGGCATTGATTTTTAATGAGTGACCCAATTAGAACTTTTTCCATATGGACAAGGAGCTATTTCAGCATCGTTTATTATTTTCCGCGTGTGATTTTTACCCAGCTTTTATAAAATTTATTTCTAAATACCACAGATTTTTTTCTTGTGCCTTTTATTTTATTTTATTTTTTTTCTTGTGCCTTCTAAAAAATTAGATATTCTTCTGTTTATTTTGGAATATAGAAATGCATTGATTTTTGTATATTGATTTTATAGCCAGCCACAGTGCTAAACTCTTATTATTTCTAATAGTTTATCTGTGGATTCCTAATAAGTTTTCTTTGAAGACAGTTATGTCATCTGTGACTAATGACAATTTTGCTCTATCTTTTCTACCCCTTATGTCTTCATTTTATTTTCCTATTTTCCTATAGTGGCTAGGGGCTCGATACATTATTGAATAGAAGTAGTCACATTGAGCATCATTACTGTCTTCTGATTTCAAGTGGAATGTTTCCAAACTTCTCCTTTAACAACGATTCTATTTCTAGTTTATTTAGAATATTTATCAAGAGTATGTGTTGAGGCGCATCTGGGCAGCTCAGTCGGTTCAGCATCCAACTTTGACTCAAGTCACGATCTCGCAGTTTGTGAGTTTGAGCCTCGCGTTGGGCTCTGTGCTGACAGCTCAGAGCCTGGAGCCTGCTTCGGAGTCTGTGTCTCCCTCTCTCTCTGCTCCTCCCCCACCCACACTCTCTCTCAAAAATAAACATAAAAAATCTTTTTAATTAAAAAAAACAAGTATGTGTTGAATTTTCTCAAATTGTTTATATGAATCTTTTGAAATGATTCTCTGGGTTTTCTCCTTTATTTATTTATTTATTTATTTATTTATTTATTTATTTATTTATTTTTAATGTTTTTTATTTTATTTTTGAGAGAGAGAGAGTGAGACACAGCATGAGTGGGGGAGGGCCAGAGAGAGGGAGACACAGAATCAGAAGCAGGTTCCAGGCTCTGAGCTGTCTGGCGTGGAGCCTGACTCAGGGCTCAAACCCAGGAACTGCAAGATCATGACCTGAGCCAAAGTCAGACGCTTAACCAACTGAGCCCACCCAGGCGCCCGGAGAGTATGACCTCATCTTAACTTGATTACATCTGCAAAGGTCCCTTTGCAACTGTTATTCAAATGGCTTGACCTTGGAACTCGGGAGAAAACCTTGCATTTTAGGAGCCTTGCACCATTAGCGGTCTAATCTCCTGGTCCCTGGGTACTGATGGCTGACCAAAAATCTGGCTAAATTCTTAAATCAGTTTTAATGAGTTATATTTGTGATTATCCATTTTATCAGTTTTCTAGTTATTTGCATAAAGTCATTCATAATGTTCTTTTATAATCTGTATCTGCACTTAAAAGTCTTTTTTCATTTCTAGTAATTTTTTCCTCTCTTTTTTCTTGTTCAGTCTCATCAGAGACTTGTTAATACATTCAAGTACTTAAAAAGACACCTTTTCTATCGTACCTTTTGTTTTCAAGGTTCATCCATTTTTCCGGTGTCTGCTATGCTTCATTCCTTTTAGTTGCCTGATAATATTCCCTCATATGGATGTACCACAATTCATCCACGTGTTTGCTGGTGGACATTGAGGTTGTTTCTACTTTTGGGGGCATGAACATTTGTGTACAAGTTTTTGTGTTGACCTGTTTCCATTTCTCTTGGGTGTATGCCTAGGCAAATGATTTCTGGGTGCTGTGACTACTCTGTATTTAGCATTGGGAGGAACTGTCAGACTGTTTGCCAAAGCGCTAGTCCCGTTTTCTGTTCCTACCAGCAGGTGCACGAGGGTTCTACTTTTTCCACATCCTCCCCAGCACTTGTTCCTCTCCTTTTTATGATAATCATCCTAGTGTGTGTGACGTGGTTTCTCATTGTGGTTCTGCTGCACCTCTCTGTGCCAGCTTAGATGTGGACTCTCTCTTCATATGTTTATTGACAATTTATATATCTTTTGGAGAAATGTCTATTTGGATCCTTTGCCCATTTTAAAATTGGGTTATTTGACTTGTAGAAGTTTTTTATTTTTTAATGTTTATTTTTTTATTTTGAGAGACAGGTGGGTAGGGGCAGAGAGACAGAGAGAATCCCAAGCAGGGCTTGATCTCACAACCGTGAGATCATATTCTGAGCTGAAATCAAGAGTCAGACGCTTAACCAATGGAGCCACCCAGGTGCCCCGACCTGTAGAGTTTATATATATCTTGAGCAAAGTCCGTTATCAGACACGTACTTTGCACATATTTTCTCCCATCCTGTCGGCTGTCTTTGTACTTTCTTAATGGTACCTTTTAATGCGCAAAAGTTTTACATCTTGATGAAGTCTCACTTCCCTATTTTTTTTCTTTGGTTGCTTGTGCTTTTGGTGTCATATCTCCGAAACCAGTGCCAAGTCTCAGGTTAAACCCCAAATCATGTGACCTCCCTTCTCTCATGGCCGTGAAAGCTGCCAACTCCTGCAGCCTGCCCTAGGCCACAGAGGGTCGGTGTGGATCATGCTGGCAGAGCAGGGACAGGTGCAGCCGTGGGCAAGGACGCCATCAAGCATAAATGCTTCTCGGATTATCTCATGCCTTTGGTCCATTTCCAGGGCATGGAAATGGTGGTTTTGTCCAGCTTTCTAGTTGCTTTTAGAGGTGAGGATTTGTCTGGCCCTTCATTCAGCCGCAGTCAGACCCCCTGTCATTATCCACTCCTTTACCTCTGCTTTCAGATTTTCTGCTCCTTGTCTCACTGTGCTTCCTGTTTACTGGATCTCTCTGCTGTTTTGGCTGTGTTGAATCTGCTATTTAACCTGTAGTGCATTTGATTTATTTCGAGAACGCTGTTTTTCATCTCTAGCAGTTTCAGTTTTCTTTCCCCGCCCTCCCACATTTGCCTGTTTATTCCTGATGGTCCCTTCGTTTCGTGCTCATGTTGCACACAACTATGTTCTCTGACAACTCCTGTGTCTGCTGTGTGTTGTGTCTGCTGAGTTCCATTCTCAGTCGCCTCCTTTCTCGTGTGTTTTATGATTTTTGTGTGTGAGCTCATGACTCGATCCCAACCTGAGTGAGTTGTGTATGCCTCAGTAGGGGAAGATTTCTTCCAGAGAGGACTTGCCTCTACTCCCACCAGTAACTACAGGGCACCCACCAGTAGAGACTACTTCAGCCCTCTGGAAGAAAGGGCTCACTGCTGCGTAGCAACCAAGCTTGGGTTGTGTGGAGAGCCAAGGGAGACACCGTGGGGCATCTGCTCATCACAGGCCCAGGCTCAGTAGCCACAGTAGTGCTGCCCTCTCCCTACTTTTCTGGCCTCAGTTCCCTCCTTTTTTTTTATTAAAAAAATTTTTTTTAACGTTTATTTATTTGTGAGAGACAGAGAGAGAGCAAGTGCGGGGGAGGGGCAGAGAGAGAGAGGGAGACACCAAATCCGAAGCAGGCTCCAGGCTCTGAGCTGTCAGCACAGGGCCCAAGGTGGGGCTCTAACTCACGAACCGTGAGATCATGACCTGAGCCGAAGTCAGATACTCAACCAACTGAGCCACCCAGGCGCCCCTCAGTTCCCTCCTTTTTAATGGACCTCCCCCACCTCTTCGAGTTCCAACAGTGCCTCAAAATTGTATCTTAAGGAGGATATAATTGTTCTCCAGTGGGAGGGCCCTATCGAGCACCTAATCAGCCGAAGTACGAGCAGCTGAAGTCAAAGTTGACATTTACTGAGCTTTGACTATATGCCAAATACTCTTCTAAGCGCCTCATGCGAAGGAAGTCACCCAAACCTCACAACAACCCTACCAGATGTATACTGGGTGGATGAGGATGCCGGGGCACAGAGAGGTTAAGTGACTTACCCAAGTTTTCACACAGCTGGCAAGTAATGGAGCAGGATGTCAAAGCCTGGTGTCTGGCTATAGGATCCATGCTCTAGCCCGCTATGCACACCGTCAGGATTTGTGCGTGTGTCTGCATGTGATACTGTGCGTGTGACTAAATGCCAGCATGTGTGCATGTGCCAGAGTGGCTGGTCGTGTGTCCATGAATATGAATGTCCCCGCGTGTGACTGCGTTCATGCCGATGTCATCTCAGTGTCGCCTTCTCCGACCACCCCATTTAAAATGGACATTCCTGGGGCGCCTGGGTGGCTCAGCTAAGAACCTGACCCTTGGTTTCGGCTCAGGTCATGATCTCACGGTTCATGGGTTCAAGCCTCACATCGGACTCTGCACTGACAGTGCAGAGCCTGCTTGGGGTTCTCTCTCTCTCTCTCTCTGCCCCTCACATGCTTATGCTCTCTCTCTCTCTCTCTCTCTCTCAAAATAAATAAATAAACTTAAAAGAATAAATAAAATTGACATTCCTCTGCTTCTTCTTCCTCAGTAATACCTGATAACTCCAACACATTGCATATTTGACTTTTGCTTATGTCTGCTTCCCCAGTAGAATCTGAGCTCATTTGTTTTGTTTTTGTTTTTGTTTATTGGGTTTTTTTGACAGAGAGGGCGCAAGTGAGTGAGGGGCAGAAAGAGAAAGAGGGAGAGAGAGAGAATCCTACAAGGAGCAGAGAGAGAGAGAGAGAGAAGCAGGGCTCACCCAATGCGGGACTCGAACTCACGAAACATGAGATCATGACCCGAACCGGTCAGATGCTTAACCAACTGAGCCGCCCAGATGCCCAGACCTGAGCTCACTCTGATTGCTGTGGGAACATGCTGTGGACAGGGGGGCAGTGCAAGCCAGAGCGCAGGGTGGTGGCTGTTGCCATAGTCTGGGTGAAGATGCCTGGGTCCGGAGCACTTAGTGGCAGAGGTGGAGACAAGTGATTGAATTCAGGACGTTTTGAAGGTAGAGCAGTCGAGACGGACCGCTGGTTTGGATGTGCAGCATAAGGGAATGAAAGAGGTCAGCGATGACTCCTCTTGTCATCTGAGCAAGTGGGCAAATGCGTGAGGGGGTGTCCGGAAAAGAGGCAGGTTTGCGGGATGACAAGTCAGAGTTCAGTTTTGGGTACATTAAGTGTATGATGCCACTTAGCTCCCCAGCTGGAAACAGAGAGGGCAGTTGGACAGTGAGTCTGCAGCTCAGGGGCTAGAGATGAAAATGCGGGAGTCGTTGGCCTGTTGTTGCTAATTGAATCCTTCAAACTGGGTGAGGTCTCTTAGGGAGTAAATGAGATAGAGAAGACCGAGAAGTTCTACAGAGGGAGGACTGGATTGGGGAAGGTTATTGCTGTGGTCTAGGAAAAAGATGAAGTCTGACCCAGGGAGACAGCCATGGGCACCGAGCAGGAGACAGGTCTTAGAGCTAAGTTTGGATAGGGGCGCCTGGCTGGCTTGGTCGGTAGAGCGTGCAACTCTTGGTCTTGGGGTTGTGAGTTTGAGCCCCACGTTGGGCACAGAATTACTTTAAAAAAGAAAAGAAAAGAAAAGCATGGATTAAAAATGGGCAGGATATGAAAGCACGTTCCCTCCAAAGCCTTCCCTGACAACTGTCTTCTGCCAGGTGCCCCTTCAGGTTGCTCCCATGGTTCCCCGTGCCCATGCGGCACGAGGGCGGTAGGCTTCCCCAGAGTTCTGAGGAGGCAGAGTCAAATGTTCATCTCCTGTCCCTAGTCCCCTGTGCACAGGACAGGGCCACCAACCGTTAGATGAATGGATAAGGGAATGAATGGGTGCCACACTCCCTTCTTCCCTCCCAGCTCCTCTTAAGGAACCAAAAAAGATGATGCCCAAAGCAGCCCTGCCTACAGTCAAGAAGCTGGTGACAGCCCCCACTGGGCCCAGCAAACCCAAGTAAGGAGCAGGGTGGGGGTGGGTAGGGTACAAAGGAAAGGCTGCTCCCTGCCCCCCACCTTCTGGTCTGATGGTGATATGTTTCAGGCCATCTTGGATACCCAGTGGAGACAGTCAGAAGCGCCCCTCCCGAGACTCCGGTAGGTCTCACAGCCCCTCTCCAGCGGGGGTGGGCGAGGAATGGGGGACAGGGACAGGGTGGTTGTGCTGAAGGACAGAGATGGGGAAAGTCCCAGAGTCGGGGGAGCTTGTACCCCTGAGGTTCTGCTCTTCTAGGCTCCAGTGGCAGCTCCCTCAGCAGGGGTCCAGGCCACCCTGGTAGAAAGGGATCGAAAACCCAGACTTCCTGGCAGCGCTCTGCCACCAGTCAGGTAAGAGGGCCTGAGACGCAGGAGAGTGAGACTGCTGGGCAGGGTCTGGTTCCCAGGGGTGTGGCGTACAAGGGGGAAGGATCCCAGGCCAAGGGGGACCTGATTAAAACTGTCAAGGTACCCAGCCCTCAACTGAGACCTGACCTGCATCACCACAGGAGGAAGAGCAGAGCAGCCTGGCAAAGGCCCCTCCTGTGAATAAAACCACTACTCTGGACAAGACTCCCAGCCCAGAGAAGACTCTGTCTCCAGATAAGGCCCCCACTCCAGAGGAAACCCTGACTCCAGATAAGGTCCCCATCTCAGAGGAGGCCCGGATTCTGGAGTTCAAGGGCCCAGCGCCAGAGAACCCCACCCCAGAGGAGAGCCTGACTCTGGACAAGGCTCCCAGCCCACACAGCGTGACTTCTGGGGATGAGGCCCCTGCCCCAGACGTCCCACCTGAGGATGAAGCCCCTGGCCCAAAGATGGCCCTGCCTGGGGATGAGACCCCCACCCTAGAAAAGGTCTTGACCCCTGAGCAGGTGCTCTCTGCAGAGGCCTCCACCAGAGACAACACTCAGCTCCATCACTTCTCTCCCGAGCAAGCCCTGCTGAAGTTCAAGTCTCTCATGGCCAATGAGTCTCAATCCCAAGCGGTCCATATGCCAGAGGACCCTGACCTCTCATACCCTGTGGATCAGAGGGACAGCTCCCCGTTCCAGTCTGAGTCCAAGCCAGGGTCCGTGCCTGCCCAGGAGGTACCTGGGCAGCATGAGGCTACTCAGAAGGAGGAGGCACCCCGCAAAGAGCAGGAGTCCCCCAAAGAGGTAGCCCCTGTTCAAAAGAATCCTCATCCTATCAAGTCGACTCCAGACCCCCAAGAGACTCCCAGCCTACTTTCTCCGGTCCCACAAAATCTCACGGACAGCAAAAGTGACAGAGGCGATATAATGAGGCTACAGGACGAGGTGGGGTCTTTAAAAAGGTCGCTGGAGCGGATGTGGGTGCAGCTGGAGTAAGTGGGAAGGGGGAGGGCAGGGAGGGAGGCGGGGGCTCTAAGCCTGCCCAGCCCACCCCTTACCCTTGGTCTCTGTCCGCAGGAGGAAGCTGACGGACATCTGGGAGGAGCTGAAGAGCGAGAAGGAGAAGCGCCTGTTGCTGGAGGTGGGTGGGGTGCGGATCCCGGGGGGCTGGGGGCTGGCCCTCCCCTGCCCGCCTCTCCTGACGCCCTCTCCCGACTAGGTGCAGATGAAGCAGGAAACCCAGGAGTCCCGGACCCGGGACTCCATCCACGTGCAGACGCAGACGCACTGAGGGGGGGCCCGGGAGGGGGACTACGGCGGGACCTGGGGGGAAGTCAGGCCCCGGCCACCCACGTCCTCCCACACGACTTTGAGAAACACAAGAAAGTAAACTGCGGTGTAAGCGCTCCCCGTGCCTGCCTGGTCCGTGCGGGGGCGGGGCCTGCGTGGCGAGGGCGGGACCGGCCCCGCGCTCCCGGCCCTCCGCATTCCTGGCGGTCTCTCCCGGGCACATCTGGCCAACATGTGGCTCCCATTACCGTTCCCAAGGCCTGCGCGCGGCTATTTTTATCCACCGGATGGCGGGGGTGGGTGGGGGGGCGTCTCCTTCGGACGTCTGCCGGGTGCTGGAGAGACGGCCGGCCGGAGGGGCCCAGGCGGGGTGGGACTCTGCCCGTGGGCCCGGATTCCGGAATCCAGCTGTGCGCCAGAGGAGAGGCTGGGCGGGCCTGCTTTCCAGCCCCGACCCCTCCCAGTTGGCCCCACAGTCCGCTCAGAAGGACTCACTGGAACGCACCTCTGCTCAGACACGAAGTCCATAGCCCAGCTCAGGCACACACGGTTAACATTGGGGCGAATAGTGCCTTGGTGTCGGGGTCCCGGGGCCTGATGTGTGCGTGCGTGCGTGTTTGTGTGTGAGTGACTGCCATGATGCATGATCACAGAGCATTTGTAGGGATGGGGGCAAAGTGTGCCCACGCCTTCCTTCGGCGGGATGGAATGCATCTGTGAGGAAGGAATGCCAGTGATAACTTGTTCTTTGTGCGTGAGGCTGTGAGGTGGTGGAATGTGTGTTTTTGCAGAGTCTGTGAACTGAATGCAAGCATGTGTGCTGAGGTGTTGGGTGGGTAGATGGAGGTGGTCAGCCTGGTGAAAGAGTCGAGGAGGGTCTCAACCCTGGGGCCCCCTGCACGGCAGGAGCCTGGGGGATCTTGGGGGCAGGAGTAACGGAGGGAGACTGACTCACTGAGAATGCAGTTTTCATTGGTCACTTCATCTCTTAACCGGTCCCCAGAGAGAGGCTGGGGATCCTGTGTCCTGTCGTCCCCCACGGGCTTTCTGGCAGGACTGGGGGTCCCGGAAGGTGGGGATCCATGCGCAACAGCACTGAGGAAGCTGTGGGGGGTGGGGCCTCCATAGCACCGCAGGCAGGGGCAGTTCCAACGTCCTGGGGCAGCTCTGAGTTCACTCCCCTGACCAGTACTCAGAGTGCCTCGCAGCGGGAGCGGGACGGGTCAGTAATAGTGCATACGACCCAGGGTGCCTGTGGCCGTGGAGCTGGGCCCCAGCGTGCCAGTACCCAGCAGGTCCGGCTGTCCGGTGCGCCAAATCTCCCTAAGGATCCGCTCGCGCTCCTCCAGGCGCTGCGCCCGCTCCAGCTCCTCTGCCGACGTGAAGACGTTGACGCTCAGGGGCCCGTCGGGTTCGGCGGATAGCTCTGGGCCTGGGAGCGTGTCGTCGGGGCCCAGCCTCGTCACCGTGTCCTCTTCGTCTTCATCGTCGTCGTCCTCGGGCTCCAGGGTGCTGCTGCGGGGGTCCCGGCGCGGAGCAGGGGCCCGGGGCCGCGGGCGGGGCGCACAGGAGATGCTGATGACTAGTAGGCACAGCGTTAGCAGCAGGCCAAAGCAGACTCCCAGCACGAAGTAGAGGCCAAAGCTCTCGGGGTTAGCTGGGGGTCAGAGGGCAGAAGTCATGCAGGAGCCCTGGCTCCCCATTCCATTTAGGGGAGCTCCCCCCGCTTCTAAGTTTGGGGGCCAAGGACAGTACTCCTTATTTGAGAGAGTAGGTAGCCGCCCTCGGGCGGTGGGGGGGGGGCGAGGGAGGTGGGGAGGGAAGGGGTGGAGTGGGGGCTCAGAGGGGCAGGGAGGGGCCCGTGCCCCCCGGGGCCCGCCCTCACCGCGGATGTGTGCGTAGGCCGCCAGGCTGTTGCTGAGCAACTCCATGTCCCTTCTGGGGGCGTCCATGCTGCGCTCCGGGGGTGGAAGGGCAGCCCCCCGGCCAGCCTGCGAGGTCAGCAAGGTCAGATCCCAATCCTCAGCCTAGAGCTGCCCCTACCCGCTTCCTCCGGGCAGCTCCTCCGTGGAAGAGCAGCCCTAGGGCCCACCTTGGCGACAGCAGCTCCCTAACTTCGTTACAGACCTGGTCCCGGCCTGGGGGACCCTTTCCCAGGGCGCAGACGCCCCTCTAACTGGAGGGGTCAGGGGAGTGGGCCGCAGAAGACTCCGCCCCCTCGTCGGGTCTCCAAATGAGGCCCGGCTTCGACGTCCCGGCAGTGGGATGGAGGAGAGAGACGCGAGCGCCTTCCCCACTCCCAGGGCGGGCTCCCGGCAGGGGAAGCCGCCTCCCTCTCCCGTCCAGCCCGCCCCGCGGGGACCCACCGTCCCGGAGGCCCCGGCTCACTCACCGTCAGCGCCCCGCTTCCCCGCTGCCGGCCCCGGCGCGTCCGGCCGCCGCATACACCCTGGACCCGGCCGCTGCCGCCCCGTCCGGTCCCGGCCGCCCCGCCTGCCCCTCTCGGCTCCCAGGCCGCGGCAGCGCGGGCCGGACACGGGCCGATGGACTAGCCGGCGGAAAGTTTCCTCCGAGGAAAGAGGCGGGGCGGGGCGGGGCGGGGCGGGGGGAGGCGGGGAGGAAAAGGGCCGGGAGAGGAAGGGGAGAGGAGCGAGCGACTGGGAGGAGGGGGAGCGAGGCCCGCGGGGCCGCCGGCTCCCCCACAGGAAACCGCTGGGGAGGCCGGTGGCAGCGTCCCGCCCCCAAGCTACCAATAACAACAATAATAGTAGGATGAAGTTCTGCCTGGGTGCCAGGCAGTGCGTGAGTGCCCTTTACGATATTCTAACAATCCTAGAACGTGAGTACCATTGTCGCCACTTGGCAGATAAGTAAACTGAGTCACGGAGTGGTTGAATAATTTTACCAAACGGTCAGGATTTGAATCCACTGCTCTCTGCCTCTAGAGCCCCGGGCTCTTAACCCATCCTCTACACCTTGCTCTTCCTCCCAGGAGGCCCCCTCACCCAGGGAAGATTGCTCCTTTTCTCCAGTCCTCCCCCAGATGTTCACCTTACAACGGAGGGGGCTCTCATGCCCTCCTCCCAGGGCCCAGGCTGGGTGAGTGTGTCCAGCTGGCAGAGATCTTGTCACACAGGGTTAATGAATGTTGGAGTCCGGCTGGGAGCCAGGCGCAGGCCGGCCTTGCAGAGCCCAGCCTGGAACTTCTGGCCCCCTGTGCCCTTCACAAGAGCAGGAGGCAGTGAAGTGACGCGTTTCGCTCCCGGATAAACCTGCCGATGCGGGATGCGGCCTCATCCATGCCCGCCTGGGCGCAGGGCTCGAGGGTACCATGTGTTGTGTGATCCGCGTGTGCGGCCTGAGGCTTCTTCCTGCTCAGACTCTCAGCCCCCCCTGCTGGGCCCCCCTTCCTGTGTTGGGGCTTGGGGTGAGGGGGAGGCCTTCTTGGCGGGAGCCTCAGAGAGGAGGAGGGAAGGAAGGGGGAGAGGAAATTGCAGACATAGCTGAAGGCTCTGCCTGAGGCCTGTGGGCCAGTGACCCCCCTCTCTGTCCAGGCTGGAGACCCCCCACTCCTAGTCCTGAGCCTGGGTTCAAGCAGAGGGCAGATCTAGATGGAGAAAGGGAAGACTGGCCCCCATGGGGGTGGGAAAGGACTCCTGGGTGTTTTGTGTATGTGCGCGGAGGCATTTCTGCCCATATGTGTATGTGTGCACGTCCATTTTCGTGTTGTCTCTGAGCATTTGTGTAGGTGTGGGTACGGCTGTGGATAAATCCATACAGCCATTCATCAGCAGATGCTAACTGAGGGCATCTGCCCAGGACCTCCTAGTAATGGGGGTTCGTTGGGCCATAAACAGAACACAAATGTCTGCCCTCATGGAAAGGACATTACAGACATTACATGATAAAGGTAGCCTGGGTGTTAAGGCTCAGAGGGTGGTGGAGAACACCTGGAGGGCACTGGAGGCGAGGCCTGAATCCTGCCACTGCGGGATCTGGGGGGGGGGGGGGGGTGGGGGGGAGTGTCCGGGCAGGAGTGGGGGCCAGCTCTGAGGCAGGAGTGTCTTGGGGTGAAGTGGAGGGTGCTCGGACTTTACCGTCAGTGTGGTGGGGAACCCTGAGAGTCTCAGGGGAGCGTCACGGGTCCTGATGTACTTTGGAGAGACCCCCCCCCCCCCCGTGGGCGCTCAGTGTAGCATGGGCCGCGACAGGGAGAGCAGTGAGCGACTGCGGCCATCTGATCAAACAGCGCCCCGGGGCTTGGCTCGGAAGTCCCCCTGGAGGAGGTGAGGGCATCACCTTCAAGCGGTCTTCGGAAGGCTTTCAACAATTCCCGCCTTGGACGTGGACGTGAGGGAAAATGTGGGGGGACGGCTTGATGTTGGGCCTGAACACCTGAGGGCGCTTCTGTGCGGAGCAGGTTTGGGGGCAGAGCTTCAGGCTAGATTGTTAGATACGCGATGTCCCCCACATACCCAGGGGTGGTGGCAGAGGGAGGAAGCCGCCAGGGGTCTGGGCGGGACGCGCAGTTGAGGGCCCTCAACACCTAAGATGGATTGGACACTCCGGGAGCGGGTGGGATCACCTCTGGGGCCGGGAGGGAAGAGTAAGCCGCCGAAGCCTGAGCTCGGATGCCGCAACCTCGAGGGCTCTCGTGGAGGAGTCGGCGAGAGACGGGTGAGGTGGGAGGAGGAGTCGGCCAGGACGAGGACAAGGGCGGCCACGGCACACTGAGCGGAGAGGCGAGGGTGAGGCCAGAATCTAACCACTGGCTGTGGTACCGGTGGGTTTCCACGGGTGCAGCGAGCTGCGGAATGCCTCCCACCCGAGCGAACAGTGGCGCGTGCTGCGGCGGTGCTTCCGCGACCCCCCTTGAGGATGCTGTGCCTCCCTTTGCACCTGTGTCTTCGTGGGGCTCCACGTGCGTGCCCCCCCCCCCCCCGCCGGACCTGTGAGGGCGGCATCGGATCGGGATACGCTGTTAAGCCGTGAGCGTGCTATGCGGACCTCTGGGGATTGCTCCCTGCAGACACAGGTGTCTGTATCTGGACTGGTGTGTGACTTGTGTGTTTGGAGTGGGTCAGGCGTGACTCGGCCCTGGTGAAGCAGGCGGCCAGGCTGGAGCAGAGTGGGGGTTGAGCCGGTTCCTGGGCCCAGAGCGCCGCCTTCCCTAGGCGGGGGTTGCGTGTGGCCAGGCTCGGCTGGGTGGGAGAAGCAGCAGCCTGGCCCTGGAAAGGTTCAAAAGTGGCTGAGGGCTGCTCCGGGCGGCCCTGGGGGATGTGCCCAAAGGCCATCCATCCCCACAGCCTCATGCCCTCCTGGCCACCTGCCTATCTGCTTTTCGGCCTGCCTCGCGCTGCCCGCCAGCCTGGCCGCCGGTCTGCCCAGCCGCCTGCTTTCCTGTTGTGCTGCCCGGGTCTCTGCGCATGTATCACGGCCTGGCGTGCCTCCCGTCGGTCCACCTGCTGATTTTCCGCCCTGTCTGCCGGCCTCTGACCTGAGGCCTGCCCCCCTGCCCGCTTGCGGGCTGCCTCTCCGCTTTCCTGTCAGCCTGTGAGACTTGAGATTTGTCACCTTGGGAGGCACAGAGAGTGATCCTAAGATGAAACACAGGAAAGACAGGTCTTTTTTTTTCATGTTTATTTTGACAGAGAAAGAGAGAGCACGGGTGTGCACACAGAAGGGGCAGAGAGAGGGGGAGAGAGAGAATCCCTTGCAGCTCCTCACTGTTAGCACAGAGCCTGACACGGGGCTCGAGCTCCCGGATCTGTGACATCATAACCTGAGCCGACTGAAATCGAGAGTCGGATGCTTAACTGACTGAGCCACCCAGGCGCCCCAAGACAGGTCTTGATGGGAGGTCAGGGGACCGAGAGAAACAGACCTGTAGGAGGGATCTCAGGGGGGCTGGCGTTTTCAAAACCCCACGCAGGACACGACCCTGCCCCCTTCCCCAGTGGCCGAGCTGGGGATTGGCCTCAGCAGCTCTATTCCTGACACTGGGGCCTCCCCACTGAGGGGTTCAGGAGCTGATTGGGTCTCAGACGGAGGAGAGAAGGTGACCAACCGATGGCTTCCTTAAACCTGCCCAGCCCTCTGAACGCCCTTTAGCCCTGGGACAGCTGCTGGGCAGAGGGCACAGTGGAGTTTGCACAATGAACAGTAACAGTTACGGGTACGAGTGCCCTCCCGGTAGCTGGTACTTAGCGAAGTGCTATGTGCACATTTCACCTTCAGATCCCCCGGTAACCCTGTGTAGTTTGTAGCATGACTCCCATTGTACAGAGGAGGAAAGTGAGGCTCAGGTCAAGCACGTGTGTGTGGTCATGTGGCTGTCAGGGGTGGGGTCTGGACGTGAACTTCGGAGCCCAAGCTCCCCACCAGCCTTCCACGGGGCCGTTTTAGGTCACGGTTCTCCACCCAGTCAGACCCAAAGCCGCCTTTTCACAATACTTTATGTTGCTGCTTTTATGCCCCTGAAACGAAACTTATGGCTAATATACCCACCTCCACATCTAATTAAAAATACAACGTAATATAAACGAAAGGTAATGATCTGTGTTTGTGACGGGGTCAATTGCCAGTCAGGTGACAGCTCTGAGGCACTGGGACATTGCGGTGGTGTCACGGAAACGGTGAAGGGCTCTTGGTAAAGTTCTGAACAAGACCGAGTACCGATTTCCTCCACTTTTACACAGGGGTTGCATTCCCAGAAGATTCAGTGTATGTTATGTGTCTGCCAGTCCTTTGTGTTTATGTATAAGAGGGAGTTAGATTCTTGGCTCTGGTCATTGTAAACAACTTTTCACTCATGTCGTGCAGGATGTGGAATCTGCCTGCCTTGTGGGGCTGTCTCCGCACCCCCCCCAAATGCCAGCAGCACCCCTGTCATTCTGATAAGCTCCCCCCAACTCCCTCGCCCCCACACAGATGCACAGCAAGGAGTCCTGCCCTCATGGAGCTCAGCGTTTGAGGAGGGAAGACAGATATAACTAATAATCTGATATAGGATCTGATATGAGGCTGTGATAAGCCCAGTGGAGGAACACAGAGCAGGGTGAGGGGTTAGAGAAGGCCACATGTTCAGGAACAGCCTCTCTGAGGAGGTGACATTTTGAGCAGAGGGAAGCCAGGGAAGGAGCCATGTAAGTATCTGGGGCAAGAGGCTTCCAGAAGTAATAGCCTATACGAAGGCCCTGAGGTGGAACCCTCCTTTGGGATCAGCAAGGAGCCCAGTGTGGCTGGCACAGGGAGTGAGGAGGGGTGGGGGGCCCACAAGTCAGAGGGAGGCCAGGTGTAGAGCCCTGTGGTGTGGAGCTCTCTAAGACACAGACAGACATCTGGATGTTATCCTGCGTGGGATGGAAGCCATCAGAGGTGTCAGCAGGAGGGGGACAAAATCGGACTTCCCAAAGGCTCATTCTGGCTGCTGTGTGGCCCTTGGGCTGTTGTAGGGGCAGGGTGGGAGCGGGGAGAGCAGGAAGCAACAGGAGGGGCTGGGAGAAGTGGTCAGATTCTGCCTGGCTGGTGACAGGATTAGCAGTGGGTTAGGACTGCAGGAGGGGCAAGAAGTCAAGGCAAGGTTGGTTTTGGAACCTGAGCAACTGAGCCACCGAGACTCCATTCCCTCCTTTCCCCACCTCAGAGAGCTGGGCAGCTGCAGTCTGCCTTCCCTGATACGCTGGAGACCGCGAGGTAGCTAAAGCTGATAGAAACTGCTCAGTTCTTGTTGGACTTCTCAGGAGCAGAGGAGGCTGTTGATCGCCCCCCCCCCCCCCCCCCCCTTTCTGGTACCTTCCCCTTCCGTGGCTTCCAGGGCTCACAATAAAAACGGAGGAGCCATCTGATAAGTTTAGATCAACGAACCAACAGTTCTGGTGCGCGAGCTGCACGCCAAGCCAGTTCTAGGTGCGGGGGACATGCTAGTCAGCAAAACAGAGTCCCTGCCTGTGTCGGTGAGTGGAAAGCCTGATCCATGCGTGTGCGCAGGAGACACCTGTTCACGGGAACTGGGGCTGATCAGGTGGGGGGACAGAAAGGAGGCGGACATGGGGACGAGGCCCAGGCGCAGCCGCCGGCAGAGCCAGAGTGCGGCAATGGCGCGCTGGGGGCGGGCGTGCCTTCTGGCCGAGCATCGGGACAGCTCGACAGCCAAGTTACGGGTCAGGTGAGACGGGGGAAATGTGTGTAGACTTGGGAGTGACCAGGGAGGTGGGGGCCACTTGGCTGCCGGGTGGGCGTGGTGGAGGGCAGGGGCGAGGGGCCGGAGGCGGCTCTGAGTACCTGTAGAGACCCAGGGCCTTCTCACTCTTGCCGTGTGGATGCTTGACTGGGAGGGGGCTCCTCGGCGTGGAGCTCTGCTCCTCTTGTGTGTGGGTTCCCCAACATAGAAATGCGTCTTCCGGGGCACTGTGGTGTGCGGAGGGAGGGGCCGGCCTACCTCCAGCGTCACCGCTCCGTGCTCCATCCGCAAAGTCTAAATTCAGACAAAGGAAGGAAGGAAAGAAAGGAAGGAAGGAAGCCCCGTGGCTTCCTATGGAAGGGAGCGAGGGGGGAGGGCAGTGCAGGAAAAGGCCTGCCTGGCCCTTCTTACCCCAGTTGCCCTGGATGGGCCTGTGGGCGCATGGGCAGTCTGGCTGGCCAGGTCCCCCCGACCCCAGGTGGTCGCTCCCACATCACTACTCTGTGAGCGGCCGCTCCGGGCTGCCTCCTGCCTGCACCGGTCCAGGGCTGAGCAGGCCAAGCAGGGAGAGCACCCTGGGGCACTCGGTGGGGGTGGGCACTAGTGGGTGGGAGACCGCCTGGGGAGTTCCGGTCCCCCATCCAGGCGGTGGCGCTGGTTGGGCGACTGGGGGTAGGGGTGTTGTCCTGGGTTGGAGCGGGGGGGGGGGGGGGGGGGCAGAGCTGCAGGAAGCCCGCGCTGCCTGGCTGGGGGCAGTGGGGGGGGGAGCACAGACACACAGGTGAGAAGGGCAAGAACAGCAGACGGTACAGGCCACACCGGCTCCAGGTCAGGAAGTTTTATTGCTGACATGCAGGAAGAGTCCCCGTGTAGTACAAAAATATGTCTTTATACAAACTTTTTTGTGACTTTTTCTGTTTTGTTTTGTGTCTTTACGACAGGACCTCCCCTTGTGTGACGCCCAGTGAGGGCTGGCCCAGCCTCCTCCCGTTTGCTTTGACACAAACCCAATCAGACACGTGGGCTGACCCAGAGGCCCAGCCGGTCTGATAAGGCCCTGCAGACCCGGAGGGTATTGCTTTGAAAAGGAGGGGAGAGCCGGCACGTGGCCAGAAGGCCCGGAGGGTCTGGGCAGGGGCCCGGCTGAGACCCTCACAGGAGGACAGTCCCAGGGGCTGGGAGCCCTAGGCCAGACTGCATTTCTGCTCCCTTGGGAGACTTTTTGAAATAAATATAGAAAAGAGGACATCCCCTGCCCCTGCAGCACAACGCCCTGGCTCTCAGCCGCTGGCCAGCCGATAGAGGCAGGGCTTCGTGCTCAGGGGGAGTAAGTGCTGGGCTCAGGCGGGCTCCCACAGACCCACTGAGGCAGAGGCATGAGGCGCCCAAGTGCTGGGATGGGGGCATGGGGAGGAAGGGGCATGGGCGGCCCTGCTACTGCTGGCAAGAGGTGGCCCCATTTTTTCCAGATGGGGAAACTGAGGCACAAGGAGGTTTGGGAACTTGCCCAAGTCACTCACAGTGAGTCAGCTTTTTGGGGGGGGGGGCGGCTCACACTCTGGGAAACAAGGTCACACAGGCCGCGGTCACCTCCCCATTGGGGAACGAGAACAGACAGGAAGGACCTGAGGGGCCCAGGGCTACCTGGAAGTGCACACTCAGCCTTTCCAGGGGTGCCTGGAGGGGGTAGGCCAGAGGAGGGGTCTTTGCTTGGCCCTGGGCAAGGCCAAGTCCAGTGAGGGAGAGCGGGAGGGAAGGGCATTCTGGTGAGAACAGTGTTCTGGCAAGACGGGCATCCACTTCAAAATCTCGGCTCAAAAAGGGCAACAGGCCTGTTCTCAAGCCAGGCAGACCCCCCAGGCCCTGCAGCTCTCCCCACAAGCCCCACGGCCCACATGAAGGGGCCTGGCCAGGGTCTGCTGGGAGAGACACCCCATCCGTTATGGGGCAAGAACAGGAGGGGAGATGTCCCCACCGCTCCGCGAACACAGAGGGGTGTGGGGAGCAAGAGGGCGTGCGGGCAGGGCCCGTCTGTCCACGGCCAGCCCGGCACGCCCCTCCCCGCCCGACCACCAGGCACCCCTTTCACATCTGTCAACGTCACCTCGGTACCACGGTGAGGGGTGCAGAAGGAAACCAGGGTTAACGCGAGGATGTACAGCACCTCAGAGAAGCTACTGAGATGGGAGAAAGAGAACCAAGTCTAGAAAGGCCTCCCCATCACCAGAAACAGGAGGGACCGGTGGGCTGGAGGTAGGGGGGCCGGCAAGAAGGGGCTTCTGAGCCTGGGGGATGAGGAGGGGGCCCATCTGTGGGCGGTGGACTCCCTGCTGTCCAGCCGGGGGTGGGGGTGGGGGGCAGAGAGTGGCCATGGGCGGAGCCACCTAGAGATGGGAGAGAAGTTGGTTTCAGTACAAAAATAAATATATCTGAATTCTGCTTAAGATGAGGTGAAGGTTTTCCAAAGCTTGGACTGAGGGGCCTGGGGTCAGAGGGGAGGGATGGAAACAGACTGGGGGTGGGGGGGCCGGGGAGGGCGGTGGGGAGTGGGCGTTCGTTTTGGGAGCCAGCAGCGAGCTGCGCCTTCAGCTTATTTGTCTGTGGGGGGACAGCCGCCCCGGCCTGGCCGCTGGGCGGTGGGCGGGCTCCCTCCTCCTCCCTCTCACTCAGTCCAGAGACAGCATGGTTAAAGAGCCAGAGGTAGATTAAAACGTCATGATTAAAAGCAGATTAGTTATCTAGGCTTCTCAGATTAAAAAACCAAACAATCAAGCAATCATTCCCAAGGTAGCTTCGTGGTACCTCTGCTGACCCCCTGTGTGACCTGCGCTGTCCCTGCCCCGTCCCCCGCCGCGGCCTGGGAGAGAGTTCGGGCCGCCTGCCGGGGGGCTGGGGGGGCCGGGAAGAGGTTGGCGGGTGGTGCTGGCGCCCTGCCCGAGGGGGCTACTTGCGCAGGTAGCGCTGCGCCAGGATGGCCGCGTCCAAGGGGTTCATGGGCTGCGCGTCGTGGCCCAGCCGCCGCACGGGGGGCACGCTGCCGAACTGCCGCTTGGGCACCCAGCTCCGGGCCTCGTGTACGGAGCTCTTCTCCTCGGCCAGCAGCAGCTGCTGCCGCATGTAGTTCTCAAACTCATACTGGGAGCACTCCTCGGTCACCTTCGCCTTTGGGCAGAGACAGAGACACACACACAGAGAGAGAGAGAGAGAGAGAGAGAGAGAGAGAGAGAGAGAGAGGTGGAGGGGGAGAGAAGAGCAGGGAGCCTGTGTTAGGTGACTCGGCTCCAGAGGCTGCCCTCCCCAGGCAGCAGCCCCTTGGACCGGGTCTGGCTGGGTGGCCCGCAGTTTGGGTCCCCGAAGCCCTCCACCCAGCCTGGACCTAGCCTGCTGGCCGTCCTGGGGGTCGCCCCAGCTGAAGCACAGGGCTGGGGCGTGAGCCGGATCCCTTCCCCCCACCCCGATCCTAACCCACTGACCTTGGGAGAGGTCGCATTACTTTCCTCAGCTGTGAAGAGGGGCAGGAGTCCCCCCTCAGAGGCGGTCTCGAGAGGCCGGGGGGGCGGGGGGCCCATACAAGTCAAGTGCTACGAGGGGTCTGGGGCTGGGGGCTCACCACCTGGGTGAGCCTGGAGCACCCAGGCAGACGGTAGCAAACCAAAGTGGTCCGTCCCCATGCTGGTCATCACACGGGGAGGGCAGGGCTCTGGACTGGAACTTGGGGTCAAGTCTCAGCTCCACTACTTCTGAGCTGTGTGACTGGGAAGATTAGTTCACCTCTCTGAACCTCAGTTTCCTCTTTCGTGCAAGGAGGATAAGGACACGGGCCGCCCAGGCCTGTGGGGAGGACCCACTGGAATGCACTGGGGGCGGTGGCACCTAGGCAGGGCAGGGCCTGCAACTCTCTTCTCAAGGGTCAGTGGTCTCTGGTGCAGTCCCAGGAGGCTCCTCCTGCAGTGGGTGGGTGGGGGCGGAGGGGGAGGGGCCTTACGGCAGCCCTCCCAGGCCTCACCGAGCCCTGCCCTCCAGGGGGCACCCTAAGATCACCTGCCAGCGGCTGTCAAAGGCCCTGGTTTCTGCCCCCACCCCAGGCCCGGCACTTTCTCCATTGCAGGGAGCAGGAAATGAGAGAAAACTGGGAGAAAATGAATCATCTGGAAAGGGAAGAGCAGAAAGGCTGAGAGAGAGAGAGACTCTGTGAGTCAGAGGCAGAGAAATGTGGCTGTTTAAAGGGCCAGCACACAGCAGGGCCAGGGCTTGGGCAGCAAGAGGAAGCTGAGAGAGGGCCAGGCGGGGCCCCCACCTCCACTGCCCCACGGCGCTCTTGCACGGCTGCCAACCGAGCCGGATGCAAGGCAGGCCCCAGGCAGCTCAGACCGAGGACCTAAGTGTCCCTTTCCTACGTCAAAGGATGAGGCTGAGGCCACGGCGGCCTTGTGGCCTGCCGGGAGCTGCCATCTCTGCCCTGGCCATGCCTGTCCTCCCGGGACGCTGGTCCCTTGGGACTGGGTAATGGCCCATCTGGCCTTCCCGACTCACCTCCTGGGAGCTGTCTGCATTGCTCATCTGGTCGTCGATGTCAGGAACCACTTGCAAAGGCCCGCTCAGAGATGACAAGGACTGCCTGCAGGGGACAGACGAGTCGGGCTGGCCGCGGGCAGCCCTGGCCCCTGCTCCCCAGGCCCGCTGGCCGGAGCCCAGACAGGCCAGGTCCCCACTGCTCTGAGACAGACCTGGGGGGATCACAGCTCGGCAAATTCTTGACATGAATGACCTGTTCCCAAGCCTCAGTTTTCTCATCCAATAATGGGGGACATCTCTACCTCACAGGCTGTCAGATAATGCCAATCCCACAGTTGGCATTAACTGGCATGCAGGAGATGCTTGACCCTGAGTTCTGCCGGCACACTTCCAATCTTGCCCATGGGGAAAATCTGGAAACCTGACTCTGTCTGGCAAAGAAGCAGGCTCAACCTTAGGCTGCTTTTCCGAACGGGATGGGCAGTGCCTAAGGCCGGGCAGAACCCAGCCTTCCACCTGGCCCAGCACCTGCCCGCTTACCACGATGCGATGATGGCACTGAGGGCCTCCAGGACATCGGCCGCGGCGAGGCGCTGCTGGGGGTCAAGGACCAGCAGTTTCCGGATGAGACACACGGTGTTCTCAGAAACCCGCCCGTCCCTGATGTGGCAGAGGGAGAGGGCTCAGGCGGTGCAGGCTGGTGCTGGGTCTCTGTGACCCACGACTCCAAATCTCACTTTGTTGTTTCCGTCCCTCAAGCCTGAGGGCTGGGCCTCCCTCCCCTCCCCAGGGAGCAGGACTCACTCAGGGATGGTGTACTCGGCGGCCTTGATCTTGCGGAAGAGCTCCTGTGGGATGCTGTCGTAGAAGGGGAACTGGCCGTAAAGCATGGTGAAGAGCACCACACCCAGGGCCCACATGTCGCTTGGCTTGCCCCGGTACGGCCGGCCTGTGGGGCACATGGACACGCACACGCTCAGCCCACAGCCGGGGAAGAGCTAAGTGCTGGGATTCCCTCAGCCTAACAGCCACCTGCCTGAAATCCCACCCATGGGACCCCTCTACCTTGTCACTCTCTCCCTCTACCTCCACGCAGGCTGATGCCCCACCTTGGAGCGACTCCCGGAAGACAAGGGATTACATTGGGCCTTGCGAAGGCCACCCACCTGCACACCGGCCCTGCTCTGCCAGGCTGCGAGCTCCTGGGGGCTGGGCCTGGGTCTGTGGCCCCAGCACCCAGCAAAGCAGCTCGCAGAGCAGGTGGCCAGTAGTGTGTGTAGAACAAAGAGCTACCCGGTTCGGGACCAGTTAGCCATCCCACCCCAATCACTATCCCCTCACCCCAAAGCACTTAGCCCAATCTGTAAGGATCCCCTCCCTCGTCTTCCCCACTAGAAGGAGGTAAGTTCTCAGATGCAGGCGCCTCTCTGCTTGGCTCACCGCTGAGCCCCGGTGCCTAGCACGGACCCAAATATTTTGCTAAAGGAATGAATATCTAGTTAACTCTCTGTGCTAGTTTCCGTCCCTGCAAAATAGAAGGGAGCAGACATTTAACTGAGCATCCACGTTGTAACAGCATTGGAAGAGACACTTTTATTTCATTATGCCTCCATCAAACTCCATGAATTAGATATTGTCTCTATTTTTCCAGAACGAGGCACGGGAATGTCACTTGTCCAAGGCCACACGACCGGCCACAGAAGCCCTGCTACTCCCTCTTTCGGGGCAAGCCATCCACGCACCCACCTGTGCTCAAGCTCCTCCCGTGCCAGTCACTGCCTGACCTGTTCCCGCAAACAAAACAGAACCGAGGCCTTTCAAAGTTCCCCGCCCGCCTGGTCCTTGGACAGCATTCTGCCTGGCACAGCAGCTGACTCGGCGGCAGCCCAGACCCCAGAATGTGACTCAGCCCCCAAGGGCATGGAAGAAATGCTGCCAGGCGCCTCAGTGTCACCTCCTGGGTACCAGGCAGCGCCTGGACATCCAGGATCCCTGGATGGTCCTGAAGTTGCCTGGGTGGCCACAGACACCTTTGGGATGGGAGATACTGGTTCTGAAGGTCTCTCCAGGCCCGCTGAGGGTCAAGCGGCTTAACCAATGGGCGTCTATGGCACCTGTGCACACAAGTGTTGTTCCACGGGCCTCCTTCATCTAGTCTGTTCCTTTGCCTGCAAAATGGGACAGGAAGCCGGCCTCACAGGGCCACATGGGGAGTGAGCGTCTCTTTGCCCTGGCTGGTGCGGCAGGCAGTTTTGTGGGGATGAGCCTCTGCCACGCTTTCTCCAAGGCTGTGTCACCCCGGCCCTGCCAAAGAGCAGCCTGGGTGACCTTGTGCGGTTGACCCCACGGTCAACTCAAGGGCAGCCCCTTTCTGGACCCTGCTCCACCATGTGGGGTCACCAACAGAGTCCGTCTGTGCTACTACTCTTAGTATGGCTCCAAAAAAGGCACCGGCTTGTCCTGCAGCAGCCGCAGGTGGCTCCTGCCGGGACGCCCATGAAAGAATCGGGGGCCAAGGATGCAGGGGCACCGCGGCCGGGGCAGTGTGGGCTCCCTCAGCCTGAGCCCCAGGACGTCTGCCCGGACCTGGATGGGGGATGGAAGGCCCCCTCCAGCAGACAAGCTCTCCAGGGAGCCCTGCCTGGGCAGGCAACCTTTCCCTGAGCTTCGCTTTTGAGGGAACGCTGAACTTCAAGCCTTCCTTTTGTAATGATAATTGCAGCCAATGTTTATTAGCCAGACGGCAGGTTAAAGGCCTGATTTGATCCCACAGGACCTTATGAAGTAGGGGCTATTGCCATCCCTGGTTTATAGACAGATGTGCAGTTGGGGCCCAGAGAAGTCAGTAACTTTTCCAACATCACGCAGCTATTAACCAGACTATAAACTCTACGCTGGCAAGGTCATGTTTGCCCTTTCACAGCTCCAGGCCCGATGCCTGAGGCTACGTTCCGCACACAGAAGAAGAGAAGTGGCCGACCTCGGCACTGAGCCCAGAGGGCAGGACATGAAAGTAACTAATCTTTCTGCTCCATCCTCTTAACCACACGGGGAGGGGAGGCGGCGATGCGTTCTGCTTTTAACCCACGAGGAGAAGGGGGCTGAAGGCCGGGTCTCTGGTCTCTGGTCCAGGCTCTCTCTGAAGCACTGGGCTCCTGTTTTATCCTCCAAGACTGGCATGAATCCGGAAGGGCCAGAGACAGGCCACCGGCAGCTACAGGCAGTATCTGCACACGCTAGCCTGGCATCGCTGAGCAGGCCTGACCAAGGGCCTCTTGCCCCTTCTGGGGGCCCCTTCTGCCCCCAGCCCACACGGTCACAGGCCCCACGTCACAGGCCCGGTTCATCATCCTGGCTCTGCCACCCACAGGGATGAGCCGGGGAGTCTCGTGGAGGGCGTCCGGGCTGGGCCGGTCCCCAGGGAGTTGGGGTGCACCTGTGGTGCCTGGATCCCTCTAGCAGGGCCACAGTGACTCCAACCCAAAGCCCGAGGTCCTGGAGAGTGGCAGCGCTGCCCAGGAGAGGCCTGGCATTGCAGCAGAGGCCTCAGCTGGGGGAGGCCTCCAAGGTGTTGCAAATGCTCTGGCGGGTTACGGCAGCCTGCTCCCCGCAAGGATGTGATGGCCTGGGAAGGGGCAGCTCTGTCACCGCGAGGAGGGGTACGTGCGTGCGTGCCGGGCATGACGGCCCCGGAGGCAACCTCGGAAGCTCCGTGTGGAATGGATGGGAACTGAGGTGGAGCCCTTGGTTCCCTAAGGTTCAGAGACGCGATGTGGCAAAGGACGCAGGGGAAAGGAAAGAAAGCCCAGTCGGACATGGGCTTGGGCAGGAGGCGGCCCCGGGCTGGAGCCTCAGTTCTCCCGTTTACCATTAGCTCTGATTTTGGGCAAGAGATTTGATCTCTCCTAGCCTTTGCTCATCTGTAAAAAAAGGACTTGGAATATTTTCCTCACGGGGTAGCTGTGTGGCTCTAAACAGATAATGTGTGTCGTGTGCTCGGCATAGCGCCTAGCGCTTAGCAATATGATCAGGAGGCAGTCAGTACACAGCTGGCTTTTTCATTTTGTGTGTTATCTGTCTCAGCCCCATCAGAAAGTCAGCTCACCATCCATGGCAGCAGGGATGTCTGTCTGCCTGTTCAGTGTTGTATCTGAAGTGTCTAGAACAGGGCCTTCTACGGGGTAGGCCCTTGGTAAATACGGGCGGAAGGAAGGAAGGAAGGAAGGAAGGAACAAATGAAGAGCCAACCCAACTAAGGCAGGGACAGAACAAAGGGAAAGATGTCTTTGAAATGCAAACTCACGGTGGCACAGGGTAAAGACCTGCTCAATGGCTGCCTTTTACACTTGAAATAGGGGATGATGTTCTCGCTCAGGCCCTGCTAGTCTGCCCCACCCCCCTCCCTCTCGGAGCAGCAGCGACACGGCCCTCCAGCTTTGCTCTGTGCTCCTCTGCCCAGTCACACCCCCTCGAGTGCTTCTGTATCCTTCCAATCACAGCTCCAATGTCACTTCCTCAGGAAAGTCCTTCAAGTACCCATTGTTCACACTCACAGAAATATGTTTCATTCCTTCCAAGCACTGATCTCAGAGAATAATTAACCAGGCACCGGCGTGAGGGTCACCATCTTCCTCTCCCATAAGGCCCCAAGTTTTGCACACAGAGGGACAGTACTGGTCTGGACCGCCACCGAAGCCCTGGCACCTAGTGCACCTAGCACAGGCCTGCCCACAGACCCGCCCGGCTGAAGGAACCAACTGCTGCACACCCTGGCTGGTTGGGGGCCTCGGGGCCCGCTGCCTGGCACACCACACGTACCGCTGAGCACATCTGGGCTGATGTAGGCGGGGCTCCCCCGCTGGTCCTTCAGCAGGTCCCCCTCGCTCACAAGATGCTTCCCGAGGCAGAAGTTGGTGATGGTTATCCGATGCGTCCTGGGAGAGAGGGGCAGAGAATGAACAAACCTCCGTGTCTGTACCCGCGGGCGCCCGGCTGCCCCACCTCTCATCCGGGGAACAAAGGAATCACACCCACATCTTCTTCTGCTCCCCTGGCCCCCACCGCCTTCCTACGGCTGTGTGAGCGGTGCCATCGGGGGTGCTGACACCAGCCAGCTGCCCTTGGTTGTCACCACCTGAGCTGTCCCCTGGGCATCTGAGGTCACAGGAATGAGTTGCTCTGACCAGGTGAGTGCTCCAGAAGTACTCCCGGGAACCACTGTCCCGGCTGAGCCTGGGGGCTACAGTTTAGGACTCGGAACAATTTCAGAGATTTCTCAAAACAACCTCACGTGACATCTGGTTTGGAATGACCAGAGGTTTAGTTCAGCTCCCTCATTTATACACAAAGGAAAGTAAGTCCAGCAGGGCTCTGGAATCCACCCATGGTGCCGGCTTTGTTCCCTTTTGCTGATCCCTTTGGTCATCACCCTTGTCATTGTCAATCAGCATCACAGGCAGTACTAAAACTAATGCTTGTGGAGTACTCAGCAGGTGCAGGCCCTGGCTTGCGTGTCTGCTGTGGACTGTTTGCAGTCACCCCTCATAAAAGCCTACGAGGGAGACTTTCTCTCTGTCCCATTTTCACAGATGATGCAGTTCAGGCACAGAGTAATAAAGGGGCTGGCCCAGGGTCACACGGCTAGAGAGCAGGATCCAAGCCTTGGTCTGTCTGGCTCCAGAGCCTGTACTCTGGACTGACACCAGTTGGTACCCATGTGTCCCTGACCAGTGCCCTGCCCCTGAATTTCCCTTCAGTTCCATCAAAGCTAACTCACCCCTTGTCTTGTGCTTCAGACCCTCCTCTGACCTAGAAGACCACAGAACCCCCTATCTGGGAATCATGAGTGAGAGGAGCTTAGGGCTCTGATCCTTTCATGAAGCTCGCAATGTGCACAGAATCAAGTGGCCCAGGGAGGACGCCTTACTCCACACCTTGGCTGTGGGGGTGGGGGTGGGCAGGTAGGCAGGGGAGGGCCAGTGACGCAGGGCGCCTCGCCCCCCACAGAGGGCTCCATGTCGGTGGCTAGGCGGAGAAGCTGGAGGATGGCAGGAAGGGCAGCCCCCAGGGGTCCTCAGGCTGCCAGATGAGTCTCAAGGGTGAAGAGCGGGTCGGCTCAGAGGTATTGGCTGTGCGGGCCCGAGCACGGAATTCCCCGGGAGCTGTGACCAAGAGGCTGTGCGGGCCCTTCAGCTATCTCGGGGAATTCTGCTGGCAAAGGGCTTGGTACAAAACAAAGGTTAGTCTGTCCTCTGCATTCCAAACAGAAACCTCCGACTCTTGCTCTGCATACAGGCCTGCCCTGTCAGATGCCACAGAAATCTGCCTGGTGGCTCCCAGGGGCGGCTAGAGCCTGAGCGTGCGGGCCAAGGGTCTGGCCAAGGACACCACGTCAAGAAGCGGACTGCTCCAGCTCTGGACCGCCCACGTCACTGCCCTGAACGTGGGGCTGCGCTTCGGCAGGGCCCCCACGGAGAGGAAGCACTGCGTTCTTCCCCTCTGCTCAGATGGCAGCTGGAAACGCATCCTGCAGGGGATCTCTCAGGCGCGAGGCCCTGGGAGGGGACCGCTCAGGGCAGCGTCTGGTGGGCTGGGGAGTTAGATTCCCCAGTTCCAGTCCCAGCTTGGCCATTTCCTGGCCGTGAGACCTTGGGCACGTTATTTAATCTCTGATGAAGCAAACCTCAGTTTCCTCATCTGTCAAACAGAATATTAGCACCCATTTCCCAGGACCGTGTTAGGATGTGACAAGAAGACAGTCCCAGGGAAAGCATGCGGCCCCGGGCGTGGTGACTAGTATCTGAGTGCTAGCTGCCAGCTCGGATTACCTCAGGTGGTGGGCACGCCTGGCAGGGACTGGTCATGGGAGACCCCGGGAAAGACCCCATCTGAGGCAGCAGGTGAGGGGAGCCACACTGTGACCACAGGCCCCGGAGCGCAGTGCAGGCTGCGCTTCCCAGTGACTGTGCCGCAGGCCTCGATGTCCCCTGCGTGGGCCAGGCTGGTGGGGCCTGAGGACACCTTGTGCGGCGGGCAGCAGGGCCGAGCCGGCCTACGCTGCCGAGGGCCTGGAGTCTGTCCCACGGGAAGCCACACGGTCAGCTCCGAGACCTCCTGAAGCTTGGCCATGCTCCCCTGCCCTGCCCCCACCACCCAAGTCGGCGGGAGGCGCCCACATCCCTGGGAGCCCCCAGACCCCCCAGGCTCATCCTGGCAGGAGGGGGCGAGGGCAGCGGGAGCGAAGGGAGGCAGCTCTGCGTCAGCAGGATCTGCTCTGCGTGAGTCACTCTTTAGTTATGACCCTTCGGGCTACCAGTGTTTTTCTCCTTTTCTAGGAACTTGGTGTGCAACTTGCTTACCCAAAAAGAAAGGAGGAAGGAGAGAGAACCCACAGCAGACCTCATATAACCCCAAAAGGGGATTTCAGGTTCCAACCCTTGCCTTCTCTCCAAAGCAGGGTGAACTCGTCACTCCAGCTGCCTTGCAAACACTTCTCCCCGCTTCCTCCCCTGGGAGCGCTCCATTCTGCCAGAGCAGAGGCCTCCAGCTCCCTGGCTCCCTGGCTCCCTGCCTCTGCAGCTGGTGTCAGGGCCAGACCTGACGGGCAGGCGAGGGCTGGAGCTCCTCCAGGTCGGCCTTGGACTTTGCGAGGGTGCACGCGAGGGGGGCGGGCTGTGCCCGCAGACACGCACAGGGCGGGCTGTGGCGTCCGGAGTGGGTCCCTCTGCACCAGGCGCGCCGCCCCCTCCCGGAGCACCCGTGAGAGGTAAGAGGTGGCCAGAACCTCTGTCCTTCCCAAGACCCAGGAGAAGGGGATCATTAGATTAAAGGCAATGCAGCCAAGACACAGGCTCTGAGCGGGGTACTGGCGCCCCTCAATCCGAGGAAAACACACACCGGCACGCACACACGTGCAGACCAGACAGACAGACAGACAGACAGACATACGTGGAGGAGCTGCTCTAGCTGTACTGTCGTTATTCAAGAGAGGTATGGCCTCCCGACTACACTCCCAGAAGCAAGGGGGCCCGGAGAAGTGACGGGGGAAGCAGACCCACCACGGACACACAGAGGCCTGGAGGACTGCTGTGGGTAGCAGCACAGGAGCCCGAGTGCGCCTTCCCACAACCCCCTCAGGATGCTCATTTAGAGCCAGTACGCAGTCGTGTGGAAGGCTGGAGGACGCAGGCTCCGCAGCCAGACGTACTTAGGTGGTCCAAAAATGTGCCCTCTCTGGGTGAGCAGTGAGCCTGTGGTCCAGAGTGGGATGGTGACCGGGCCAACACCCCACAGCAGGCCAGGGCCTCGCCGGGCTCGCCACTAGTGCCCCCACCAGCCACCCGACACCCAGCAGGCCTTGTCTCCCGGGGGGGCGGGAGGAGTGAGGCGCAGGCTGTCTAGCACGGGGTGCACTTACGACGGGCCCGGCCCCGTTAGGCAGTTCCACATCTGAGGCCAATCTCTACAGGGAGGTTTGGTCACCTCCACTTTCACAGATGAGGACACGGAAGCTCAGAGAAGCACTTGATCCCACAGCAGCCTCTCAATACACGGACAAATCAGTCAATAACAAATCATCAAATGAATCCCCATGGTCTCCCGGGTAACTAAGAGGGGGCGCTGGGCTCTGAGCCAGGCCTGACCTCTACGTCTGGCTCCTCCACAGCTTCCCCAACTCTCCCACCTGGCCAGGCAAGGGTTTGAGCAGCCCTAGAATTTCAGTTTCCTTCCCTCCTCCCTGTGGAGCATGACAGGGTAAGGTTTTCACTGCTTCACTTTCTCCAGCTGGCAATCTTTACTCATCCTTCATGAATTGACTCAGACGGCCAGAGTCTCTGCCCGCCCCGCCCCCGCCATGGGCCCCCAGCCAGTGCTTTCTGGTCGGCGCCCCATCGCACGGGGACTCTGGAACCGTGTCTGTCCGCAGCATCCTCCCCACGGCATCTCAGGCCGGCACTGCAGGATCTGATACCCCCACGCCTCCTCCCCAGAGGCCCATCTCCCTGCAGCTTCCCCTGTGACTGCCATGGTCCTGGATGCTTCACGGGGCAATGGACCCCCGCCTGGGTGGGTGGCCCCGTCACGGAACAAATTGCCACACACACCACTTCTGCCCTGAGACTGATGCCTGCCATCTGCGAGCCCCCCCGAGCCACCACAACACCTGGAGGTGAGAGGGTGATGAGGGTGAGATGCCAGCCCAGGCAGAGTAGGGGAGATGGGAGCCCCTCCCAGCCCTACACTTTCCCGGTCATGGTGGTGCCTGCTGGAAGTCCGGAGCCCCTGCAAGGCTGGGGCCCCTCTGCCTGAGGGGGTGACGGCCTGACGCAGGGGCCTTGTATGACCTCCCTCTGCCGCTGACTGACCGAGGCTGCTAGGGTGAGCCACCCAGACCCCCTCCAAGGGGGAGCACCCTCTCCCTGCTGCTGGGACTAGTGACTTCTGACCACTGAGCTGCGTTTGTTCCCAGGAAGCTTCCTTAGCCAAAGTAAGCCACCCGGGCCACAGCCCTCATGCCCAGGCTGGCCCCTTGCCTCGATGTGGGACATCTGAGGGGCCCTCTGGTTCTCGAGTTTTCCAGGCTGAAGCCCTGCCGTGACTGTACCACAGCTCCGTGTCTCCCCCCGCCCAATCCCACCCTCTCCCCTGAGCGCACCTCCTAGTAACCCTCGGGAACACACACCTTGGAGTCTTTCCTGGGAACCCGACCTGTGACAAGGCCTCATTTTGTTCATCTGTCACTCCTTCAACTCATGTGTCCCTTTTGTATATTTACTGAGCACTCCCGAGGCACAGTGAATGGCCCAAGGAGGATATCTGGAGCCCTTCTCAGAGCTCCCTTTCTGTGGACTTTAAGACTCCCCTTCTTTTTTTTTTCTCTTAACGTTTATTCGTTTCTGAGAGAGAGCGCATGCACGGGGAAGGGGTAGAGAGAGAGTGGGGTGAAGGATCTGAAGGAGGCTCTGCCCTGACAGCAGTGAGCCTGCAGCGGGCTCAAATTCATACACCGTGAGATATGACCTGAGCTAAAGTCGGATGCTCAACCGACTGAGCCACCCAGGCGCCCCAGACTCCCCTTCTAAGCAAGCACCATATTCCCATGTGGGAGACGGCAGAGGAAGCAGACACTGCACCTCCCGCCCCCTGGGATTCCTGGGGGAAGTGGGCTGTTTTGAGCCAGAAACACGGGGGCACTGTAGGGCGCTGGCAAGCTGCAGCGTGTGGCCCGTGCCAACCCCAAGGTTACATCAAGAATGAAGAAGAGAGAATCTTACCTTTTATTGAGCACCATGTTCCCAAGCTTCAGGTCTCTGTGCACAATGTTTTTCTGGAAAGCAACAGGCATGTGGTTTGTAACGCGAAGGTTAAGGCCATGGTTGGATCCAGCCTCTAAGACGTGGGCTCTCCAGGAGTTGGGGAAGGCAGGAAAAAGCTCTATGATGTGTCTCTTTAGGCTCATGACTTGATTTGTCAGCCACAGGCAGGTGAGGACCATCCTAAGGCTTCAACAACCGTGGGCAGGAATGGGGTGATAGGTGAACCCAGGCAGTCTCTGCCCCACCCGGGGCGGCTCCCCCAGCTCTCTCCCCTCTGGGCAGCAGCCAGTGGGGAAAACTACTCCTCTCTCCGCCTCCAGTAAATAGCCCGCTGGAAAACCAAACCACAGGCGCCTGCGTGGATCTGCGCTATGAGATGAACCCTCCGGTTCTGGCGAGCAAGCAGTGCAGGCTCAGCCTGCAGAAGCTGTGTGCCCGGGACAGGCCAGGCTCTCCTCACCTGGACCTCGGGGTGCCTGACACCCCAACCCTAGGAAAAGCTCAGAGACAGGCTGTGGCTGCCCGAGCGGGACCTCACAGTTGTCGCCTTCGCCGGGAGACCACAGGGCCGCCTCTCGGCGGCCGGGGAGTTGCTATGATGTGCTCCACCAGGCTGCCGGGGCAGCACGTCCCCAGGAACACGGGCTGAGGCCTGCAGCCCTGTGCCCCACTGGGCGCACAGGTCATCCGGCCGCTTTCTGCCTGGATGTTCTGGAAAGCGCACCCGGCCGGGAGGGAGGGGCGGCGGGGGGGACCAGAGCTGCTTTCGCTGAGCAGCAGCAACAAGGGTGGCCTTCTGCGGCAGGGGGACCTGGAGGCCTCTCGGTCACTGGGGCCCAGGACGCGCCGGGCAGAGGAGGAGGGACAGGCAGCGGGGCAGGTTGTCACCTGGTGCAGGGCCTCCACTACGCGCACCACGTCGTAGAAGATGACCACAGTCTCCCGCTCGCTGAGCCTCTTCTCCTTGATGACGTAGTGCTGCAGGTTGATCAGGTCGGCGGTCTTGTCGCTGAGGTCATGCGCACAGAGGCAGTCGAGGACGAGGCAGATGCGCTTCTTCATCTTCTTAACCATCCGGCTGGATTCTGTGTCCTCAACGATTTCACAGGTGCGGTCCTGGGGGGGCAAGGGGGCAGACCCGGGGGCTTGGCCACAGGCCAGCAGGTTCAGGGCCAGGGGTTTGGGACTCTCCTCTGGAGCCAGATACACACGCGAGAGCCTAGAACAGGCTGCACGTGTGGGGTGGTGGAGGCCCGAGGCCTGGGTGGCCTGGACCAGCAGACCGTTCGGTAATGCCCAGCTTCCTGTGTGCCAGGGCCAAGCCCAGCCAGGGGCTGGGGTGAAAGCGGCTCAGGCTCAGGTTTCATGCTCTGATGTCAAAGCAAAGGGTCTGGATCGGGGCTGGGAATGTAATGCTAAAGGGAGCTCTGAGCCCAGGGTCCAGGCAGCAAACCCAGGGCCCTGGCACTCCTCCTTCCATGGCATATCCAGGGATTCCAGCCACGACCAAGGTCCGAGGCGGTGGAAGTCAGGTGTTCTGGACACCTGTCAGTTCCAAGACAACTGCTTTCACATGGAAGCGGGACTCCTGGGCAGCCAGGTAACAGTGGGTAAGGTTGGGCTCAGGCCCCAGCTCCCCCTTGTCCCAGCTGTGGGACACGGGGCAGTGCACCTCACTTTTCCGTCTCTGGCGCCTCATCTGTCAAAGGGACCTAGCACCCTGCCCTCACAGGTTGTGGAGAGAGGAAGACAACCCATGCCTGCTATCAGGAAGTGGGTTCTGTAACCAACATGTGATAGCAAGTTCTGGGCCCATTTTCCTTGCTGAAAAGGTGCCTCTTTTTCTTTTTTCTCAACATTTTATTTTTTATTATTTTCTAAAAAATCTTTAATGTTTATTTTCTTCTGAGAGAGAGAGAGACAGAGACAGAACATGAGAAGGGGGGAGGGGTAGAGAGAGAAGGAGCCACAGAATCCAAAGCAGGTTCCAGGCTCTGAGCTGTCAGCACAGAGCCCGACACAGGGCTCGAACCCACGAAATTGCAAGATCATGACTTGAGCTGAAGTCGGATGCCCAACTGACTGAGCCACTCAGGCGCCCCTTAAGATTTTATTTTAAGTAATCTCTACACCCAGCATGGGGCGTGAAGTTACAACCCCGAAATCAAGAGTTACATGCTCTACCAACTGAGCCAGCCAGGCACCCAACCTGAAAAGGTATTTAGTAAGACAGAAAACACGGGGACTTTCACTCTGTCAGCTTGGGGAGGCCCTCAGTGTCATCCCCAGCAGACTGACGCTTGCCTCCGGGGAACCCCTGGGGACTGAATATCCACATTTCTCCTTCCGAGCGGATCACACCTCTTGTTCACTTTTCCCCAGAGGCCCAGCAGTGTCTGGCACACAGATGACTCCAGAAATGGTTCTAATCACGCAGGTTCTATTATTCAAGATGACATAAAGCAGGGCCAAGCTTTGGAAGCTATCAGAGATGAAACACTAAAGAAACACAATCCCGCTCAGTTGGGTTTCATGCTCAAGGGAAGCACTCTGATTTTTCAGAGTTGTCTCTAATTGCGCATCTAATAATAAACACCTTAGTGTGTTTATGTATGGGAGTGGGGGGGGGGCATTTCCCCTTTATTTTATCCAGGAAATCAAGCTGACAAGAAAATACCAATGCTGAGCATGTACAGGGACAGCTCGGGCTGCACACACTCCCATTCACCTTCCCGACCTTACAAGGCGAGCGTCCATCGCTGCCTCCATCCTACAGATGAGGAAGGTGAGCCGTAGGTGGAAGTGACCTGCCTGAGGTCACGCAGCCGGCATTCAGGGCTGCCGGATCCAAAACCTCTGCGGCTCCCTGCCACCACACGGCCTGTCGAGGGCCAGGTGCCTCTAGCAAGAGTGGCCCTGGCCAGCGTGTCTAGCTGAGGGCTCTTCAGAAGCTGTGTGTGGGGCCTGGGCAGGAGGCCTCCTGGGCACCCTGAACCGGGCCTTCCTCATTTCCGGAGACACGATTTCGGTTCTGCCCCGAGGATGGCTCCTTTCAGGGCACAAGGACGAATTAGTACCTTCCCTGAGGGACCTGGCACATCTGAGCGCGAGGGCACAGGGACACTCGCTGAACTAACTGGAACGCCTGGGCAGCAAAAAAGGACCGTCGGCACCAGAAACAACTGGTTTCACCGCCCTCCCGCCCTGGCCTGGCCAGCTCTCCACACGACACACCCGGGAAGAGCCCGTGGGTCGGTAACGGACTCCGTGCTTTCCTCCCTTTTGGGAACAGCGGGTCTCCTTGGAGAGAACTGTGCACTCCTGCGAGGCTGTGGCCATCGTGGCCTGGACGCCCCAGCTAACGTGGCCGCAGCCTGGCCTCCCGCCCGCCCCACCCGGGAAGTCCTGGTGCGCCCGGCTGGCAGGGCTCCCAGGAGGCCGCGCGGGCGAGCTGCTCCAGCCACACAGGCGGCCCCCGCAGGCCAGCCGGGGAGGGGGTCGGGGGGAAGGGTGGGGACAGGCAGCCCCCTCTGCCACTCACCTGGAAGAGCCCGTGGTGGTGAACCACGCCATCCTGCGTGTGGAGGAGGGAAAGCAGAGAGTACTCGGTGTGTAACAGCATCTTGCCTTGCCTCTCCTCTTGGCTTTCTATTCCTTGGTCCCCCCTCTCCTCAAGGGTAAGGATCTTTAGGAAGGCACACACACAAAAAGACCAAAAAGCCAAAAAAGACCTTACTTGACAAAGCCGAGTGACAACGGGAGGAGCAGGGGGGCTCACGTTCCGCCATGCAACACCGCACACGCGCACTCACACGTGCACATACGACGTGCAAGGTTTTCCGTAGTGTGACGGCAGTGTGATTCCTGCTCTGGTGGAGCCCTTTGAATCGGGCCCGCTCAGAGCGAGACTGCGTGAACCCGCCTGCCTCCCGGGAAGAAGCAGCTTGTTCGCAAGCGGTGTGGCTGTGAAGGTGGAGGAGGGGGGCGAGCAGGCTGGCAGGACGGCCCCGGGTCCCAGGCCTCCCCCACCCCCGGTGCTTCACTCACCTTCAGCTGATAAAAGTCATCTGTGCCATCCTTCCTCGCCAAACACTGCACGATGCTTGGCACCGGGGAGTTGCCCAGACGGGGACCTACGGCACACAGAGCCTCGGGCTTACTTTTCGAAGAAGCCCTGTCTCTCGTGGCACCACGCGGTCTTTCCGCTAGATCTCTTCTTTGGGAAGGTCATTTACATCCACTGATTTACCCCCCTTGTCTCCTGGGGGCCAGTTCTCACGGGCTCCCCTCCAGAAGTGGAGGATTTGATGTGCATCTGCCCGAGGCACACCTGGCTTTTACAGGCATGTTTCTCAAAAAGAGGGGTTTTCAGCAGTGGCTGTGTGCTGGAATCTCTGAGGAGCGTGTGTTTAAAAAAAAAGAGAGATCCCAGCTGCAACCTGGAGCCTCTGAATCAGCATCTCCCGGGTGAGAAACCAGAGCTTTGGCGAGTTCCCCTGGTAGTCTGAGGGGGCCGCCGGGCCCGTCAGAGCACCCGGTTTGGGGAACTTCTGTACTTCTGGAGATGTACACAGCTCCTTGTCCTTTGATGGCACCTCGCCTGAGCTTTCAGATCATACATAACTCTGACAATGTCACAGTGTCACTTAATGGCGCTTCACTGCTCTTAACATACAGCTGAAACTTCTTTTTTGGCTTCCAAGGGCTTGTACGATTTGGCTCCCGCCCACCTAACTGATTATGTTTCCCCACCCCACCACCATAGTCCAGCTACTCTGTGCTCTTAGGTACTAACTTGTTAAGCCCTTTCCTGCCTCTGGGCCTTTGCATTTGCCGCTCCTTCTGTCCAGGATGCTTTCCTCTGCTTTTCACATGGCTGCATCCTTTTCACCCTCGGGTGTCAGCCCAAGTATCACTTCCTCATACAGAACCTTCCTTGTATACACCCCCTCTAAACCCGTCACTCTCACATCATCTTATTTTCTTCCTTCAAGGCCCTTACTGACCCAATGATGATCTTGTGCACGGTTTACTCTGTTTCTTTTTCCAACTAGAATATGAAGTTCTGGTGAGTGCAGTAACTTGCCTGTCTTGTTCACTGCTGCAGCCCTAGCAAATCGCCCAGGCCTGGCACATAGTAGGCACGGGGAACTATCTGATCAACGCCTGGGGCTGAACCATCCTGTGCCCATAAGTCCAAGACAGCGCCCCAAAGCAAAACTCACACCCAGTCTCTGGCTGGTGGAAGAGTTGGCGTCCTCAGAACCCAGCTCACTCCTGCAACGCTGAGCCCAGCAACCCAGATTTGCTGGGCCTCCAACATCAGGCAGAAAGGCCCTGCTGCTACTCTGGACCACCGGGAACCCCCACTGGGAAGTTCCACAGGACTTCTGTGCCAATTTTATAAGACCTCTGGAGGGCTATACCAAATGCCTCGTGGAATTACTTGTGCCCTCCAAGAATGGTCCAAGAAGTGCCTTGGATGATGGACCTTGGGTTCAGATGCAGCTTGTGTGCCTCCCATGGTGGCATGGGGCGGGGGCACACGCGGGGCTCCATGGGGGAAGAGACGGCTTAGCTCTCAGCCGCAGCAGACCTAAGGCTCATGAGGCTACGACAAAAATGACAGCTGTTGGTAAGACATGACCTAACGCTCTGGATCTTCCACAGGCACAAAGAGACTGCGTGTCGAGCAGGGAAGCTAGGGCCAGGCCGGGGTGGGTCAGGCCCTGCACTGTGGTGGGTGTGGCGCTTCACCCTGCACTGCTGCGCCTAGGCCTGCCGCCCCGCTCACCATGTCAGACTGCGCCTGCGCCCCCCGCCCCCCCTCCCCCCTGCAACCTGCCTCACCCAGTGGTCAGAGGCTTACCCAAGATGAATGGTCCAGCTCTCTTTGCATTATTTCCGGAAATGCCACCTCCTAGAGCCTTGGCCCTGGCCGACGTTTCCCCAGCTCCTCTGTCCGATGCTCTCCGCTTCATTCTCAGCTCTAGACAAGACACAGAGGAGCCCTTCTCACTGAGCAAGTCAGCGAGTTTCCTCACGCGAACTCAGCCTGCAAGTCTGACTTGGGGATGCGTCACACAGCTGCTGCTGCTGTTCCCGCTGCCGCCGCCACCTCCTCCCCCTCCCGGAGGAGCATCAAAGGTTCCCAGTGACAAAGAACCACAGCTCCTTTCCTTGGCATTAATCAGGGGCTCAAGGGGAATGTCCTTCCAGGCAGCATATACTGGCTACAGAGGTGGGCAGCCAGCCCATCTCAAAGGGGCCAATCAGATGCAGAGAGGACACTGGCTTTGTGTGGATGCAAACTGAGGTCCCCGAGAGACCACCACAGAGACAGAGAGGAGAGATGGCCTGGAAGTGGCTGTTCCCAAGGTGAAGTCTTCCCCCCAAATACCTGTAGCTAAATGGCCTGAGGTGCTGAATCCTGGGTCCCCCTGCATCCCCACTGGTCCAATCTCTGGGGTGTGGGATGGAGGGGGCCCCGGAGGACTCTCATGCCCACCAAGTGTGAGGATGGCTGCCCCGAGGATCTTCTCTCTCAAACTCCTCTGACTCTTAGGTCCTCTCTGATGGAGGAACACCCCAAAGTTGTCATGGGGGGGGTGTTACTTTTTCTTCTCTTTCTCCTATTTTCAAATTTTTCTTGAATGACTTTTAAGAAAAACATATATTGTGCATTTAAGAGCCAGTTAAAGGATGCACCTGGATGTGCCTGGAAATCCCTATCTCCTCCAGGGTTAGGAGGAAAGATGGACACAGGAGCCAGATTCTAAAAGATATTAACCTCTGGATGTGGATTTAAAAAGACAAGAGTTGCTCCTTCCAGCCGCCTATAGTTAACAGCTTGGGAAGGCAGTGTCCTAGACGGCGGGGGGGGGGGGGGGGGGCAAGGACACAGATGTACACGGATGAATGGGCAGGGAGGGCAGAGTGTCACAGGGGTGCCTGGGGAAGGCCAGCTGCCCGGTCCTGAGGAGGGACCCTTGGCCCTGAGGGAGCCCAGGGAAAACCCTGTGGAAGTGATACCGAAGTGGGCTGCGCAGGGGCCAAGGTCACTCCAGGCAGGGGGACCTGGGTGAGCAAACCCACACAGGTAAGAAACGGCACGTAAGCAACCAACTCCAAGGAGTTTGTGTTGGTGGAGCGTATGGCCTGAAACAGGGGGTGGTGAGAAGTGACCCAGAGAGGGACAGGGGCCAGATCTAGGGGACCTGATGGCCAAGTTAGGAGTGTAGCCTTTATCCTTCCATAAAAGGCCTGGGGGACACCGAACCCCAACTTCTATAATTTTTTTCTTCATACAGAAGTTATTGGCATTCCCCGCAGAAATATTAGAAAACACAGATATGCAAAAATAAGATTAAAACGTACCCATAATCTCAGCACCCAGATGTAATCACCGTTAACATTCAGGCAAACCATCCTGTATGTTTACGTGCGCACACTTCTAGTTTTCGTTATTACAGGAATTTGGACCACACTGTGATACTGTTTTATAAGCTTCCTTTTCTCCCATCTAAAATACATTATGAGGGTGAATTTTATGGTAGGTGAAATATATCTCAATAAGGCTGTAAAAAAAAATTATGAACAACCTTACATGACAATATCCTGAAGCATCACTTGAAATATCTACCCGGTCTCCTTGGTAAGAATATATCATAGTTTATTGGTCCACACACCCATCAGGACATCTGGGGTTTTTTTCCCTATTTTTTTATTAATTGTTACACACATACAGCTTGACATACTTGTCTCTCTCCCTCAGGATTAATTCCAAGAAGGGGAACTTCAGGGTCAAATGGAGCACACGTTTCCAAAGATGCCTGACATACACTGCCAAGCTGCTCTCAGGGAGGCTGTCCCAATTTATACCACATTAGTGGTGTGGGCGAATAAGTCCCAGAATCTGCACTAGGACTGAATATAATTTTTAAGAACTGCCAATTGATGGGTAATAAAAAGAACATCATTGTTTAAATGCCTACCTAACTCCTCAATTATTCACGAGGTTGAACCTGTTTTACATACATACTGGTTGCATGCATTATTTCTTCCATGAATCAGTTCATATTCTTTTTCTATTTTTTACTGGGTTGAGTGTATTAGTCTTATTGAGTTTTAGAAACTCTTTATATATTAAGGCTATAGCTGACATATGATGTAGTTTTTCTTAATGTTTTAACATTTTGCTAATTTAAAAAACGGTGACATGCTTATGTAGTCAAACAGCTCTCTTTTCCTTTAGTTTGTTTGCCTGTTATTCCTGGAAGGCCACCCCTAATCTGAGAACAGGTGCACATTCACCAGTTAGCTTAAATCTTCACGTGCCGCCGTTCTGGCCCTTATTCTAAACCCTGAGAGCCTGAATCCAGCAGTGAAATGGAATTCAGGAGAGATGGCCTGGCACACCTCTAGTCCAATCTACCAGGCTGGCCTCTCATCAAGCCCCTATTTGTTTTCAGAGCTATGCCACTGAGGCGCAGACCCATGACTCCATCCTGAGAGTAACTAGGACCATGTAACTCAGTAGGCATTGATAGCTCCCAGGTGGAGCAGAAGCCACAGTTAGGCTTGGCCATGATTTCTGCCAAAGAGGCCTATGCCGGACGCAGATTCAAGATCATTCCTACGAGAAGAATGAAACTGCTTCGAGAAAAATCTTAAAAAGCTGGACAGTAATGTGTCTGGAACAGTGTTCTTGCCCTTTGCCTGGTTGACTTCTCTGCATCCTTCTCAATTTAAATATCACCTCCTCAGAGAAGCCTTCCCTGATATTTCCACCGCCACTGGGTCCCAGCACTCTATCGTGGAATTTTTGTTCACAGCATTTTCTGTATTTTGTGATTATGTATTTATTTGCGTGTTTATATGCTTAATGTCTTCTCCCCACCACTAGAGTAAAAATTCCACAAGGAAAAAAAATATGTGTGTGTATATGAAACCACTCTACCCCCATATATATAATATAGTGAGGGGTACATATATATACCCCCATATATATAATACAGTGAGGGGTACAATGGTTTTACATATATATATATATATATATATATATATATATATATATACACACACACACACACACACACACACACACATTGGTACATATATATTGGTGGTGGTTCTTGCTGGGTCAGCAGCCCTGCGCTGGAGCTGCCCCTGCCCTGGGAGATGAGCTGGTTTCGCTCCCATTCCGATCATCTTTGCCATCTTCCCTGGAACACTAAGCCCCCTCTCTCCTCCTGGTTCCCTGGAGAGCACCGTGGAGCCTCCATCGTATCTGTGTAGACACTGCCTGGACGCCTCCACACGGGCCTGGTCTAGACAACAGTTTGTTGGGAGCAGCTGCAGCACAGACAATGAGTGGGCTCAGCCTGACCCCACCCACGCCACTCAGGATTCAGCTCAAGCAAATGGCTTGGGAACCGCTCCAAAATGTAGGCTGACAGAAGGATGGAAGCAGACGGGCAGGGAGAGGGAAAAGATGCTGGCAGGGGAAGCGGTGGCAGGGCTGTTTCCCTTCCTGAACATCCATTCCTGCCACCAGGGCTGGGGGAGCAAAGAAACAGTGTGAAGAGGCAGGCCTGGAAAATGGGGAGCCGCTAACAGGCTCACTGGAGGGGTGAGCAAAGACAACCCCCCTGGGGATAGACCCTCCTGTCCCCCGCACCCCCACTGATGTACAGGGAGGATGTGCCTCACCCAAAAATCATCCTGACGGGCTCTCTTCCAGAGACACACCTGCAAATGGTCCACAAACGCTCCCGTGGGGAAGGCTGCTTTGAGGGATCCTGGTTTCACAGTGAGATCTGTGAAGTGAAAGGTCTGGCTACCCTGGTCTAGAAGGACTTGGGGCCAGGCCCCTCCAGAGACATTAGTCCTCAGGCTGGGGTGAAGGACCCTGGCCCAGTCTGGCTAAGGGGCAGCCATTTGCTTGGTATTTCCTGGGCCTACTGCTCAGCTCCCTGGTAACTCAGCAGTCCTGGCTTAGAAGTCTCCCGAGCTTTTGATCTGTCAACTATTCCATGCACTACCCTCCCAAGTTAGCACCGGTTCCCTTAGAACCTGCACTCACCAGGAGGCTCAGTGAGGCAACAATGGGGGTGAAGGGAGGAGGCTAGGAGGCAGGCACTGAAAGAGAACCAGATTGGTACCCCCCATCTGCAAGCTGTGGGCCTCAATCCTAAGAGCTGGGGGTTCACTTGCTTGGGCCAGCATTGGAGGGCCAAAGCTCTGTGACAGCCACCATGGCATGCCCAAAGGAGGGGGATGCCTGCCCTATCCTGTCTATTTGGGGCTAAGGTCATTTCACTCTAAAGCTGTTGGGTGATGTCAGCCCAGCTCTCCCAGAAGGCAACAATGGCTGGGCCACTAGCAACACATAAGATTCTAAGGCCCGTGGTGCCAAATCCAGTGTGACAGTACACAGGACAGCTGGGCGGGGTAGGGCCAGGCAGGGCACTGTATGGCAGGGCATGGTTCAACATGGTGGATATACCTACTATCAACCCCAAAAGGAGGTGGGTTGCAAAGAGAGATGGTGCTGAGGCCTCCCCAGCTCGGTCTTTCCTCAGTTCCACCTACCAGGAAGCAGTTGAAGCCTGGCCGAACCAAGGAGGGGCCCATCACTCACACCCAGAATCACCCCCTCCACTCAGGTACGCAGACGCCCCATGCAGCGGACATTCACACGTGCACAGAGCCAGGGGGAGCATCCCATCCCCCCTGCAAGCATGAGAGGCAGTGATGGAGCCTGCCCACTGTGCAGAAAGTTCTGCACTCCACCTTGTCCTGGACTTCCTGCTGCAACTTCTGGGTTCCTGGAGAGATGGGTAACCCTGCACGCCAAACCAGTCAAGGCAGAGTGCAAGGGCAGTCCCCGCAAGGAGCAGGCAACAGACCCGGGCCCGGTGCACTGCTTGCTGTGCGTGCGCGCGTGTGTGTGTGTGTGTGTGTGTGTGTATGACAACAATGGCAGCTGGTAGCCACAGTTTGTTAGCAGCTTCCAATGCCTGCTAGGAACCAAAGGACTGTGTCTACACTCTAGGGTCAGGCTGAGCCGATGGTGTCGAGATTCAAGCTGTCCCTGTCAGCAGCCCCTACGCCCATTCCCACGTTTCCTGGCATTGTCAAAACAAAACGAACCAAACAAACAAATCAAAAAATTCCCTGAGTTGGGCAGACTTCTGTCTTCTGGACTTTACCTCTGGCTGTGTCTACTGAAGGCAGGCACCCGCACCTCTGGTCAGCCCACCTGGCACTTAAAAGTGAGGGCAGGGCTCCCACCCATCCCTGGCCTCAATCCTGTTTGCTACACATGTGTCAAGGGTCTGTGTGCCTAGACCCACATCAGCCCTGGAGGGAGGGAAAAGAGTCTCGGTTGACGGGACACTAAGGCGGCACAATAACATGGTTAGAGCAACATGTGTTAGTCTTTTTTCACAGCACGACACAGAACCATTTGTATGACACTTGGGGGTGAAAGAACAGGGGACCCCAGCTGTCCTATGCCTGGCCCGGTCACCCTTCGGCTGAAGGGAACACCATCTTGATCCCCATAACCCACACTGGCTGGGGACCTCAGACTCGGCGCAAGCGTTTAGGAGTAAGTCCAATCCGGTGTAAACCCCAGCACCATCACTTGATAGTGATAAGATCTTGGACAAGTTACGTATTCAGCATCTACAAAATACAGAGCACAACACCTACCTTAGGAAGTTGGTCTAAGGATTAAGTAAGATAAGCCACGCAAAAGTACCTACCGGCATACTGTAAGCATTTGGTAACCTGTGCTATTATTAGCTTCAACACAGTAGCTTTGTATCTCTCCTGCCCAAACCGAAAGGGATTGTTACTAAATGGGCACTGAATGGGTGTGTGTGGTGGGGGAAGAAGGCAGAAGAGGGTACCCAGAGTGAAGGCTTAAAAGACCTTGAACCTGCCATTGGGCTGTTGGCCTAGCACTGAAGGCCAGGGGAGTCTGATGTCCAGCCCGAATGACACACTCAGCTCAGCGCGGGGAGCGGAGGAGGCCCAGGGGGCTAGCCGAGCTGCTGAGGAGGGGCGGGGTGCCCAGCAATAGGAGGGCAGAGGCAGACAGCACCTCATGCTCTTGTCTTGTTCTGTTCACGGGCCTAGGGGGAAGCAGAGGCTGGAACACCAGCTGGCAATTATCAACTCGGGGCACAGTAAGAGACTGTCCAGGATGATAAGGCCGCCCCACATGGATCCTCTGTCATGATCCAGTGGAGGGGTGGGGAGGAGTCTGGAATTGAGACCTAGTGCCTCTAGTCCAAGACGTGCATTTGTCAGAATGACTGAATTCTATAATTAAAAGATCTGTGAGACTCACTGTGTGTAAATATACCTCAATTAAAAAAAAAAAAAAAAAAGCAAGCTGCAACCTTAACCAAATGGCCAAAGGTAATATCACCAACACCAGAACTGACATCGTATAACTCCTGATAAAATCACAACTTACATTATTATCATTTTGCCCCAAATGTGTAACTGGAATGTGATCATGAGACAAACCCAAATTGAGGGACATTCAACAGAACAGGCCTGTGTGCTTTAAAAACATCAATGACTGATAGTTAAAGGAAGAATGAGGGACCAGTCTGGATTAATGGAGACTAGAGACAAGTAAATGCAGTGTGTGATCCTGGGCAGGGGGGTGGTCTAAAGGATATGACTAGGTAACTGACAAAATCTAAATATGGACTGTATCGATGTCAATTTCCCTGAATTTGAAAATTGCTCTGTGGTTACAGGGAAGAATGCCCTTGCTCTGAGGTGACAGATGCTGAAGGGTTTGGGGGCGAAGGGTCACAATGCCTGCAATTTACTCTGAGGTCAGAGACCGGAGAAAGTGCAAGCCACTGGACGGAATAGTTCCTAAGGCCCTGGAGGAATCTGTTGTCCAGATTCACAAAGGGACTCCTTGTGCCCACAGTGGCAGGATGCGGGATCTCACCCTTGATGGGTAGAGCCAGGCTGGCATGAACAGGAGTTCAGTCTTGAACGACCCTCTTCCACCCCTGCAAACGCTGTGCTACAGGGGAAAAGGAGGCTTTTGTGCAATCTCTAGGTCTGCCACCTGGTGGCGTCTTTCTGCAGCACACTTTCATCAAAGGGTTACTGCATCAGGTGCACCAAGCAGGGGGAACCTCTCTTGCGGCTGATCAGGGAGGATGCAGGAAGGACTCTGGGAGAAGTCCCCACTTCAGCTACCTGTGTAAATGGGGCTCAGACTAACAGATTCTAGCACCTTGCACGTTCTCCTCTGCTCCGGGACCTGGGCCTGCAGGGTTTCTGTCTTCGTGGCGGGGGTCTTCCGATGCCCTTCTGGTCTCAGGAAAAAACCCTAACTCCTCAGACCCAGGCAAGCTCTCCGGCTGCACTGCGTTAGTAGGTCCCCAAGATCCACCCACACCAAATGACTCACAATTCCCTGAGTGTGCCATGAACACCCTCACCCTGCCCTCTTCTCCCTGGTTGGCTCATCCTTCTCCCTCCGTCCTCACTCTGAGTCCTTTCCTCCTGCAGCTCCCAGAGCACTGAGCAGACCTCTGTCCCCTCCCACTGTCCTGGAACCATGGTGTATCTGACTTCCACCACCCCTGAGGGAGCAAGTCCAATTTACCGCTGCTTCCCTGCACGCTGCCTGGGGCCTGGCACACTGCTGAATGAGAAAATGGACTGCGGAACTGTTTGTTACATGCCCAGAGTACATTAAGGACCATATTGGGGCAGGGGACAGGGATGACCCAACTGGACGCCAGGTGTACGGATGGATGGTCCACCAGCTCATGGCAGGAGACAGAATCCAGGGTCAGGGAGACAAGGGGTCACAGCTGCACGTAAGTGGGCTGCAAGATGCTGGGAACCATTTGTCCAGGCAGAGCCCCATGTCAGAAATGCCTGGATGCCTGGGGCAGGGAGGGTTCTGGGCGGGCTGATCATCGGGGGTTGTGCTTAGACAGTGTTTGCTGCCGGAAAGCAGACCCCACAGAGGAGTGACTTATTCACAGCACGTGCCTGAGGCTTGCGCCCGACCCCTCACTGGCAAAGGGACAGACTAGCCCCCTTTTGGCTGAATCCAGTGAAAAGATCTGCTTTCCTGCAGCAAGATGCGGGGCATGTGAATGATAGTTCGGCCTGCCCCTACACACCAGTGACAGGTCCTCTGGGTCCCTCTACTCTAGGCTCATGGTGTGAAGGTCCTTCTGCTGGTCAGAAAAATTCCTAGCACTCTTGCTATCCCCAGAAAAGGGCAGTTCTGGCTCAACTCTGCATTTTATGTGACTATACCTGGAAAGAAATACCAAGGCTTGGGGTGAGCAGTGTGAAATCTGAACACATGACCCAACTAAGACCTGTAGATCTGCTTTATAGACCAGACACCCCCACACTAGAGGTCTGCCAATTCCCTCGAAAATTCTCCAGGCTCATTCCTGGATGGTGAATTTCGGACTCGGAGCCCACATGGGAGGCCCACACCCTCACATGAACTCTCAGGGCAACTAACTTTTGCACAGAGCTCTATAGCTTACAAAGCGCTTTCCCGTACATGACTGTAACTGATCCCTCCCACCTCTCCTCAAACACAACTTTTTCTAGAAAAAGAAATTGAGACTCAGAGATACTGAGACCTGCCTGAAGTTACCCGGCTGGTTGTTGAAAGAGATGGAATGTGAACACGGGTTTCCCAACTCTGAATCCCATATTGCTTGTACTTGACCACACTGCTTCCTTGACTGCTCCTTCCCTACCTGATGATGGCTATGGTCCTAGGAGTGCCAACCAGAGAGAGGGGGGTACCCTCTGGATTTCCTCATAAGCAGTCATTCTCCTGGAATCAGGGAGCTGCCAGCCAGAAAGCTGCAGGTGAGCAGGGAGAGAGGGGCCGTGCTTGTCCCTGGATAAGGAGGTGTTTCTGGCCCCCGAACAGGTCTCTCTGGAGAGAGGGGCCAAGTTGAGGTGGGGTTACTGAGATATCCTCCCAACAGCCAACCAGGCGGTGTCCCCCAGCCCTCTGTGACCCAAGCATTCTGGAAGCCACCCCCACTGCACCCCAATACTCACATGCAGGTGCTGCTACCAGGGCTCCCAACTTCCTGACAGACCCACTTTCCATCCACAAAATCAACTCAGGAAACCAGAGGAATTCACAGCCCATGGAACTGTTTCGAAGCATAGACCAGGGACCCAAATGCCAGGTGGGAGGGCAAGATGGATTTTGAGGTCAGATAGATCTGGGTTCAAATTCCAGCTTCCATCACTTACTTGCTTTGTTTCCCTGAACTAGTCACCTGCCTTCTGTGAGAGTCATCTACCCTCTCTGGGCCTCAGTTTCCTCATCTGTAAAAGAGGAAACACTAAAGGGCCAGATGCGATGCTGTGGCTGGCTGTGTCATGAGGTCTTTGCTGGGGAAGGTGAGGGGTCCCTGCTCTAAGTGGAGGTAACCTCCCTGGCGACAAGCCTCTCTGGGTGCAATCCTTTTTGAACTATCACTTAATGGGTACCTACTGCCTGCCAGGAACCATTCTAGTGTCTTCCTAGATTTTCTTTCCTTCTCACAACTTGATGAAGTAAAGATTTCCCCCTTCTACTGCTGACCAGCCAAAGCCTAGAGGCCCTGGCCAGCTTACCGGGCCCAGAGGAGGCTGCCTGAGACCTGTTCTCTTCTACTCCTGCTAGCTAGAGTGAACGGGGGCTTTGTGGTCAGCTTTTCCTTTGAGTTTTAATGGCAGCCACCCCGAAGTAGGCATGAACCCTCTCCCTGGGAGTCTGAAGGCTATAAGGAACCTCTCCAGGAACCCACTGGAAGCCATTTGCTTCAGAGCTCAGGATGGAGCTGGGGGATGGGGAGGAGGATTAGTAATCCCTTGGCTTCAGCCAGGACTCCCTGATGACAAAGATTCATGCATGCGCTGTCATCTTCGCTGTTCCAAAACAGTGTGATGATTTTGCTCATTTTGAAAATGCAGGATATGTACAGCTCCAATTTGTCAAGGATACACAACATCACACCATTCCCTAAACGCCGTTGCTTTCCTGCCTCGGGGGTACCGAGTGAGCTGGCGGCTTCTAACCAGAGCTTGCTCTCACTGCCCGGGGTGAACCCCGCCCCCTGAAGCCCGGTCTGCTGGTCTGCTGGTGTGCTCGCAGGCGCAGGAGTGTGGGAGAGTACCTACCTGCAGCAGCCAGGGAGGAAGTGACTCAGCCCAGTGGGAAGTGGGAGGGGCGGTCAGAAAGAGGGCCCTGTGCCCAGCCTGCTCCCCCTCAGCACATCCGCACCAGACCCATCCTCTGTCGCCGCCTTTCCCCAGCAGGACTACAGTGTGACCAGCGCAGCGGTCCTGGGGGCCAGCGGGGGCCCAAAGACCCCACTGCTCACAGAGAGCCCAGTGTCTGCAGCTCGGAGGTCCAGCTCTGGTCTCCTTTAGGAAGCCAGATTCACATACAAGGAGATTACGTAATCAGTGATGTCCCTCTTCACCCCGCTGCCCTGAGGAAGTCCCCACTGGGCTTCTCTGTGGCCTCCATGATGGCTGGGTGGGGAAGACTGGAGGCGAAAGGCCTCTGGCCAGGAGGATGTGTTCCAGAGTGATTCCGGGAGGAAAGGCTCCAGGACTGTGCACACACAGGTGGACCCGTGGGCCCCTCTGGGGCAAAGACAAATAAATGGAAGAGAGACCAGTCTCTGCAGATGGGGCAAAGGGCTTCACCAGCGGTCACTCTGAGCGCCACCAGAGCAGAATCCAGGGCAGCAATGCCAGTTCTGCCACCAGCACACCCCTCCCAAGGGCCTCCGGAAGCAGCTGATGTGACAACAAATAATCCGTCACTGTGTGTGGGTGTCAGAGGAGGAAGGGACAGACTTAATAGCTCTTTCTCAGGCCGTGCTGCTCTGGTATCTCCCATCCAGAGAAGGAGCCTGGGGAAGCAGCCAAGCACGCTGGCTCGGGAGGCATTCCTGGTGGCCCCTTGGCTCTGTGGGGGGCCTTCTGCCTTGCGCAGTGATGGCAGACCAAGTCCCTGACAGCTCTCCCCTTTCATGCCAGCCTGCCTTGCTCCTGAGGGGACCCATCCTCAGCTCAAACCATCAGTTCCTGCCTTGTGCAGTGACTCAGCCGGGGAACAACGCCTGCCACGGGGTCCCACATGGAGTTCAGGTTCTTGCCACCCACAGTGGCCCCAATCACGCGGGGAGAAAACAGCAAGTGACTGCAGGAAGGCTGGCTGAGTCTAAGAACCACCCTCTGTGTCCACTGTGCAACCTGAATATGGGCTTCTGTGCTCCACGGTCCCCTCACCTACAGGAGGGGGATGGCGCTGCCCCCGCACAGGGTTCCCTGAGGACTGCCGGGAGCCAGCGTGTGGGAGGCACTAGACAAATGTTAAGTTTCCTTCCTTCCACCCCAGATTTCCAGAGCGACAGACGGGAAAGCCCGGGCCAGGCCCAGGTACACGTGATTCTCTCTCTTTATACTGTTTTTAACAGCAAAAATCACTACCATCATGCTGTAAGAAAGGCAATTTGGACTGAGGTCAGCAAACTGCTTCTCCGTAACTGCCTCTATCAGCAATTAAATTCAGGGGCAATCCGGGTGGCTCAGTTAAGCGTCCGACTCTGGATTTTGACTCAGGTCATGATCTCACGGTTTGTGAGTTCGAGCCCGGCGTTGGGGCACTGTTAGTGAGGAGTCTGCTTGGGATTCCTCTCTCTCCCTCTCTCTCTGCCCCACCCCTACTCACACTGTTTCTCAAAATAAAGAAATAAACTTAAAAAAATTTAAATTCAATTAAATTTCACAACTTTGACCATGAACAATACAGTTCAGAAATGCTGCTGGCTGGGAGGGGCAGGGTCGCAGAGGCTGATGGCAGGCTGGGCCAGCAGAGTGCCCCTCGGGGAGCCATTTAGAGGGGAGGCCTACATGAGGATCTCACCTATTCTGAGCCACCAGGAGGCCAGCCAGGGCCAATCCTGAGATCCACGAGCCACCACTGACAGACAGCGCACACAATGGCAAGAGCATGCTCATCATATGTCTGTTTGCGTGTGTCTCTGGAGAGGGTGAGCTCCTAGGAGCGAGGCCTGGGCCTTGTCCACTTCAGAATGCCCTGCATAGGCTCAGCAGGTGCGCAGAAAACATGTGCTAAACCACAGCCAACACAACAGAAGAAAATACATGGCTCGGACTCAGCCTTTCCAGTTCAAGGGATTTATCCTACAAAAATATCCACACAAGTCCACAAAGATAAATGTGCTCAACGAGGGTTCCTACAGAACCATGTGTCGCAGCAAAAAACCACAAAAGATAAAACCACAAAAATCAAAACACACGTAGACACTCACACACATCCAGACAGGAAGCACTCTAAAAGTCCACCAAGAAAGGACTGGTTCACTACATCATGTTCCATCCAATGGAATACAATGCAGCCTATGAGACTAGGTCTGCACCTGCTGGTAAAGATGTTTACAATATATTACATTAAAAAACAAACAAACAAACCAGTACTATGTGTATAATACGATCCCATTTGGGTAAAGACAAAAAGATCATACACAAGCTTTTAATATGCACAGGAAATTTCTAGGAGAAACTTAACAGTGGATACTTCCCGGCAGGATGAGGGGCCCAGGGAGAGGAGGGAGAGTTTATGTTATAGTCTTCCATACTGCTTAACTATTTTATCATACGCTACTATAACAATACTTTCTTTTAAATATCAAAAAATGTTTAACCCATTAGAATTGTTAAGAGTAGTAACAGGCCCAAGGGAGGCTGGGCCTCAGAGAGGGCACACTTGAGGGGGTACGGCACAGGACACATGCAGAACTGCCCTGAATGTACCAGCCCGTGTGCCGTTGCAAGGCTGCAGCAGGAGAGTCGGCGGGAGGGACAAAACCACCACTCTGGGCACACTTAAGCTCTCTCAGGTAACTTGCAAACATGCCTAGAAGGAATTTCCTGCTCGCCAGCTGGCATCCAGAGGGGCTGGGAGGACCACCAAAGCATTTGAACTAGAGACCTGGAAGCTGGCTCACGATGCCTCTTTCAGAACACTCACAGACCCGCCAGCAAAGAGCTTAGCTGGGCCTCATCAGAGCCGCCCCTGGGTCCTGACTGCGGACCGGAAATTAGTCTGAACCTGCTACAGACAATAACACCTCATGTCTAATCCCCATTACTACCTGAGGAGCAGGCAGTATTATGTCCATTTTACAGGGGAGGAAATGAAGCTGGAGACAGTCAGTGACTGGTTCAAGGTCACTCAACGAGCAAGTGGCAGAAGTGGGCTTTGAAGCCAGGTATGATCTGAGCCTAGGCCCTTAACTGCTAAGTGATACGGTTGATAGTCTCCTTACTCACTAGCCACAGGGCAGGAGGGGGAGGGACCTGCCTCCAGAAAGTGGTAGTTTCCATTCTTCTGGCAAAGAAAGGACCGCTTCAGCTTTGCCAAAGACCCTTCCAGCTCTAAAACTCTATGAGTCCAAGATTCCACGTGGGTTGGACTCCCTGGGGCCAGAGTGGGGCCAGGGTGAATGGCATGGCACGGGCTCTAGAATCACACAGTGTAGGCTGGAAATCTGGCTCTGCTCCTACTGCCTATGAAGCGGTGGACAGGTTACTTAACATCTCTGAGCCTAGGGGTTCTCCTCCGTAAGAGACAGTCCCTCCTTCCTTAGAGTCTGAGAAACATTCAATCTGTACTGCTGAGTACTTAGCAAAGGACCTGGAAGGTGGTGGCAATCTGCCTTTTTTTGGCTGGTTTCCTTCCGGTTCCTTCAGGAGGGACCACGTTGGGAGAGCAGTCAGAGGAGAAAGCACCCTGTGGAATTCATGCCAAACACAGTAACACCAGGAGCTCCACGCCCGCTGCAAAATGTAGGACTCTTGCTTTCTAGGGCTGGCAGATGCCAGAAATGGGGTTCCAAATGCCCCACAGAATTCTGGGCTAGCCAGTGCTAAGGTCTTCCAAGGAACTGAGCTTCTCTCTACAAGCACCTGCTGTCTGTCTCCTTATCACACCCCAAACCAGCTCTGCCCCAAACCCAAAGACAAATGACAGGCACATCAGTCCTGCTCTTGCCAATTCCCACCACAATGTCCAGGCTACTGTTTCCTCTTCCTGGATCCTTGGGTCACAGACTCTTTAAAGGCTAAACATCTTCTGTCTCTTTTGCCAAGTAGGCGGCAGTTTATAAACATATTTAGAGAGCACAGCTTCACTCTGAATGACAAGAGCCCTTCTCAGTTTTCTCTGGGGCTTTGCAAAAACTAGACTTGCTTGGAAATCATCAAGCCTGTATACTACTGGACGGTGAAAGCTCTGGGGAGCCTGGACTCACTCCTGAGGTAGACTGCCGTCAATCAGAAGAGGATGACCACCACAGAGCTGCAGCCTGTTCAGGGCAAGGACTCCTCAGTGTCCCCACAGGATGGGGTACCTCAACCCAAAAGACTACCTTTGCTCACTGGAGCAAAATCAGGCCACTCAAGTTTATTAAAAGGAGGCCTAGAAATTCTTCAAGAAATAATAATAATAATAATAAAAGGTACTCTGAAGCAGCAACCTCTCTTCTAGAATCCTGCACATCCCTAAGGTGGGCCAAATCATATATATGCAGGCGGTTACTACAGCTCTGTTTGGAGAGCAGAAGACAGAGAATAACCTAAATTTATTAGTAGAGAGCTTGCTGAATACATTGCACACATCCATAATGAAAAACAACCCAAGCATCCATGTGCCAGAATGCGACCATCTCTAAGACAGTATAAATCAAAACAAACAATACCGTCCTTTTCTCTCATGGATCTTACAGATCCTGAGAGGATATGCAGGGCTGCTGTGGGCCCTGGGCCACCTGCTGCAAGGCCACAGTGTCACCTGAGCAGGTGGGAGAGGAAGAAATGCTCTCGTTTCAGGCCACTTTCTCTTCTACCTTCTTTACCCCACAAACCCAAGGACAAATCTTGTGAAAATCTCCCCCGTTCCGAAGGGCCTGTCTGAATTGTTGTCCCCCAGCACACTCTCCGCACAGCACAATCGATTCTGGTCTAGCTCTGCACTCCCATAGAGCTCGGAGACAAGGGCACCAGGGCAACTTCCTCTCATCTCTCTGGTGGCTCTGAGTCCTAGGTGGCCTCGGGCAGACACCTCTCCTTCTTGAGAAGAGGAACAGAGTCTGCTAACCCAGCCTAGGGAGTAAATCCAATCTCAAGATCTCTTTCCAGATAAGATCTCCAGGAAACAATGGGAAAGCCATGTACAACCTAGAGGTACGCTGCTGACCAGGACCGCATCAGCTGAAGCAGTGTGGATGGCGCAGAGTAAAGAGCTGCTCTGTAGGGCCACCTGAAGGCTGGAGAAATTACACAAGTTTTGCAGACTCAGCCAGTTGAGTTTCTGAAATACTGCACAAGGTCACCTCCCTGGGCAAATCTGGGTGAAGGGAGGGGAGCTGCCCTTCTCCCAGGTGCTGACTCAGGCGTAACCAGAGGGAAGCCTGGCCCCAAGCTGGACAGGGTGCCACAGACTTTACAACTGATGCTGTCCCGTGAGATGCACTCGGATCTTATCGAAGGGAGCGGGCAGATTTCACTGGCCACTGTCTTCTCCCAAGCCTCTGCACTACCATTCACTATGTCACCCAAACCAGGAACTTGTGGGTCACCTGCCACCACTGCTCCTCCCTCAACCATCCCTTCCAAATATTCCTAGAGGCCTACTGACTTCTCCTCAAACAGCTCTGATCTCTGCCCTTCCTCGCCATCCCAAATGCCTCTGCCCTGATCCAGGCCCACACAAGGGCTTGCTGTGATCATTACAACAGCCTCCTCCTGGACTCCTGACCCACTCTCTTCCCAGTCTACCCTCCACCCGCAGCTAGAGGGCTCTTGGGAAGATGCAGGCCTAATGGTGTTCCCTCCACATAAAACAAAGCGTTCCATCACAAGATCTTGAGAAGTTCAAGCATCTTAGCCTGGTACCTACCTCTCCAGCACATCCTACAGCCAGGTCCCTTCACACCCTGTGCTAGAACCTCTTGTGGTTGCTAAAGATGCACATACACCAGCACGCATCCAGGCCTGTGCCACGCTCTTCCCCCGCTTGGGGTGCCTTGTGAGCCCTCGGAAAACTCTACTCGCCATTTGGGAGCTAAACGCTGAGGCCTTTCCAAAGCTCTCCCCAGTCTCCTCCACATCCCCCAGTGGAACTGCTCCTTCCTTCCATGTTCCCATTACATGCTACAAGACTTCTGGGAAAGACTTGCCAAACTATGAGAGTGTTCATTGCTTAGGCCCCTGCTAGACCACAAGCTCCTCCAGGGCAGGGGCTACCTCTCTATTCTCCTTCTGCCCCTGGCACCCAGCACACCCCAGCCACATATGGAGCCCTGGATTTTGAGCCACTACATACATCAATGTGTGTGATGCTTCTTGGTGATACTAATTCAGATACCAGACAAGGGTATCTAATAGGGACACACAGAAGAACCTCTAAACATCTTTTCTGTCATGAATACTTTAAAATACAATTTTTTCTCAAGTACTCTTCTATTTTTAAAAACAATGGTTCTTAAAAAAATTTTTTTGACATTTATTTATTTTTGAGAGACAGAGCATGAGCAGGGGAGGGGCAGAGAGAGAGAGAGAGAGAGAGGGAGACACAGAATCTTAAGCAGGCTCCAGGCTCTGAGCAGTCAGGACAGAACCCAATGTGGGGCTTGAACCCAT